>NC_080704.1:83762116-84068835 GCF_030445035.2 Dasypus novemcinctus | reverse complement strand
GGAGTAGATGTATTAATATCAGACAAAATAGACTTTAAATGTGAAACAATTGTGAGAGACAAAGATGGGCACTACATAATAGTGAAAGGGATAATTTTTCAAGAAGAATGAACAATCATAAATATTTATTCTCCAAACAAGGGCACCTGTAAATATGTGAGGCAAACACTGGAAAAACTAAATGAAAGAATAGATGCCTCTACAATTGTAGCGGGAGACTTTAATACACCACTATCAACTTTGGACAGAACACCTCAAAGGAGAATCAATAAAGAAACAAAAACTTTGAGCAATATATTAGAGGACCTGGACCTAATAGAAAAATACAGATCATACACCTGAATACAGCAGGATATACATTTTTCTCAAGTGCACGTGGATCATTCTCCAAGATACACCATGTGCTAGGCCACAAAGAAAGGCTCCATGAATTCAGAAAGATTGAAATCATACAAAATAATTTCTCTGACCACAGCAGAGTGAAGCTGGAAATCTGCAAGGGCCAGAGGCCCACATTTCATGCCAAGATATGGAAATTAAACAGCACACTCTTAGAAAAACAGTGGGTCAAAGATGAAAACTCAAAAGAAATTAATAACTACCTTGAAACTAAAGAAAATGATAACACAACATGCCAAAATTTATGGGATGCAGCAAAAGCAGTACTGAGAGTAAAATTTATAGCCATAAATTCATACATCAAAAAAGAAGAAAGAGCAAAAATTGAAGAAATAACTGCACATTTGGAGGAATTTGTAAAAAACTAACAAAGTAACCCCACAGGAAGAAGAAAGAAAGAAAGAACAAAGATAAGAGCAGAATGAAATGAAATAGAAAATAAGAAAGCACTTGAAAAGATAAACAAGACGAAGAGCTGGTTTTTTGAGAAGGTCAATAAAATTGACAAACCCTTAGCTAGACTAACAAAGAAAAAAAGAGAGGAGATGCAAATACACAAAATAAGAAAGGAGAAAGGAGATACCACCATGATCCCACAGAAATAAAGATGATCATGAGCAAATACTCTGAAAAACTATATCCCAACAAAAATGATAATTCAGAGGAAATGGACAAATTTCTAGAAACACATAAGCTGACTCTATTGACGATAGAAGAAATTTATGATCTCGACAAACGAATCACAAGTAAAGAGATAAAATCAGTCATTAAAAACCTCCCAACTAAGTAGAGCCCAGGGCCAGGTGGCCTCACAGCTGAATTCTACAAAAACATTCCGGAAAGAATTAATGCCAATCTTGCTGAAAATCTTCCAAAATATTGAAACAGAAGGGACATTATCTAACACATTCTATGATGCCAACATTACCCTAGTACCAAAGCCAAACAATGACACCACAAGAAAGGAACATTACAGACCAATTTCTCTAATGAACCTAGACGCAAAAATCCTCAACAAAATACTTGCTAACCATATCCGCCAACATATTAAATGAATTATACACCATGACCAACTGGGATTCATTCCAGGTATGTAAGGATGCTTCAACATAAGAAAATCAATCAATGTAATACACCATATAAACAGACTGAAGGAAAAAATTCACATGATTATGTCTATAGATGCAGAAAAAGCATTTGACAAAATACAGCACCCTTTCTTGATAAAAACACCACAAAAGATTGGAACACAAGGAAATTTTCTGAATATGATAAAGAGTATATATGAAAAACCCACAGCCAACATCGTTTACAATGGTGAAAGCCTAAAATCTTTCCCTCTAAGATCAGGAACAAGACAAGGATGCCCACTACCACGTCTTCTATTTAAATTTGTCTTAGAAGTACTTGCTCAAGCACTGAGGCAAGAACCAGATATAAAAGGCATTCAAATTGGAAAGGAAGAAGTCAAAATTTCAATATTTGCAGATGACATGATCCTATACATAGAAAACCCTGAGAGGTCTACAACAAAGCTTCTAGAACTCATAAATGAGTTTAGTAAAGTCGCAGGTTATAAGATCAATGCGCAAAAATCAGCAGCATTTCTGTGCACCAATAATGAGCAATCTCACGAGGAAATCAAGAAAAATATACTATTTACAATAGTAAATAAAAAGATGAAATACCGAGGAATAAATTTAACTAAAGATGTAAAAAACTTATACACAGAGAACTATGCAAGATTGTTCAAGGAAATCAAAGAAGACCTAAATAAATGGAAGAATATTCCCTGTTCATGGATAGGAAGACTAAATATTATTAAGATGTCTATCCTACCAAAACTGATCTACACATTCAATGCCATCCCAATAAAAATCAACACAGCCTTCCTTAAGGAAGTAGAAAAACTAACTATGAAATTATTTGGAAAGGAAAGAGGCACCGAATAGCCAAAGACATATTGAAAAAGAAAAACGAAATTGGAGGAATCACACTACCTGACTTCAAAACATACTACAAAGCTACAGTAGTGAAAACAGCATGATATTGGCACAAGGAGAGACACACAGACCAATGGAACTGAATTGAGAGTCCTGATATAGATCCTCATATATATAGCCATATAATATTCGAAAAAGTCACCAAACCCTCTCAACTGGGAGAGAACAGTCTATTCAACAAATGGTGCCTGGAGAACTGGATATCCATATGTAAAAGAATGAAAGAGAATTACCATCTCACACCTTATACAAAAATCAACTCAAGATGGATCAAAGACCTAAATATAACAGCCAAGACCATAAAGACTTTAGAAAGCAGTATAGAGAAGCATCTATAGGATCTTGTAATAGGAAATGGCTTCATGAACTTCAAAACAAAAGCAGTAGGAAGAAATAGATAAATGGGACTTCCTCAAAATTATAGCCTTCTGCACCTCAAAGGAGTTTGTCAAGAAAGTGAAAAGAGAGCCTCCACAATGGGAGAAAATATTTGGTAACCATATATCTGATAGAAGACTTATAACCTGCATATAAAAGAAATCCTATATCTCGAAAATAAAAAAGATAAACAACCCACTTAAAATATGTGAAAATGATTTAAACAGACACTTCTCCAATGAAGAAATGCAAATGGCTAAAAAGCACAAGAAAAAATGCTCCAGTCTCTAGCTATTAGCGAACTGCAAATCAAACCTACAATGAGATACCGTCTTACTCCGATAAGATTGGCAGCTACGAAAAAAAAAGAGAACTACAAATGCTGGAGAGGATGTGGAGGAATGGGAACACTCATCCACTCCTGGTGGGAATGCAGAAGGATCCAGCCATTCTAGAGGAAACTTTGGTGATTTCTCAAACAACTAACTGTAGATTTGCCATATGACCCAGCAATGCCACCACTGGGTATATACCCAGTAGAACTGAAAACAAGAACACAAAAGTTGGAATCAACCCAAATGCCCATCAACACATGAATGGATAAATAAAATGTGGTATATGCGTACAATAGAATACTACTCAGCTTTAAGAATGAATACACTATAAACACGTGTGATAACATGGATGAATCTTGAGAACCTTATGTTCAGCGAAGCAACCCAGGCATTGAAGGACAAATACTACATGACCTCAATGATATGAAATAAGTAAACCAAGCTGCCTCAGAGAGCTAGAGACTGGATGATAGGCTTAAGGAAATAGGGGGGTAAATGAAGGATGAAAGCTGACACCTACATGGGTGAAATCTATGATAAGCTGGAGGTAAGTATTTGTACAAGGAAGGCATAAAATGGGGGAATAGTGTTACCTTTGGGGGGGCTTGTGGGCTTGAGGGTGAGTAAGGATGGGAGGATGGGTAATATTGTCCAAGAAATTTGGCTGAGGATGGGGGAACATATGAACTTAGGAAATTGTAAGTTATTTGGTTGAGAGTATAATGCTGAGAAAACTTTTTGAAAAATATAATAAGGAAGGTTACCTGTTTAAGATGCTTAAAGGTAATAATCTGATGCAGGACAGTCTCCTAGAGAGTATGTGAGTGCTCATTTTGCCATAGTGGGTTATATCATTGGATAGAGAACCATATAATGAGAGTGAAGGTATATCCATATCCAGGGGAGAGCTAATGTTCTCAAATAGGGGGAATTGTATCTCTTGAGAGAAATGGTGGCTCCCAGTGCATTAGGGCAGTTGAGCATGTCAAGCCCTCAACACTGTTGCAAGTATCTCTGAACATGGTCCCTCAAGCAATGAAGATTGACTGTTACTGTGGGCCCTAAGGGGAGGGGGAGAGAGGTATTGAATAGGTGGAATCAATGTAACTGTGTGGGCAATAGAAGTGTTCCACAAGATTATGCAAGGATGGATATAAGACATGTAAAATTACACCAGAAATATATAGTGGCTGATAGGCTAAAATGTAAAACATAAGATAACTAAAAATTTAGAAAATCTTATAGTCTAAAATATAAACCACAATGTAAACACAAATGTTACCTTGTTTAAAAAGCTGTTGTCTCAATATCTGTACATCAGTTTCAGTAAATATAGTATGAATATGTAAAAAGATTATTGCTCTGGAAGAGAAAAGGGTTTTATGTTGGATATGGGGGAATACTGTAAATTGTATATATGAATTACTGTGATCTAAAACTTTTGTGATGATAAGTTTAATAATTAGGAAAAAAAGAAAAAGAAAGGACATAGACACTGAGGAAAAGACAAAAGAAGTTGCCTTGCCAATTTGCATACAGGGCAACACTTATTGCAGTGATGGAAGGCAAAACATCAAAAACAAAGCTTTCACATTTTTTAATTTTTTGATACCCCAATTTATTTTATCATAATTTTTCCAAATTAATATGTATTCTATATCTAACCTTTAAACTCATCGCTATATTCCATTTTACTGTTAAGGGCACCTAGCAATATATTGGGCTTCACTTTCCAGGAAGTTTTTGATCACAGAGATGTTCAACAATGGCAGCGGAGGAATACTGGTGTGGTATATTATTGACAGGGGACACATCGTTTGCAGGGAGTTCTACAGGGCATATATCCAGGGTACATAAAAATGTTTGGTTATTTTCATAGTGGATACAATTAAAAACAACCGAGGGAGTTTTGAGTTCATAGCCAGGGGAGCTCAATCACAGTCCATAAAGGAACAGCAAAAAAACCCAAGTGCAATGACGGAGACCAAAAAAGAAGGAAGGTCCAACAAGGAGCCCTTCATACTAATAACTATGCCTGTGAGCCTGTGCACCTGAAATAAGAACAAGGCCTAGATCTGCAGGGTGCCTAAGAATTACCTCCTGAGAGCCTCCATGTTAATCAAATGTGGCCAGTCTCGAAGCCAATCTCAGCATGTAAATGCATTGCCTTTCCCCCAGCATGGGACATGACTTCCAGGGATGAGCCTCCCTGGCACCGAGAGATTACTACCAAGTACCAACTGGTAATGTAACTACAAAATGACCTTGAATAAAAGGGTCAACTCAGACCAGCAGAATATCTCAGTCTACATATAATACCAGGAGTTAAATATGTTTTTTGACCTGAACAAAAGGGGGAAATGGAAAGGACAAATGAGTTTATATGGCTATGTGTCTCCAAGAAGAGGCAGAAGGTTATCAGAAGAGTTGCCCTTATGCACACCTGAGCAGAGTCCTAGAGACAGATAAAGTACATACAACCCCAGGTATTGGTTCTGCTGAGGGCTACAGAGACACACACGTTCTATGGTCATGGCAGATGGAGTTTAGTGCCATGTCAGTTGGCCCTACTTTAGAGTTTGTGTTTCTGTGTGATGGAGCTGGACTCAGATGTGATCCTTGTCCACAAGCCTCTTCTGTTAGTTTTACCAGAGCTGTAGTTGGTGCTGGGGTTTAATGTATACCCAGTAGACCTGAATCTCTGGACTGACCATGTGATAGCCAGGCCCTGAGCCTCAACAGACTTGCAACTCTGGTTTATTGGACTTACCCCACTCAGCTAACATGGAGTTGAAGTATTTCAACCACCAAAGCATGGAGTCAAGAGTGCCTACAACTGAAAGCAGGAGGATTGCATCCAGCATCCATGTGGAATCTTAGCCCCCACTTGATATAGATGTGTGGTGGACACAAACATTCCAAGGTCCACGGGATGGAGGAATAGAGTACGGGTTAGAGTGCACTTACTGTTATTCTGTTCATGAACTATTGTGATTAAGTAATTGAAGAAAATGTGGCATTTGTGTGGAGAAAATGGCCATGGTGGCTGCTGGGTGTAGGGAGTGGGAGGAAGAGATATGATGTTTGGGCATTTTCAGGGGCTGGAGTTGTCCTGGGTGGTGCTGCAGGGACAGTTACCAGACATTGTATGTCTTCCCACCGCCCACTGGGTGGAACGTGGAAGAGTTTGGGCTATGATGTGGACCATTGACCATGAGGTGCAGCGATGCTCAGAGATGTATTCACCAAATGCAATGAATTTCTCATGATGATGGAGGAGATTGTTACTATGGGGGGAGGAGTGGGGTGAGGGGGGTGAGGAGTATATTGGGACCTCATATTTTTTTACCATAATATTAAAAAAATAATTAAAGACCAAAAAAAAGAGAGAGAATACTTAAAGCAGCAAGAGGAAAGAGTTCCATTAATACAAGGAATGCTCAATAAGATTAAGTGCTGATTTCTCATCTGGAAACCATGGAAGCAAGAAGGTAGTGGTATCACATAGTTAAGAAGTTTAATTTAAAAAAAAACCTGTTAGCTAAAAATTCTGTATCCAGCAAAAGTGGCATTCAAAAATGAGGGAGAGTTCAAAATATTCACAAATAAACATAAAGTAAGAGAGTTTGTCAACAAGACATCTGCCCTTCAAGTAATACTAAAGGAAAAAATAATAATAATAAAGGAAGTTCTACAGGATGAAAGCAAAACAACAGGAGAAAGAGGGTGAGAGGAAAGTATAGGAAGGAAGATTATTGGTAAGAATAACTTAAAAAATTAGAAGAGAAATAAAATCAATGTCATATGTAAACCTAAAGAAAATATGACTAATGTAAATAATGTCTTGACAGTAATAACACTGAATGTTAATGGATTAATCTCCCCAGTCAAGAGACATGGATAGGCAGAATGGATAAGGAAATAAGACCCATCTGTAAACTGTCTACAAGAAACTCACCTTAAACCTAGAGATGCAAAGACGTTGTAAGTGAATAGTTGGAAAACAATTTTACACACAAAAAGGGCAAGAGTAGCTAGACTAATATATATATATATATATATATATATGTATGTATATATTTGTATGATACTAATATCAAACAAAATAAACTTTAATGGACTTTAAATAGAAAACTCTCGCAAGAGACAAAGAAGGACACTATAGATTAATGAATAGTTTACCTATCAAGAAGAAAGGAAAACCACAAACATTTATGCACTGAAGGTAGGCAGAGGGAAGAAGAGATATGATGTGGGGGCATTTTCAGGATTTGGAGTTGTCCTAGATGGTACTGCAGGGACAGATGCTGGACATTATATGTCCTGTCATGACCCACTGAGTGGACTGGGGGAGAGTGTAAACTACAATGTAAACCATTATCCATGTGGCACAGCAGTACTCCAAAATGTATTCACCAAATGCAATGAATATCTCACAATGATGAAAGAGGTTGTTGATGTGGTAGTAGTGGGGTGTGGGGAGTGGGAGGTATATGGAGACCTTTTATATTTTTTGAATATAACATTTAAAAAAATAACGAGAGGAAAAAAGTCTAGTCACGGAAAAAAAATACATGAGGCAAACACTGGAAAAACTAAGTGGAGAAATAAGTGCCTCTACAATTACAGTGGGAGACTTTAATACACTATTCTTACCATTATACAGAGAGAGAGGATGTCAATAAAAAACAGAAACCTTGAATAATACATTAGAGGATCTAGACCTAATAGACATATACAGAACATTACACCCAAATACAGCAGGACATGCATCATTCTCAAGTGCGCATGGATCATTCTCCAGGATAAACTGCATTCTAGGGCATAGAACAACTCTCAACAAATTTGGAAAGATTGAAATTAGATGAATTAATTTCTCTGACCGCAATGCAAAGAAGCTGGAAATCAGTAAGGCACAGAGAAGAAGATTAGATACAATGATATGGTAGTTATACAACACACTTTTAGACAATCAGTGAGTCAAGGAGGAAATTGCAAAAGAAATAAATAACTACCTTGGAGTGAATGAAAATGACAACACACCATATCAGAACCTATGAGATGCAGCAAAAGCAGTGCTGAGAGGGAAATTTATAGCCATAAATCCCTATATAAAAAAGAAGAAAGAGATAAAATGAAAGACCTAACTACACCTGGAGGAACTAGAAAAAGAACAAACTAATTCCAAAAGAAGTAGAAGGAAGGAAATAACAAAGACTAGAGCACAGCTATATGAAATTGAAAATAAGAAAGAACTAGAAAAAGTTAACAAAATCAAAAGTTGGTTCTTTGGGGAAGTGGCTCTGTAATCTTGGAGCACTGCTGTTGTATGGAGTTCGGCTGACTCAGTGGTGGGCCCGAGATGGCTTCTGCGGGTCTCGCCGCTGGTATCAGACAGAGCTGGGCAGACGCACCCCCCAGTTGATTTTATCAGCCTAAATATTAAACAAGACAACTGCCTCAAATCCTTGAGATTTCAGAATGACATCTCAGGCCCACCACTGAGTCTGAAGCTGTTCCAACTTTTGAAGAGATGTTTACCAGTAGATTTTCAAAGGATGATAAAGAGTACCAGGAATACCTGAAACGCCTTCCTGAATCCCCTCCAATTGTTGAGGAATGGACTAGCAGAGCTGGTGGGAACCAGAGAAATAGAGGAAACTGGTTGCAAGATAACAGACAATTTAGGGGTAGGGATAGCAGGCAGGGCTGGCCAAGTGACAATCAGTCCAATCAGTGGCACGGACGCCCCTGGAATAACAACCACCAGCAGCCCAAACGGGAGCTTTACTACCCCACCAGCACGCACCCTATGCTTATAGCCAGTGATCTTCCCCCCGCTACTACTGATGGAAATGCTGGCAGCTTTGAGTAAAATCATTCGCTTTGTTAACACAATGAAAGTTTTTGTGTTTTCTGGCTGATCATAGTTTTACATCTTATTTTAGAGAGTGGGTTATTAATTTTTTTGCAACTTAAGATGTTTTCCCCCTGTTTAATTATTAAACGTTTATTCAGTGAACAGATGTATACAAGCTTACAAACCTGAGAACTAAACTTTACATGAGTAGGATGACGGGATATTCAATTCTTTTTTTTCAAAATAGATTTTACTAGCAACATGTCCTGGTATCTGGGAATAAATTATTCCCTAAAAAGATCATGGATTATATTGGTTGGCTTCTACCTCAGATTCATGTTTGTTTCATGACTTATTGTGTTTTGAGTTTGGTTGCTTTTTTTTGTTTGTTTCATTGTTTGACCTTCAGGAGTTCTGTCTTTGCTTTACACAGAAATAAACATTTTTAATTAGAAATGCTTGCTTCTACTTTGGAAGGTAAAAGGAATATCTATACACTCTCAGACATGCTCATTTATAAAATTTTATGCAGGTTAGTACAGTCACCTCATGGATGCAAAGCTCTGCTTACTTGTAATATATCGTAAATAACTTCAGCAGTTGAAAGGTAAAAATATTGTTTTGGGATTAACAGTACTTTGTGTGTGCTTACTTTATAGCAGGGGTTCTTACCCGTTTTTGTTCCATGGACCCTTTGCCAATCAGGTGAAAACCACAGACCCATTACTAAGTCCATACTGTATTGTGCATTACTTAATAAATCTAGCACATCTGCACCAGCATGTCCCCATAAGAATAATGTTGCTTTGAATTTCAGTTAAAGTTCATGGACTTCTTGTTAAGAACCCCTCCTCTATAGGTATTAATCAGCTCCACAATCATTTCAGTCTCTTTTTATAGGGAAATCAAGAATAAATCTGTAAAAGGAAGAAGGAATCATTTTCACTTTCAGTGTCTGTTGATCTGATGGTGGGTGAGTGGGATTAGAAGACACATCATTTTATATAAACTGTAAGGCTTTTTGCTTATATAAACATAGGAGGTCAAAATACATTATGTATTTTAAAAATACATTGTATAAATGTTTTAAACTGTAATGTTTATATGTAAATAATGCTGCATTTTGACCGTTTAATTACTTCTATGGTATTTAATGTGGGTTCATTTTGTAATGTTATAATTACTTCCAAATGTGAAAATTTGCTGCTTCCTTTTCTATAAATAGTGATTCTGTAAAAATTAAAAGTTGGTTCTTTGAAAAGATTTATAAAATCGACAAACCCTTAGCTAGACTAACAAATTAAAAATAGAAAAGATGCAAATATATAAAATAATAAATGAGGAGGGGACTATCACCACTGATCCCACAGAAATAGGCTGTCATAACAGGATACTTTGAAAAATTGTATGCCAACAAGATGGATAATTTAGATAAAATGGACACATTTCTAGAAACCCACAAGCAGCCTACATAGATGAAAGAAGAAATTAATGAATGCAACAGACAAATCAAAAGTAACAAAATTGAATTCATCATTAAAAACCTCTCAAGAGGCCAATACCAGATGGCTTCACAGGTGAATTCTACCAAACATTTCAGAAAGAACTAACACCAACCCAACTTAAACTTTTCCAAAAAATTGGAGTAGAAGGAACATTGCCTAACTGATTCTATGATGTCAACATCGCCCTAATATCAAAGCCAAATAAAGACACCACAAGAAAGGAAAACTACAGGCCAATCTCTCTGATGAAACCGGATGCTAAAGTCCTCAAAAAAATGCTTACTAATCCTATTCAACAACACATTAAATGAATTATACACCATGACCAAGGGGTTTCATCCCTGGTATTCAAGGATGGTTCAACATAAGGAAATCAATCTTTGTAATACACCACATTAACAGATCAAAAGGAAAAAAAATTCATGGTCATCTTTATTGATGCAGAAAAAGCATTTGACAAAACACAACACCCTTTCCTGATAAAAACACTTCAAAAGATAGGAATAGAAGTGTAAAAGTTTGATACAGTTATGAATTCCAAAAATAGATACTGGATTATGTTTGTAAACTGGTCTGTATATGGGCATGATTAAATTATTATTAGGACTTTGATTGGGCCACATCTGTTTTAGATGTTGGCATTTGATGCTGAAGTCTTAAGCTGCAGCCCCAGGATGTAAGCACACAGAAGAAAGAGAAACAAGCCCCAGGAAGAGAGGAAACCTGAGTACAGAGAGAAGCAAGCCCCTGGAAGGGAGAAACCCAGGAAGTCTCAACCCTCATAGACATCAACAGACATCTTGCTCCAACGCATGGCAATAGACTTTGGTGAGGGAAGTAATTTATGCTTTATGGCCTAGTATCTGTAAGCTCCTACCCCAAATAAATACCCTTCATAAAAGCCAACAGACTTCTGGTATTTTGCATCAGCACCCCTTTGGCTGACTAATACAAGAAGGAAACTTCCTCAAGATGATAAAGGGTATGTATGAAATGCCACAGCTAACATCATATTCAATGGCGAAATGCTAAAATCCTTCCCTCTAAGATCAGGAACAAGACAAGGATGCCTACTGTCACCACTCTTATTTAACACTGAAAAAAAAAAAAAAAAAAAAAAGAACTTGCCCAAAAGAAGCGGCTGGGCAGCATTGGAGGTTCTTCAGGACCAGGCTGTTTCAGGATTTTTGGAGGACAGGAGGTGTCTGGACATCAATTTGGTGGGAAGGTAACAGAGAAAATACGTCTATAAAATATAATTGAGACTCTTTACATGGAGGTCCGGGCTGCACGTGGAACACTCCCTCCTGGGGTGGGCGGAGCTGCGGCACCAGGTGCTGCCACGGCATTTTTTTTTTGGAGGCTCTTCAGTACTGGGGAATTCATAAGCCCTGAGCGGCCTGTTGGGGGGTTAATAGGACGGGAAGCGCTTGCAGACCAATTTGGGGAGACAAACGGGAGTTTTATTGTGAAGCGGGGGAATTTTTGATTGCGGACACAAACAATAGCATTTTTGCCTAGAGTCCCGCCCCTCCCCCCAAGCCCAGCTGTCAATCTATAGTGGACTTAAACTGATAGCAATAAAGAGATGCCGCCAGGGTCTGGCAAGGTGGGAGACGTTTGGAAGCCGATTAGGGGAATATTTTGTGAAGCATGGGAATTTCGGTTTTAGACTCTGTTATTAGCATTTCCGGCTGGAGCCCCACCCCACCCCCGGGCCTGGCTATTGATCTGCATCATTAAATTGGCTGCAGTGTAGAGGCGCCCCCAGGTGGCCGTTCCAGGGGATCACACGGTGGGAGGGGTCCTGAAGTCGAATTGGTGATACATCCACAGAATAGACCTCAGTGAGTGAGTGAATTGTGGGGTACAGACACACAGGATAGAGCTGGCGGATGTGACCTCACCCATAGGGCAGGCACCCAGTTGCGAGGATCCCTGAAGGCTGTGATGCACTGCGGTGCTCCCAGGCTCCCTGTTAACCGGACTTGAGGTTGCCAGGTCGGAGTCCCCTAAACCCTGGTGGCCCACACCCCAGAGACTCACACCTCTTGAGTTTTCAATATCTCAGACTTTCCATCCCTGAATCCATCATGCCCTGAGTTCCATCTGAGGTCCTTGAATGTCTTAGCCCTCAACGTTTGCATTTTTTCTTTTTTGTTTTGTTTTGTTTTTATTTTTATTCTACTTTATTCTTTTTTTTAATGTCCTGATTGCTAACACTGCATTATCCCCTAGACTTTTCTCCCAGCTTATCAACCCAAGGTCTTTTTCTTCAGTTATTTAGGGTTTTTTTTAAATTGTTATTGTGGCTGTTGTGATTGGTGTATATCCTTTTTTTCTTTTCCCTACCTGTTCCCCGCCCTTTACCCACACCCTTTTTCTTTCTTCCTTTCTTCTCTTTTTTTTCTCTCTCTCTTGTCCCTCATTTTGTTCTTATTTTATTTTATCTTAATGATACAATAGGAGCTACAGGGAACACCTCACATTTGCTGGGTTTCCTCATCCTCCACTGCTTCATTTCTGTGTGAATAGATTTTGGCTACCTACAATATCCCCTTCCCCTAGATCTTGATATCCTCCATCATCTACTGTCTCTCCTATATTCCACCTCCCTTTCTTTGATCCACAAAGTGTCTAACTCTTAATTTCTAATACCTTTGTTTTGTTTTCTGTCTGTTATCCACTCTTAAAACTATTGCCTTTCTTTTCTCTTTCCCTCTCTCACAAAAACAATAGCTTTTTAATTCATACCATATTCCTCCCATATTCAGTCGACTACCTCATTATAGGTACTCTACCTACTGCTATAACTCTACACAACTTACATGAATCTAACATCCATCCTCCCAGATCTCATATTATTGCTCTGTTAACATATATCACCAATACTACACATTACACTTTTTCCTTGCTTACACAATTGCCTTTCCCCGGCCCTAATACTTTCCTTTAAAGTGAACTGTACCAGCAATAAGAAATTAGAATAAGAAGAACAAAGTGACAAAGAGAAGATATAACACTTACGAAAAAAAAACAGCTAATTAATCCCCAAGACTAGACAAAGAAGCTAAGGAACTGATTAAACCCATCAAGATAAAATGATGACCAGACAGCAACAAAAATCTACAAACCAAACCAGTAATCAGGAAAACATGGCTGAATCCAATGAACAAATTAAAAATCAGGAAGGGGAGCAGAACTTCGCACAAGTACTGAAAGATCTCAGAACACTTATCTCCAACAAATTAAATGAAGTAAAGGAAGAGGTTAACAACATGAAGACAACACTTGGAGGGGAAATTGCAGACATATGCAAAAAGATAACAGATATGATGGGAACGAACACCACAGTTCAAGAAATCAAAAATACACATGCAGCAAGTATCAGCAGACTAGAAGAGGCAGAGCAGAGAGTTAGTGATGTGGAAGACAGTATATCGGAAATCAAACAGATAGTAGAATTGGTCAATAAAAAGATAGAAAAAAATCCAGCTAGGACTTAGGGACCTGAATGATAATGCGAAACACTCAAACATATTATAGGCATTCCAGAAGGAGAAGAGAAGGGAAAGGGGTCAGAAGGAGTGTGGCAGGAAATAACGGCTGAAAACTTCCCAAATCTACTGAAAGAGACAGATGTACATATCCAAGAAGCAAGGTGCACTCCACTCATCATAAACCCCAACAGGCCCACCCCAAGACATATCCTTGTCAAATTATCCAACGCTCAAGACAAAGAGAAAATTCTAAAAGCAGCAAGAAAAAAGAAAACCATCACATATAAGGGAAGCTCCATAAGATTAAGTGCTGATTTCTCATCTGAAAGCATGGAGGCAAGAGGGCAGTGGTATGATATAGTTAAGGCACTAAAGGAAAAAATTTCCAACCAAGAATACTCTATCCAGCTAAACTAGAATTCAAAAATGATGGAGAGTTCAAAATATTCGCAGATAAAAGGAAACTGAAAAAGTATGCTAACAAGAAACCTCCCCTTCAAGAAATTCTAAAGGGATTTCTGCAGGAAGAAAGAAAAAAACAGGACAGGCAGAGTTGGAGGAGAGTGTAAGAGCAACAAAAAGACAAAAAGAGAAGGGAAAAATAAAGCAAACAAAATAAGACAAACACAAGTCCAATCAAAATATGGCTAACACAAATAATTCTTTGAAAGTAATAACACTGAATGTCAACGGACTAAACTCACCTATCAGAAGATTCAGACTGGGACATTGGATAAGGAAATATGACCCATCTATATGCTGTCTGCAAGAGACACATCTTAGACCCAGAGAATCATGTAGGTTGAAAGTGAATGGCTGGAAAACAATCATACAAGCAAACAATAACCAAAAAAAGGCAGGAGTAGCTATATTAATATCAGACAAAATAGACTTTAAATGTGAAACAATTGTGAGAGACAAAGAAGGATACTACATTTTAGTGAAAGGGACAATCTGTGAAGAAGATAAAACAATCATAAATATTTATGCTCCTAACAAGGGTGCCTCTAAATACGTGAGGCAAACGCTGAAAAAACTAAGTGAAAGAATAGACGCATCTACAATTATAGTGGGGGATTTTAATACACCACTGTCAACTCTTGACAGAACATCTCAAAAGAGAATCACTAAAGAAACAAAACATTTGAAGAGTATATTAGAGGAGCTGGATCTAATAGACATATATAGATCATTACACCCAAACACAGCAGGATATACATTTTTCTCAAGTGCACAGGGATCATTCTCCAAGATAGACCATATGGCAGGCCACAAAGAAAGGCTTAATGAATTCAGAAAGATCGAAATCATACAAAACAATATCTCTGACCACAGTGGAGTCAAGCTGGAAATTTGCAAGGAACAGAGGCCCAGATTTCACACCACAATTTGGAAATTAAACAGCACACTCTTAGAAAAACAGTGGGTCAAAGAGGAAATCTCAAAAGAAATCAATGACTACCTTGAAACCTTGAAACAAATGATAATGATAACACAACATACCAAAATTTATGGAATGCAGCAAAAGCAGTACTGAGAGGGAAATTTATAGCCATAAATTCACATATCAAAAAAGTAGAAAGAGCAAAAATTGAAGAACTAACTGCACATTTGAAGGAATTAGAAAAAAAACAACAAAGTAATCCAACAGGAAGAGGAAGGAAATAAATAACAAAGATAAGAGCAGAACTAAATCAAACAGAAAATAAGAAAGCACTTGAAAAGATAAACAAGACCAAGAGCTGCTTTTTTGAGAAGATCAACAAAATTGACAAACCCTTAGCGAGACTAACAAAGAAAAAAAGAGAGAAGATGCAAATACACAAAATAAGAAATGAGAAAGGAGATATCACCACTGACCCCACAGAAATAAAGACTATCATAAAAGGATACTTTGAAAAACTATATTCCAACAAAAATGACAATTCAGAGGAAATGGACAAATTCCTAGAAACACATAAGCAGCCCATATTGACGAAAGAAAAAATTGATGATCTTAACAAACCAATCACAAATAAAGAGATAGAATCAGTCATTAAAAACCTCCCAACTAAGAAGAGTTCAGGGCCAGATGGCTTCACAGGTGAATTCTACAAAATATTCCGGAAAGAACTAACACCAATCCTGCTGAAACTATTCCAAAAAATTGAAACAGAAGGAACATTGCTTAACTACTTCTATGATGCCAACATTACCCTAGTACCAAAGCCAAACAAAGACACCACAAGAAAGGAAAATTACAGACCAATTTCTCTAGTGAAACTTGACGCAAATATACTTAACAAAATACTTGGTAATAGTATTCAACAACACATTAAATGAATTATACACCACGATCAAGAGAGATTTTTCCAGGTATGCAAGGATGTTTCAACATAAGAAAATCAATCAATGTAACATACCATATAAACAGATTGAAGGAAAAAAATCACATCATTATATCTATAGATGCAGAAAAAGCATTTGACAAAATACAGCACCCTTTCTTGATAAAAACGCTCTAAAAGATCAGAATACAAGGACATTTTTTGAACATGATAAAGACTATATATGAAAAACCTACAGCCAACATGGTTTACAATGGAGAAATCCTAAAATCCTTCCCTCTAAACTCAGGAACAAGACAAGGATGCCCATTGTCTCCCCTTCTATTTAACATTGTCTTAGAAGTACTTGCTCGAGCACTGAGGCAAGAACCAGATATAAAAGGCATTCAAATTGGAAAGGAAGAAGTCAAAATTTCATTATTTGCAGATGACATGATCCTATACATAGAAAACCCTAAGAAGTCTACAACAAAGCTTCTAGAACTCATAAATGAGTTTAGTAAAGTCACAGGTTATAACATCAATGTGCAAAAGTCAGTAGCATTTCTGTACACCAATAATGAGCAAGATCAGGAGGAAATCAAGAAACAAATAGCATTTACAATAGTAAATTAAAAAATCAAATATTTAGGAATAAATTTAACTAAAGATGTAAAAAACTTATACACCGAGAACTATACAAGACTGTTCAAGGAAATCAAAGAAGACCTAAATAAATGGAAGAATATTCCCTGTTCATGGATAGGAAGACTAAATATTATTAAGATGTCTATCCTACCAAAACTGATCTACACATTCAATGCAATCCCAATAAAAATCAACACAGCCTTCATTAAGGAAATAAAAAAACTAACTATGAAATTTATTTGGAAAGGAAAGAGGCCCCGAATAGCCAAAGACATATTGAAAAAGAAAAACGAAATTGGAGGAATCATACTACCTGACTTCAAAACATACTACAAAGCTACAGTAGTGAAAACAGCATGGTATTGGCATAAGGAGACACACACAGACCAATGGAATTGAATTGAAAGTTCTGATATAGAACCTCCTATATATAGTTATATAATATTCGATAAAGCCACCAAACCCTCTCAACTGGGAGAGAATGGCCTATTCAACAAATGATGCCTGGAGAACTGGATATCCATATGTAGAAGAATGAAAGAGGATTACCATCTCACACCTTATACAAAGATCAACTCAAGATGGATCAAAGACCTAAATATAAAAGACAAGACCATAAAGACCTTGGAAAGCAGTGTAGGGAAACATCTACAGCACCTTGTAATAGGAAATGTCTTCATGAATATCACACAAAAAGCACGAGCAGCAAAAGAAAAATAAATGGGACTTCCTCAAAATTAAAGCCTTCTGCACCTCAAAGGAGTTCGTCAAGAAAGTAAAAAGGGAACCCACACAATGGGAGAAAATATTTGGCAACCATATATCTGATAAGAGACTTATAACTTGCATATATAAAGAACCCCTATATCTTGAAAATAAAAAGATAAACAACCCATTTTAAAAATGGGAAAAAGATTTAAACAGACTCTTCTCCAAAGAAGAAATACAAATGGCTAAAAAGCACATGAAAAAATGCTCCAAATCTCTAGCTATCAGGGAAATGCAAATCAAAACTACAGTGAGATACCATCTTACTCCCATAAGATTGGCAGCTATGAAAAAAACAGAAGAATACAAATGCTGGAGAGGATGTGAAGAAAGGGGAACACTCATTCACTGCTGGTGGGAATGCAGAAGGATATAACCATTCTGGAGGACAGTTTGGCGGTTTCTCAAAAATCTAACCATAGATTTGCCATATTACCCAGCAATACCACTGCTGGGTATATACCCAGCAGATACCCAGCAGAACTGATATACCCAGCAGAACTGAAAACAAGGACACAAACCGATATATGTACACCAATGTTCATAGCAGCATTGTTCACTATCGCCAAAAGTTGGAATCAACCCAAATGCCCATCAACAGATGAGTGGATCAATAAAATGTGGTATATACATACAATGGAATACTACTCAGCTGTAAGAACAAATACACTACAAACACACGTGATAACATGGATGAATTTTGAGAACCTTATGTTGAGTGAAGCAACCCAGGCATTGAAGGACAAATACTACATGACCTCAATGATATGAAATAAGCAAGCTGCCTCAGAGAGCTAGAGACTGGAAGATAGGCTTACAGGAAATCGGGGGGTGGAGGAAGGATGTGAGCCAACGTCTGCAGGGGTGGAATCTATGATGAGCTGGTGGTAAGTATGAGCACAAAGAAGAGATAAAATGGGGGTAAGGGGTTGCCTTTGGGTGGGGCTTTGTGGGTTTGAGGGGAGCTGGGGATGGGCGAATGGGTAATATTGCCCAAAAAATTGGGGGGAGGGAGGGGCAACATACGAACATAGGAGAGTGTCAGGTGTTGGTTAAGAGTAAAATGCTGAGAAAACCGTATCAAAATATAATTAGGAGGGTTACCTGTTTAGGATGCTCGGAGGGAATGGTCTGATGCAGGACGGACTCCTGGGGAATGTCTGAATGCTCATTTTGCCAGGGTGTGTTGTACCATTGGGTGGACCCACATCCTGGGGAGGACTAATGCCATCAAATAGAGGGAACTTTATCTCTCAAGAGAAAGTGTGGCTCCCAGGGCATTAGGGCAGTTGAGCAAGTCAGGCCCTGAACACTGTTGCAAGTATCTCTGGACGTGGCTCCTTGGGAAATGGAGTTTGGCTGTAGCTGTGGGTCCCAAGGGGAGGGTAAAATGGATGTTGAATGGATGGAACCAAGGTAAATCTGGGGGTAAGAGAGGAGTTTCGCGAGAGTACACAAGGATGGATATAATACATGTAATATTGCACCAAAAACATATAGGGGATGACAGACTAATAATGTAAACCATAATGTAAAACATAGGATAACTAAAAATTTGGAAAACTGTATATCCTAAAGTATGGACCACAATGTAAGCACAGATGTCACCTTGTTTGAAAGCTATTGTCTCAGAGTCTGTACATCAGTTTAAGTAAATATGATATGAATAAGTTATAAGATTATCGCTGTGGAAGGGAAAAGGTTTTATGGTGGATGTGTGGGAGTACTGTATATTGTATATATGAATTTCTGTGATCTCAGGCTCTTGTGAAGAGAAGCTCAATAATTAGGAAAAAAGAAAAGAAAAAGATAGGATGTAGAATTTTTCCAAATCAATACGTATTCTAGATCTAACCTTTAAACTCATTGCTATATTCCATTTTACAAAAGTACTTGCCCAAGCGTATAGGTAAGAAAAGGATTTTTTAAAAAGCCATCCAAATTCAAAAGGAAGAAGTAAAAATTACATTATTTGCAGATGACATGACCCTATATATAGAAAGCCCTAAGAAATCTACAACAAAGATTCTAGAGCTTATAAATGAGTTCTGTGAAGTGGCAGGATGTAAGATCAACATGCAAAAATCAGTAGCACTTCTGTACACTAATAATGATGACTGAGGAGGAACTCAAGGAAAAAGTTACATTTACAATAGCAACCAAAATAATCAAATACCTGGGAATAAATTTAACTAAAGATGTAAAGGAATTGTATGCAGAAAAATACACAACATATTTAAAGAATTCAAAGAGGACATAAATAAATGAAAGAATATTGCCTATACATAGACTGGAAGACTAAATATCATTTAGATGTCTGCCTACCAAAATTGATTTATAGATTTAATGCCTTCCCAATAAAAATTACAACAGCATTTTTTACTGAATTGGAAAAGGTAACTATGAAATTTATTTAGAAGTACAAGGGGCCCTGAATAACCAAAGGCATATCACAAAGAAAAACAAAATTGGAGGAATCACACTACCTGACTTTAAAATATACTACAAAGATACAGTGGTCAAAACTGTATGGTATTCTCACAAGAATACACATACTGGCCAATGGAACCAAATTTAGAGTTCTGATATAGATCCTCACATATACAGTCAACTGATTTTGGTCAAGGACACCAAGCCCACTCAACTGGGAAAGAATGGTCTCTTCAACAAATGGTGCTTAGAGAACTGGATATCCATATCCAAAAGATTGAGAGAGGACCATCGTCTTACACCCTATACAGAAATTAACTCAAGATGCATCAAAGATCTAAATATAGTAACCAAGTCCCTAAAGGTCCTAGAAAATAATGTAGAGAAGCATCTATGAGATCTTGTATTAGGAAATGTTTTCATAAATTTTCCAACCAAAGCACAATCAATGAAAGAAAAAATAGACAAATGGGACCTCCTCAAAATAAAAAAAAAAATAAAATGAAAACTTTTATACTTCAAAGGAGTTTGTCAAGAAAGTGAAGAGGCAATCTACTCTTTGGGAGAATATATTTGGTCACCAACTATCTGATAGGGACCTAATATCCAGCATATATAAAGAAGTCTTACATCTAAAAAATAAAAAGATAAACAACCCACTTAAAAAATAGGCAAGTGATTTGAATATACACTTCTTCAAAGAAGAAACACAAATGGCTAAAAAACACATGAAAAGATATTCAACATCACTAGTTTTAGGGAAGCGCAATTGAAAACTACAATGAGATATCTTCTTACATCCATTATATTAGCAGCTATTAAAAAAATAGAGGACTACAAGTGTTGGAGAGGATGTGGAGAAAAGGGAACACTTATCTACTGTTGTTGGGAATGTAGAATGGCACAGCCATTGTGGAGGACAGTTTGGCTGTTCCTCAGGAAGCTAACTATGGAACTGCCATATGATTTAGCAATCCCACTGCTGGGTATGTACCCAGAAAAATTGAAAGCAAGGATATGCATAACGATGTTCATAGCAGCATTATTCACTGTTGCCAAAAGTTGGAAGCAACACAAATGTCCATCAACAGATCAATGAATAAGCAAACTGTGGTATATACATACAATGGAATATTACTCAACTCTAAGAAGGAATGCAGTATTAACACACAGGATAACATGAATGAATCTTGAAGACCTTATGTTGAGTGAAGTAAACCAGGCACTGAAGAACAAATATTACATGACTTCACTGATATGAATTAAGCAAACTGAGCAGACTCACAGACCAAGCTTCTGGAAGATAAGTACATGAGACAAAGGGAGTAGAGGTTGTTAACCCCATGCCCATAAGAGCAAAATCTATAAGGTGAAAGGGTGTGGTTGGGTAGTGGATAGGCATGACAGTGGTGCAGTGACATGATTGAGTTTCGCAGTGCTGGTCTGAGAGGGGGAGTCAAGTGGGGGTGTTGGGTTGAACTATTCATGATCTGGGGGGTGGTCAGAGGAAAGAGCAGATGAACTTTGGAGATTTGTAGGTTGGTGGCTAAACCTATAGTGTTGGAAATGTTCTTTTGGCAAATATGGCAGGGGTGGATTACTGGTGGAGGGTGTCGGGTGTGTGGGGTATACCAGATAGGGCATATCTGGGCAGACTTCTATGGAATATCTAAGTGTTCATCTTCTCATAGTGTGTAATATCAGTGAGGAGAGACCCACACAATAAACAAGACAATATTAAACTCCCATCCTGGGAAGTCCTGCTATTTTCTCAAAAACTGAAATTTAGTGATTACCACAGGTTCAAAGGGGAGTAGTAGGGAAGAGTAAAATAGATGGAATGTAGGGCATTTTTAGGGCATTAGAATTGTTCAGCATGATCTTGCAATAATGGATACAGGTCACCTCAAAATTTATCAAAACCTATAAAAGTGTGTGATCCAAAATGTAAACCATGAAGTAAACCATTGACCATGGTTAGTAACAATGCTTCAGTATTTGTACATCAATTGTAACAAATGTACCATCTACATGTAAAAAAGAGAGGGGAAAGGGAGGAGGGCATTTGGTATATGGGAATCACCTGTATTGTCTATGTAATTTTTCTGTATCTTAAAGCTACTTTGAAGAAAAAATGAAAAAAAAAAAAGACACTAAGGGAATATATGGAAGAAAATGTCACTGTACCTACAAGATAACAGTTCTTACAATGATGAAAGACACAATGTCTAAACAATTTTCTTATTTCAAATTGTTTTAATTTTTTGTTATTTGGTTATTTTTTAAATTATTGTTTCATTTTCTTATTAATTTTATTTGGTTATTTTGTTGGCTTTATTTTTTAAGAGGTTTTGGATCACAGACGGTCACAGCATTGGTATAGTAGGATCACTGGTACACAGTGTTAGTGATGTGGGGATAAAATGGCTAGTGAAGGAAGCCAAACCATTATTCTAGGCCCTTGCCATTGATGATTGTACTGATGAGCTCTTTCTTATGGAATTGAAACTTGGCCTAATATTATATACTGCCTAAGAGTTACCTCCTGAAATCCTCTTTGTTGCTCAAATATGGCCTCTCTCTAAGCCAAACATAGCATATAAATGCATTACTTGCCCCCCAGTATGGGACATGACTTCTGGGGATGAGACTCCCTGGCACCAAGGGATTATTACCAAGCACCAACTAGCAATGCATCTGGAAAAGAACCTTGACCAAAAGAGGGAAATGGTAAATATGAATGAGTTTTTATGGCTAAGAGATTTCAAAGTAAGTCCAAGGATCATTCCTGAGTTATGCTTATGCAAATATCAGCAGGATGTCATTGACTGCCACAGTAAATAGTGCCTCAATTAGTGGGGATCTAGAGATATCAGAAACTATAAGCAGGGAAGACAGCTCAGGAATTTGGTACCCTTACTTTGGCCCTTACTTTGGAATTTATGCTCCCTAGTTTAATGGTGTTAGACTCATTTATAATTTCCCTACATATGGTTTTTCTGCCCCTTTTATTTGAACCTATAATTAGCACTATACTTGATAAATACATATCCCAGAGACTTAAATCTTTGGTCTGTCCATGTGCCAATTGAACCTTGAATTTCAGCAGAGTTGCAACACCAACTCTCCACTTCATTGGATTCACCCAAGACAACTAAAAAGGAGATGATGAAGGACAACCCCCATCCCAAACAATAGAGTGTCTGTAACTGCAAGCAAGATAGTTCCATCCATCTACCCCATGGGATCTAAGTCCCCTCTCAGTTAGAAGCACAATGGGCATCACCATCTCAAAATCCTCAATATTGGAGAATGAACAATGGACTAAAGTAGACTATTATTCTATATAGATTTATGATTATTTTAGCAATGGAAGAATGCTCATCATTGATGTGAAGACAATAACCAACACAAGTTCTGAGTGATGGGAGAGGGATGAATAAATGTAATATGGGAGCATTTTTGGGACATTGGGTTTGTTCTGCATGACATTGCAGAACATTGCTATTGTATATTTTGTCATAACTTACAAAATTGTGTGGGACAAAGTGTAAACTATAATGTAACTGTAGTCTATGTTTAGTAGCAGTGCTTCAATATGGGTTAATCAATTGTAACAAATGTACCACACGAATGAAAGATGTTGTTAATGTGGGAAAGTATGAGAGGGGGAGGCAGTGGGGCATATGGGAATCCTTATATTTTTAATGTAACATTTATGTAATCTAAAATTTCTTTGAAAATAAAAAATTATTTTTAAAATGGTATTGTTTTTGAGCTCCTGCTGCAATGCCTTTACCAAAATGACCTTAATATGAGTAGTGATTTGAGAACATCTTGTATTCTTAAATCAGAATTTCAGAAAAACCTCTACTGGCTTTTTAGGTCTAAAAGAGAAAATTTTATTAAAAGCCATGTAGAAAATTTATTGAAACACTGTGACCACTATATTCAGGAATATGTCAGTGGTAAAGCATTTAAATGTAACGTCAAATTCACCAAGATCCTTCTATATTTTTTTTTGCAACATCTTAATTTTGTGGAAATTTCAATATAGAAAGAATTTGCATTTATGTGTCTTTGCAAATTTTTTACTTACCTTGAATCTCAGATTGAAAATGCAAAACACCTGTTTCAACTACAGGTTTTTAAAAATTGTCTTTGAATGTATTGGAAGCAGACATGCATTAAGTGTGACATGATTGTGCCACAATTTTTTTCTTCTATTTCATACAAACTGATATTTTCAATAGGACATTTGTTTATAGTTCATGGGGGGGGGGAGCAGAGAAACTGGAATGTTAACCATATTACCCAATGGAAACTTAAAGTTCTGGAATACCTTGTTTATAATGACAGGGATACTAATAATTAGTTATATATTTCTGTTAATAGATGAACTTGTTTATGTATTTATGTGCAATGCCTCATTCATCCAGAGATAATTTGGTAATCTCATCAAAATGGAACACATCTGAGAAACTTGTAAAATATTTTTTAAATGCCTCTCAACAACACACTTAAGTCACAAAGTCTATGCATTAGAGCTCATGCATTTATTTTTATGTGAGATTTTAATAATTTTGATAATTTGATTTCCCAGCCCACACCTTACTAACAGTTCAGAAGTGATGACCTGAAAAAGAATGACAACCTCTTAGATCATTGTGGCACAGTCATTGCATTTGATAAATACATTTTGGAGCCCTGCTGCGCCACATGGATTACTGTTTACATTGTAGTTTACACTCTCCCCCAGTCCATTCAGGGGGTTATGGCAAGATATAAAATATCCAGCATCTGTCCCTGCAATATCATTTAGGATAATTCCAAGTCCCAAAAATGCCCCACATCATATCTCTTCTTCCCGATCCCTGCCTTGTAGCGTAGGAAGAGCCAGCCCAACCTAGAGGACATCAGTATATCACATCATATTCTGATAATTAATTGTCTATTGTTATGACTCTGAATTATCAAGAAAAGGTGAAATTATGATCAACACATGTATGTAATACGTGCTTGACAAGTTTGATCTTAAAATGATTGAAAACTTTTAAAAAAATTCTTAAGAGAAGGCGAACATCAATTTTCTCAAACATTTTATTCATGTTGAACATCTTTTCAAATGGTGGGTACATAAGTTGTTATCACAGTAGTATTTTAAATTGTGTATTATGTTTTACACTTTTACAACACTACTATCTGATGCACATCTAGTTGAATATGTGGTCTACCAGAAACATTTTGATAAGCAAGGAGACTAGGAAAACTGCCCCTTTTCTGAACAGTATGTCTCTCTTCTCTTAGAATTAAATGAATGCTGCAAAGGTCCAGATATATGTTGGTGTATACTTGAAATGCATCTATATTTGGGGAAATTCCCTCTAGCCCCTTTTTCATGAGGGAAAATTTAAGAAACATCTTTGAATTTCTATGTTTTAGATTGTATCAGATCCCAAATCAATTCATATGTACACATTTATATAACTGTAGGTCATAGCCCAAATAACCTACTAGGCTTATTATCTAAAAACAACAGTTATTATAAAAAAATGAAGGTGAGATTAAAATATTCACAAACAAACAGAAACTAAGAGAGTTCATATAAAATAATCCAACTTTGCAGGAAATATTGAAAGTAGCCATACAGCCTGGAAGACAAAGAAAGGAGAGAGAGGCTTGGAGGAGAGTATACAAGAAAGAATAGAAGAAAGGGTAATCAAAAGAGTAAAAAGACAGATGAAAATAAGATATGACATATGAAAACCAAAGAATAATATGGTGGAAATTAAAATGTACTTACAATAATATTGAATGTGAATAGATTAAACTCACCAATGAAAATATAGAGGCTGATAGAATGGATAAAAAGTGCATGAGCCATCCATATGCTGCTTACAAGAGACTTATCTTAGACCCAGAGTTGACTGAAAAGTGACAGGTTGGAAAAAGATACTCCACACAAATAGAAACCAAAAAAGAGGAGGGGTAACTATAATAATATCAGACAAAATATACTTTAGATGCAAAAATGTTATAAAAGCCATAGAATGCCATTGTATATTAATAAAAGGGAAAATCCACCAGGAAGAAATAACAGTCATAAATATCTTTTCACCTAAGAAGAATGCCCCAAAATACATGATGCAAACTCTAGGAAAGTGGAAGGGAGAAATAGACACATCTACAATAATACTTGGAGACTTCAACACACTACTCACATCATTAGATAGAACAACTACACAGAATATCAACAAGGAAACAAAAAACTTGAACAATATGATTAACAAGCTAGACCTCACAAACATATACAGAAGATTGCACACAAACTCACTGGGCTATAAATTCTTCTCAAACACCCATGGATCTTTCTTCTGGATAGACCACATGTTAGGTCACAATGTAGCATTCAATAAATATAAAAAGATTGAAATTATACAAAGCATCTTCTCAGATCATAATGTAATGAAACTTGAAATCAGTAACAGGCAGGAAAGAGGTAAATTCTAAAATATGTGGAAATTAAACAACCAGTCCTAAATTATCAGAGGATCAAAGAATAAATTGAAAGTGAAATCAGTAAATATGTTGAGATGAATGAAAAGAAGAACACAATTATCAAAACTTATTCAATACAGCAAAGGCAGTCTTGAGAGGGAAATTTATAGCCCTAAACACCTATATTAAAGAGAAGAAAGTGATAAAATCAAAGACCTAACTGAACAGCTGGAGTAACTAGAAAAAGAACAGCAAACCATTCCCAAAGCAAGCAGAAGGAAAGAAATAATAAATATTACAGCAGAAATAAATGAAATTGAGAATGACAACAAAAAAGAAAAGCAGTAGAGAAAATCAATAAAACCAAAAGCTGGTTCCTTGAGAAGATCAATAATATTGTTAGACCGCTAACTAGACTAACAAGGAAAAAGAGAGGGACGATGCAAATAAATAAAAGAAAAAATGAAAGGGGCAGAGTTACGACAGACCCCACAGAAATAAAAAGTATCATAACAGAATATTATGAGAAACTGTATACCAACAAACTAGACAACCTAGATGAAATGGACAAATTCCTAGAATGCACAAGCAATCTACATTGATACTACAAGAAATATAACAAATTAACAAAGCAATCGTATTTAAAGAGATTGAATCAATCATCAAAATCTCTTAACAAAGAAAAGTCCGAAGTCCAGTACCAGATGGTTTCACAGGTGAATTGTATGAAGCATTTCAAGAAGAATTAACACTAATCCTGTTTAAACTCTCCCAAAAAGTTGAAGAAGAGGGAAAATTGCCCAAAATATTTTATGAAACCATCATCACCCTAATACCAAAGCCAGATAAAGACACTACAAGAAAAGAAAAATACAGACCAATCTCTCTAATGAACATAGATGCAAAAATTCTCAATAAAATACTTGCAAATAGAATCCAACAGCATATCAAAAGACGTATACATCATGACCAAGTGCAATTTATTCCTGGTATGCAAAAGTGGTTCAGCATTAGAAAATCAATCAATATAATACACCACATTAATAAATTGAAGGAAAAAAACACATGATCATCTCAATTGATGCAGAAAAGGCATTAAACAAAATCCAGCATCCTTTCTTTATAAAAAATACTCTGAAAAATAGGAATAGAAGGAAAATTTTATCAATATGATAAAAGGCATATACGAAAAATCCACAGGCAACATCATACTCAATGGGGAAAGGTTGAAAGATTTTCCTCTAAGATTGGCCTTTTTTTCCTTTTCTTTTTGGAAGTACTGGGGATTGAACCCAGGACTTCGTATACCCAAAGTAGGTGCTCTACCACTAAGCAACACCTGCTCCACCCTAAGATCAGGAAAAGACAACACTCTCACTATTGTTATTCAACATTGTACTAGAAATTCTAGCTAGAGCAATTAGACAAGAAAAAATAAAAGGCATCCAAACAGGAAAAGAGGAAGTAAAACTTTCACTATTTGCAGATGATATGATCATATATTTAGAAATTTCTGAAATGTCTATGATGAAGCTACATGAGCTAGTAAGCAAGTTCCACAAAGTGGCAGGATACAAGATCAACATGCAAAAATCAGAATGTTTCTGAACACTAGAATTGAACAAACTGAGGGGGAAATCAGGGGGGAAATTCCATTTACAACAGCAACAAAAAGACTCAAATACCTAAGAATCAATTTAACCAAAGGAGTACAGGAAATATATTCAGAAAGCTACAAAACAATGCTAAAATAACTCAATGAAGACCTAAATAGAGGGGCAGGAGTCTCTCAAGAGCATGGGTGGTGCCTAATAGGAGAAGACAGACCAGTGTGTCAAACCCTTGGTTTTGTTGCAAGTAACTGTGACTCTTATCCTTCAAGGAGTGAAGCCTGGTGGTCACTCTGGGCCCCAAGGGGAGAGGGAGGGGGAATAGAATAGATGGAACAGGGGGTATTTTGGAGGAATGGTGGAAGTGTTCTACATGATCTTGCAATGATGGATTCAGTCCATATTAAATTTCATCAAAAATTTATAAAAATGATAACCAAAAATTTAGAAAATTGTATAGTCTAAAATATAAACCACAACGTAAACACAAATGTTACCTTGTTTGAAAGCTATTGTCTCAATACCTGTATATCACTTTCAGTAAATATAGTATGAATATGCAAAAAGATTATTGCTGTTGAAGGGAAAAGGTTTTATGTTGGATATGTGGGAGTACTGTATATTGTATATGTGAATTACTGTGATCTAAAACTCTTGTGAAGATAAGCTTAATAATTAGAAAAAAGAAAAGAAAAAGATAGGACGTAGGCACTGAGAAAAAGACGGAAGTAGTTGCCTTGCCAATTTGCATACAGGGCAACACTTATTGCAGTGATGGAAGGGCAAAACATCAAAAACAAAGATTTTGCATTTTTAAATTTTTGATACCCCAATTTATTTTACCATAATTTTTCCAAATTAATATGTATTCTATATCTAACCTTAAAACTCATTGCTGTATTTCATTTTACTATTAATGGAACCTGGCAATATATTGGGCTTCACTTTTCAGGAAGTTTTTGATCACAGAGAGGTTCAACAATGGCAGCAGAGGAATACTGGTGTGGGATGTTATTGACAGGGGACACATGGTTGGCAGGAAGTTCTACAGGGCATATATCCAGGGTACATAAAATTGTTTGGATATTTTCATAGTGGATACTATTAAAAACAACAAATGAGGGAGAGCTGAGTTCCTAGCCAGGGGAGCTCTATCACAGTCCCTAAAGGAACAGCAACAATCCCCCAAGTGCAATGGCAAAGACAAAAAAAGAATGAAGGCCCAACAATGAACCCTTGATAATAATGACTATGCTTGTGAGCCTGTGCACCTGAAATAAGAACAAGGCCTAAAGCTGCAGGGTGCCTAAGAGTTACCTGCTGAGAGCCTCCGTGTTGCTCAAATGTGGCCAGTCTGAAGCCAAACTCAGCATGTAAATGTGTTGCCTTCCCCCCAGCGTGGGTGTGACATGACTCCTGGAGATGAGCTTCCCTGGTGCCAAGGTATACTACCAAGTACCAGCTGATGATGTAACTAGAAAATGACCTTGAATAAAAGGGTCAACTCGGGTCAGCAGAATATCTCAGTCTACATTTAATACCAGGAGTTAAAAATGCTTTTTGACCTGAATCAAAGGGGGAAATGGAAAGAACAAATGAGTTTATATGGCTATGAGACTCCAAAAAGAGCCGGGAGGTTATCGGAGAGGTTGCACTTGTGCACACCTCAGCAGAGTCCCAGAGACAGATAAAGTAGATACAATCCTGGGTATTGGTTCTTCTGAGGGCTACAGAGACCACATGGTCATGGCAGATGGAGTTCAGTGCCATGTCAGTTGGCCCTTCTGTGGAGTTTGTGTTTCTGTATGATGGAGCTGGACTCAGATGTAATCTTTTTTCACAAGCCTCTCCTGTTACTTTTACCAGAACTGTAGTTGGTGCTGGGGTTTAATATATACCCAGGGGATCTGAATCTCAGGACTGACCATATGATAGCCAGGTCCTGAGCCTCAACAGACTTCAGCTCCTAAACTCTGGCTTATTGGCCTTACCCCACCCAGTTAACATGGAGTTGAAGAAGGTCAACCACCACACCATGGAGACAAGAGTGCCTACAACTGAAAGCAGGAGGATTGCATCCAGGATCCATGTGGAATCTAAGCCCCCTCTTGATATAGATGTGGAGTGGACACAACAATTCCAAGGTCCACAGGACTGAGGAATAGAATATGGATTAGAGTGGACTTACTGATATTCTATTCATGAACTACTGTGATTAGTAATCAAAGAAAATGTGGCATTGGTGTGGAGAAAGTGGCCATGGTGGCTGCTAGGTGTGGGGAATGGGAGGAAAAGATGAGATGTGGAGACATTTTCGGGACTTGGAGTTGTCCTGGGTGACGCTGCAGGGACAGTTACCAGACATTGTATGTCCTCCCATGGCCCACTGGGTGGAACGTGGGAGAGTTCGGGCTATGATGTGGACCATTGAACATGAGGTGCAGTGGTGCTCAGAGATGTATTCACCAAGTGCAATGAATGTCTCATGATGATGGAGGATATTGTTGCTATGGGGGGAGGAGTGGGGGGAGGGGGGAGGGGGTATATGGGGACCTCATATTTTTTTAATGTAATATTAAAAAAATAAATAAAAACAAAAAAACAAAACAAAACAAATATATATAGGGGCTGACAGGCTAAAATGTAAATCATAATGTAAAACATAAGATAACTAAAAATTTTAAAAATTGTATAGTCTACAATATAAACCACAACGTAAACACAAATGTTACCTTGTTTGAAAGCTATTATCTCAATATCTGTACATCAGTTTCAGTAAATATAGTATGAATATGTAAAAAAACTTTATAGAAGTGTATGGTCCAAAATGTAAACCATAATGCAAACCATTGACCATGGTTAGTAGCTATGTTTCAGTATGTAGCACATCAGTTGTAACAAATGTAACATCCACATATAAAAAGGTTATTAATACAGAAAAAAGGGTAGGGGGAGGATGATGGGTAACAGGGAGTGCCCTGTATTCTGTATGTGATTTACTGTGACCTAAAACTTCTTTGAAGACAAAATGATAAAACAGTAAGACACTGGGGGTATAAATTGAATAAAATGCCACTGTACATACAGGACAACAGATCTTTCAGTGAGGAAAGGCAAAATATCAAAAAAATAATATTTTTCATTATTTTTCAATATCCCAAATTTTTATTTTATTTTAGTTTAAGTTTTTTTTTTAATTTTTTCTGTATTTTATTTCTTATGTTTAAAACTATCATTATTATTTCATTTTCTTATTGATTGTATTTGGGTATTTTATTGACTTCATTTTTGAAGATTATTTTTTAATCATAGAAAGGTTACAACTGGGCCAAGGGAGTTTCATTGGTGTGGAGTGTCAATGATGGGTATTACATGAGAAGTTCACCTGGGCATACATATAAGGCATATAAGTGTGTTCAAATGTTCATTGGCCATTGTCACAGTGGGTGGAGATTCACACAATAACCAAAAGAATACCAAATTCCTGTCCTGGGGAGCTCTACTACATTCTTTAGTGGAACAGTAACAATTCCCAATTACAGGGGCAATGACTAGTGAAGGAGGATGGTCCATTGATGGACCCTTGATATTGATGACTATGCTTATGAGCCATTGCTCTTGAAATTGAAACTTAGCTTAGTATTATAGGGTGCCTAAGAGTTACCAACTGGGAGCCTCCTTGTTGCTTAAATATGGCCTCTCTGTAAGCCAAACAGCATATAAATGCAATAACTTCCCCCCAGTGTAAGACATGACTCCCAGAGATGAGTCTCCCTAGCACCAAGGGATTGCTACCATGTACCAACAAACAATGCAAATGGGAAAAAAGGCCTTGACAAAAAGGGGGGAAAGGTAAAGACAAATGAGTTTATGTGGCTAAGAGACTTCAAAGTGAGTCAGGAGGTCATTCCAGAGGTAACGTTTGTGCACGTCTCAGCAGGATATCATTGATAGCCAAAGTAGATACTACCCCGAATAGCACAGTTCTGGAGGGCTCTGGACATATCATGACACTATAGTCAGGGCAAATAGCTCAGGAATTTGGTCTCTTGCCCATGGGCCCATACTGTGGAATTTATGCTCCCCAGCAGCATAATATAGTTGTACTCAGTAGTGGTTTACCTGCTCATGGCTCTTCTGATCTTCTATTTGAACTTATAATTAGTACTAATTATAAGTTCATGTCCAAGAGGCCTTAATCTTTGGGCTGTCCATGTGCCAGCTGGGCCCTGAATCTTAACAGAGTTGCAACACCTACTCTCCAGTTCATTGGACTCACCCAGGACAACTAACAACGAGGAAATGATAGATAACCAACACACCAAGGAACCAAGAGTGTCTACAACTTTGAGCAAGAGAGTCCCATCCATTGGCTGAATGGGACCAAAGTACCCACTCAATTAAAGGTGGAGTGGACATCACCATCCCAGAATCCTCAAGGTTGGGGAAAGAACTATGGACTAAAGTAGATTTACTAGTATTCTACTATAGACATTGTGATTCTAACAATGGAAGAAATATCATTGATGTGGAGGCAGTGGCCACTTGAGGTTCTGAGGGTAGGAAGAGGGAAAAACAGGTGTAATACAGGGACATTTCTGGGACTTGAGAATCATCTTGAATGGCATTACAATGACAGTTACAAGCCATTACATATCTTGCCATAACCTATAGAATTGAATCAGAGAGTATGTAAACTATAATCCATGCTTAATGGCAATGCTTTAAAATGTGTTTACCAATTGCAACAAATGTACTAAACTAATGTAAGATGTTGCTAATTTGGAAAAATATGGGAGGTGTGGGGAGTGGGGCATATGGGAATCCCCTATATATTCTCTATAACATTTATGTAATCTAAATATATTTTAAAATAAAAAATGAAGACAAAAAACTGTACAGTGAAGAAAGTGTAAACCATATGGTTTACATAGATGGTTAGTAAAAAAGCTTCAGTATTTGTTCAAGTGTAACAAATGTATCACAGAAATGTATGATACTGTTAATGAGGGAAAATTTGATTGGGAGTGGATAGGAAATCCCCTATAATTTCTATGTAACATTTTGCAATCTAAACCTTCTCTATAAATAAAGTCATTATATGGAAAAATTAAAAGAATAAAAACATTCTATGTTCACGAGTTGGAAGATTAACTATCATGAAGATGTTAACCCTAGCCAAAATGATTTATAGGGTCAGTGCAAAACCAATCAAAATTCCAACAGCCTACTTTTCAGATACATAAAAGGCAATTACGAAATTCATTGGAAGGGAAAGTGCATCCAAATAGCCAAAATCATTCTGAAAAAGAAGACGGACTTGGGAAGAAATTCACAGCCTGACCTTGAAACATATTACAAAGTTACAGTTGTCAAAACAGCATGGTATTGGCATAAAGATGGATGCATCACATGATGATGAGAGTGAGTGTTGGTGGGGGGGGAGTGGTGGGGTGTGGGTGGTGGGGTTGAATGGGACCTCATATTGTTTTTTTAATGTAATATTTTTACAAAATCAATAAAAAAGAAAAAAAAAAGATGGATGCATCAACCAGTGGAATAGAACTGAGAGTCCAGAAATAAACCCTCACCTTTATGGCCCACTGTTTTTTGACAAATCTACCAAGTTCATGTTTATGGGACAAAGCAGTCTCTTCAAAAATTAGTGCTGGGAGAACTGAATAGCCATAACCAAAATAATGGAAGAGGACCCCTATCTTACTCCTTATACAAGAATCAATTCAAAATGGATCAAAGACCTAAATATAAAAGCCAGGACCTTAATACTCTTAGAAGAAAATGTAGGGAAATCTCTTAAAAACCTTGTGGTGAGAGGTTGTTTCTTGAACCTTACACCCAAAGCATGTGCACCAAAAGAAAAAATAGGTAAATGGGACCTTCTCAAAATTAAACACTTTTGCACCTCACAGGACTTAGTAAAAATGGAGAAAAGGCAGCCACCTCAATGGGAGAAAATATTTGGAAATCTCATGTTCGATAAAGATTTAATATCCATTATAGGGAAGCAGATGTGTTGAAGAGGATGTGGAGAGAAAGGAATACTCATTCACTGTTGGTGGGAGTGTAGAATGGTACAACCACTGTGCAGGACTGTTTGGCAGTTCCTAAAGAATTTGACTATAGATTTGTTATGTGACCCAGCAATTCCACTACTACGTATATACCCAGAAGAACTGAGAGTAGTGACACAACAGACATCTGCACACAAATGTTCATAGTGGTATTATTTACTATTGCCAAAAGTTGGGAACTACCAAGATGTCCATCAACTGATGAATGAATAAACAAACTGTGATGTATTTACATGATGGAATATTATGCACCTGAAGAAAAAAGGATGTTGTTGATGTGGGAAAATGTGGGAGGAGTAGGGAATGGGGCATATTGGAATCCCCTATGTTTATGTAACATTTATGTAATCTAAGTATCTTTTAAAAAATAAAAAAATATATTTAAAAAAACAAAATAAATACCTATAGCCTATCTATCTTTATCACTATATCTATCATCTTTCTATCCATCATCTATCTATAATATCTATTTATCTAATCTACCAACCTACCTACCTTCCTATCTGTTCATCTGTCCATCTATCTCTCTCTCTCATCTATAGCTATACCTCTATCTGGCTCTCTCTCTTTCCCACTGTCTCTATGTATGCTTGCAATTAGTGCATTGCTATTACTTATCCTTTATCAACATTACTTTCTCCATGGAAGTTAATTTGGAGAGCTATCCTTTATAAAGTCAGCCTTTGACATGCAGGGCTTAACTATATGTGTTCATTTTAATTGTCAGTTTGTAAATGTTCAGAATCATTTGAGACTGCTTCACATGCAGTTGAGGTTTACAAAATGTGTGGTCCTACATATTCTTGTGTTTAAACAGAAGATTCTAAATAAAATATGACAGCAACTTATTTGTAAAGATAAATAGTACATTAATTACTTCAATTCTATTATTCTATGGAACAAACTCGAGCTTTAATCCATATTTAAAATTTAAAATAGTGATACAGAGATTGATTTTCAAGGTGGGTAAAAAGAACAAATGGAATGAAATCGTAAAGTATATGACAACACATTGAGTAAGAAAAGCCAGGCACAAAAGGATAAATAATGTATGATTGCACTACTATAAAATATATATATTGTGCAATTTCATGGAGTTAATAACTTGAATATGGCTCATGAGAGGGTTAGCATGTGTAGAAGGAAGTGTGTTAATCTTTGGAAATGAATAGAAAAGGTGACAGCCCAACATAATGTTTGTAACTAGCAGTACTGTTATATGGGTATGAATCTAGTTTAAAAGGAAAGCATAAGGTCATGTATATTAATAAAAGGAACTAAAAATGTAACACAGAACTGTATAGCATAGTAAAACTGCATGTGAAATATGAATATGGGTTAAAATGCATATATAAGAATTTTTCTTTGAAGCTGAACAAATGTATGTTAATATTACAAAATGTTGCTATCAGACAGAAAAACACATGATGCTAAGTGAAAGTAAACAGTCACAAAGTACTACATATTGTATGTTTCCATTTATATAAAATGTAAATATAAATCAATTTATAAAGATGAAATTAGATTACTGATTATGAAGGGCTGAGGACAGCTAAAGAGTATGAAGTTATTTTTGGGGGGGTAATAAAATTGTTCTAAATTTTTTTGTGGTGATGAATGCACAACATTGTGATTATACTAAAATCCCTTGTGTATCTCTTCGGATAGAGTATATGGTATGTGAATATATTTCAATAAAACTGCTTATTAAATAAATAAATAATTTTGCAAGAATATCCAGAAATAGCAATTGTGTACCACAGGGGAAGCATAGAGAGATTGAGAGGTGAAGAATTTTCTTGGCTTTTTTTTTCATGATTATAATGATTAAAATAATGAAAATGCTTTAATGAGTGAAGTGATGAATGCACAACTATTGATTATACAAAATACCATAGATTATACATTTTGAATTAATTTTATGCTTTATTACTATTTATCAATAAAATTGACTTGTTTACAATAAAAAATATGAGGGTAACACACAATAACCAACAGAATATTGAATTCCCATCCTGGGGAGTTCTGCAACATTCTCTAATAGAGTACAAAGAATCTCTAGAGTACATGGAAGTGCCTAGTGAAAGAAGACATACCAATACACCAGGCCTGTGATATTGATGCTTGTAGTTATGAACATTGTTCTTGTGAAATTGAAACTTAGTCCAGTTATATATATTGTCTAAGAGCTACCTTCTGAAAGCCTCCTTAATGCTCAAATGTGGCCTCTCTTTAAGCCAAACTTAGCATAAAAACTCATTCTGCGTGATGGAGCTGGACTCAGATGGGATCTCTTTTCACAAGCCTTTCATGCTACTTTACTGGAATTGTAGTTGGTGCTGGGGCTTAAGATATATGTAGGGGATTTGAATTTCTGGACTGACAATATGATAGCCAGGCCCTGAGCCTCAACAGACTTCAGCTCCTACACTCTGATTTATTGGACGTACTCCACTCAGGTAACATGGAGTTGAAGAATGTCAACCACCACATCATGGAGCCTAGAGTGCCTACAACTGAAAGCAGGAGGATTGCATCCAATATCCATGTGGAATCTAAAACCCCTCTTGACATAGATGTGGAATGGACACAACCAAGCCAAGGTCCACAGGAAGGAGGAATACAGTAAGGATCAGAGTGGACTTAATGATATTCTATTCAGGAACTATTGTGGTTAATAATCAAGAAAATGTGGAATTGATGTGGAAAAAGTGGCCATGGTGGCTGCTGGGTGCGGGGAAGGGGAGGAAGAGAAGAGATGTGGAGGCATTCTTGGGACTTGGAATCGTCCTGGGTGGTGCTCCAGGGACAATTGTCGGATGTTGTATGTCCTCCCATGGCCCACTGGATGGAACGTGGGAAAGTATGGGTTATGGTGTGGAACACGGGACATGGGGTGCAGCGATGCCTGGAGATGTACTCACCAGATGCAATGGATGTGACATGATGATGAGGGAGAGTGTTATTTTGTGGGGAGTGGTGGGGTGGGGGCGGTGGGGCCTAATGGGGACCTCATATTTTTTAATGTAATATCTTTTTAAAAAATGAATAAATTGAGTAGAATTTGACAAACAAAACAAAACAGTTTCATCCATCTGCCCTATGGGATCTAAACCCCCTCTCAAATGGAAGCAGAGTGGGCATCACCATCCCAAAATCCTCAAGAGAGGAATGAACAAACATAAGGGAGAAAGCAACAATGGACTAAATTCGGTTTATTATTCTAGTAATGAAAGATCTTGTAACATTGATATAAAGACAGTGGAAACAAGAGGTTCTGAGACAACAGAGGGAAGAATAGGTATAACAAGGGGCATTTTTGGGTCACTGGCAAAGTGTATAGCATAATGTAAACTATAGATTATGGCTAGCAGCAATACTTCAATATGTGTTCATCAATTGTAAGAAATGTACCACAATAATGAAAGATGTTCTTAATGGGGGAAAGAGTGGGAGAAGGGGTAGGTGGGGTGTAATGGAATCCCCTATATTTCAATGTAACATTTATGTAATCTAAAACTTCTTTAAAAATAAAGAAAGCAAGATTGTGGGAAGAAAGCATCAGAGTAAGTAGGCTGGTCTCAACTCTCTCATGAAAACAATAGAGAAAGAGCCAAAAACTATCCGAGAGATCTGCTTGGGGAGTGAGCATGCCAGGAAAGTGCCACACAACGGCCAGGATGGTAAGGGACAGAGAGAGGAAGACACTGAACCAACAAACATGAGTTAACAAACCCCTGTCGCAGCTAGGAAGGGCTCCCCTCCTCCACCCCCAAAATATTAAGCTTGGATAAAACCCCTAGCTCACTGCAGTCCACAGAGAGGGGAACAGATGTCTTCCTTCCACCCAGCTATTACAAGGGAAAAGGGAGGGAGGAGTCAGGAAATTTTCTTCAGGAAATTCTGCCAAGAAAGTCTGCTTTGTATATTGGCTTTAACCAAAACAAAGCATAGGAAAGCAGATATTAAAATATCTCCATGGACTATTGCATTGATGAGTGCCTTCTGCTGGCCAGTGTGGAAATTGCATGGAAAATAACTGCTTTTAGTTCTCTCTGTACCCAAAATTCTGGTAGATAATCTGTACCCAATTAATGAGTCCCTGACCCAACTTTGATAACTTAAGATGGGCAATTTTAAACACAGTAATTTGAAGCACAAGTCAAAGGAGAGCTGTGAAAAAATAACAATAGACAAGAGAGAGAAGTTGGCCATCAGGGTAAATACATCAACATATTCAGAGGACTAGACATCAGCAAAAAATTCCAAGCCATACTAGAAAACAGGAAGAGATGTCCCAGCCAAAGGAACAAACCAAATATCTTGAAGAGATACAGGACTCAAGACAATTAATCAATGATAACCACACAACTCTCCTAAATCAATTCAAAGAATTGAAAGAAAATATGACTAAAGAGATAAAGGATATTAAGAAGACATTGAGCGGTCATAAAGAACAATTTGAAAGTCTGCAAAATAAAGTAATAAACCTTATGTAAATGAAAGACACAATTGTTGAGATTAAAAATACATTAGAGGGACATAAGAGCAACTTTGAATTGCTCAAAGACAGAATTACTGAATGCAGAGACAGAACAACTGAACTGGAAAAGACAGGAGAGCAGAAAGTTAAGAGAATAGAAAAAATGGAACAGGGTCTCAGGGAATTGAATGACAATGTGAAACACACAAACATGCATTATCGGTGTCAAGAAGGAGAAATGAATGGAAAAAGCACAGAAGAGAGATGAGGTAATAATGGCCAAAAACTTCCCAACCTTTATGAAAGACATAAATATCAGTATCCAAGAAGGATAATGCACGCCAAACAGAATAAATATTAATAGATCTATCCTGAGACACCTACAATTCAGAATGACAAATATGAGAGATAAAAGGATTCTGAAAGCAGCAAGAGGAAAGCAAAACAACACATACAAGGAAACCTTGATAAGATTAAGTGCTGACCTCTCATCAGAAACCATGGAGCAAGAAGAAAGTGGTATGATGTATTTAAGGTACTGAAAGAGAAAAACTGCCAGTCAAGAATTCTATATCCAGCAAAAACTGTCCTTTAAAAATGAAGGTGAGTTCAAACTCTTCACAAAAAAAAAAAAAAAAAACACCAAAAACTGATAGAACATGTTACAAAAGACTAGAATTACAAGAGATGCTAAAGGGAGTGCTGCAGCCTGAGAAAACAAAGATGAGAGACTTGAAGAAGAGTGTAGAAATGAAGATTAATAGGAAGGGTAAATTAAAGGATAAAAAGACAAACAATATGATATGACAAGAGAAAGTCAAAGGACGAAATGGATGAAGTAAGTAATGTCTTTACAGTAACAACATAGAATGTTAATGGCTTAAACTCCCCAAGCAAAAGGCATAGACTGATAGAATATATTAAAAAACATGAGCCTTCTCTATATTGTCTAAAAGGGATTCACCTCAGATGTAAGAAAACAAACAGGTAAAAAAGTGAACGAATGGAAAAAGATATTCCATGCAAATAGTAACCAAAAAAAGAGTTGGAGTAGCAATACTAATATTAGACAAATTAGATATTAAATGTAGAAGTGTTAGATGGAATGAAGAATGCCAGTATATATTTAAAAAGCAGCAATTCACCAAGAAGAAATAACTATACTAAATATTTTTGAACCTAGCCTGAATGCCCCAAGCTACATGAAGCTCACACTGGCAAAAATAAAGGGAGAAATAGATGTCTTTAAACTTATAGTTGGAGACTTCAGTACACCACCCTCAGTATTGGCTAGACTATCTGGACAGAAGATAAAGAAACAGAGAGAAGATGGCGGCTGAGTGAACATCCCTGTTAGAGTCTTCTGCAGGGAATCGGCTGGGCGGCGTTGGAGACTCTTTGGGACCGGATTGTTTCGGGATTTTTGCTGGTCCGGAGGTGTCTGGACATCGATTTGGAGGGAAGGTAACAGAGAGGATTCGTCTGTGAAATATACACGGAGATCCCAGCTACCTGCAGAGGATTCCCTTCTTGGTTTGTTTTTTTTTTTTGTTTGTTTGTTTTTCGGTTTTCTCTTTCCCTCTTGTCCCTCATCTTCCACTTATTTTTACTTTAATTCAAGTATACAATAGGTGCTACAGGGAACACCTCACATTTGCTGGGTTTTCCCATCCTCCACTGCCTCATTTCTGTGTGAACTGATTTAGGCTACCTACACTATCCCCCTTCCCCTGCATCTTGATATCCACTATCATCTACTGTCTCTCCTATATTCCACCCCCCACCTCCCGTTCTTTGATCCACAAAGTGTCTAACTCTTAATTTCTAATACCTTTGTTCTGTTTTCTGTCTATTATCCACTCTTGAAACTATTACCTTTCTTTTCTTTTTCCCTCTCTCATGAAAACAATAGCTGTGTAGTTCATACCATATTCCTCCCAAATTCAGTCATCAACTTCATAAAAGGTACTCTACCTACAGCTATAACTCTATACAATCTACATGAATCTAACCTCCATCCTTCCAGATCTCATATTCCTGCTTTATTAACATACATCACCAATACAACTTTACACTTTTCCCTTGCTTACACAATTGCCTTTCCCCAACACTAATACTTTCCTCTAAAGTGAACTTAACCAACAACAAGTAACTAGAATAAGAAGAAAAAAGTGACAAAGAGAAGATATAACACCTGTGCAAAAATAACAACTAATTAACCTCCAAGAGCAGACAAAGAAGCTAAGGAACTGATTAAATTCGTCAAAATAAAGAGATGACCAGAAAGCAACAAAAATCTACGAACCAAACCAATAATCAGGAAAACATGGCTGAATCCAATCAACAAACCAATAATCACGAAGGGGAGCAAAACTTGGCACAAGCAATGAAAGATCTCAGAACATTTATCACCGACAAATTTGATGCAGTAATGAAAGAGGTTAACAACATGAAGACATCACTTGGAGGGGAAATTGCAGACATACGCAAAAACATAACAGATATGATGGGAATGAACACCACAGTTCAAGAAATCAAAAATACACTTGCAGCAAATATTAGCAGACTAGAAGAGACAGAGCAGAGAATTAGTGATGTGGAAGACAGTACATCAGAAATCAAACAGATAGTAGAAGGGGTCAATAAGAAGATAGAAAAAATCCAATTAGGATTTAGGGACCTGAATGACAATGCAAAACGCTCAAACATACGTATTATAGGCATTCCAGAAGGTGAAGAGAAGGGAAAGGGGTCAGAAAGAGTGTTGCAGGAAATAATGACTGAAAACTTCCCAAATCTACTGAAAGAGACAGATGTACATATCCAAGAAGCACAGCGCACTCCACAAGTCATAAACCCCAACAGGCCCACCCCAAGACATATACTTGTCAAATTATCCAATGCTCAAGACAAAGAGAAGATCCTAAAAGCAGCAAGAGAAAAGAAAACCATCACATACAAGGGAAGCTCAATTAGATTAAGTGCTGATTTCTCTTCTGAAACCATGGAGGCAAGAAGACAGTGGTATGATATAGTCAAGGTACTAAAGGAAAAAAATTTCCAACCAAGAATACTCTATCCAGCTAAACTAGCATTCAAACATGATGGAGAGTTCCAAATATTCGCAGACAAACAGAAACTGAAAGAGTATACCAACAAGAAACCTCCCCTTCAAGAAATTCTAAAGGGAGTTCTGCAGGAAGAAAGGAAAAAACAGGAAAGGCAAAGTTGGAGGAGAGTATAAGACCAACAACAACAACAAAAAAGACAAAAAAAAAATATACAAACAAAATATGACAAACACAAATCCAATCAAAATATGGCTAACACAAATAATTCCTTGATAGTAATAACACTGAATGTCAATGGATTAAACTCACCTATCAAAAGATTCAGACTGGGACACTGGATAAGGAAATATGACCCATCCATATGCTGTCTACAAGAGACACATCTTAGACCCAGAGACGCATGGAGATTGAAAGTGAAAGGCTGGAAAACAATCATACAAGCTAACAATAACCAAAAAAAGGCAGGAGTAGCTATATTAATATCAGACAAAATAGACTTTAAATGTGAAACAATTGTGAGAGACAAAGAAGGATACTACATTTTAGTCAAAGGGAAAATCTGTCAAGAAGATCGAACAATCATAAATATCTATGCCCCTAACAAGGGTGCCTCTAAATACGTCAGGCAAACGCTGGAAAAACTAAGTGAAAGAATAGATACATCTACAATTATAGTGGGGGATTTTAATACACCACTATCAATTCTGGACAGAACATCTCAAAAGAGAATCACCAAAGACACAAAACATCTGAATAGTATATTAGAGGAGCTCGATCTAATAGACATATATAGATCGCTACACCCAAACACAGCAGGATATACATTTTTCTCAAGCGCACATGGATCATTCTCCAAGATAGATCATATGCTAGGCCACAAAGAAAGGCTGAACGAATTCAGAAAGATTGAAATCATACAAAACATTATCTCTGACCACAGTGGAGTCAAGCTGGAGATTTGCAAGGGAAAGAAGCCCAGATTTCACACCACGATTTGGAAATTAAACAACACACTCTTAGAAAAACAGTGGGTCAAAGAGGAAATCTCAAAAGAAATCAATGACTACCTTGAAACAAATGATAATGATAACACAACATACCAAAATTTATGGGATGCAGCAAAAGCAGTACTGAGAGGGAAGTTTATAGCCATAAATTCATATATCAAAAAAGAAGAAAGAGCAAAAATTGAAGAACTAACTGCACATTTGAAGGAATTAGAAAAACAACAACAAAGTAACCCAACAGGAAGAAGAAGGAAGGAAATAACAAAGATAAGAGCAGAACTAAATGAAATAGAAAATAAGAAAGCACTTGAACAGATAAACAAGACCAAGAGCTGGTTTTTTGAGAAGATTAACAAAATTGACAAACCTTTAGCAACACTAACAAAGAAAAAAAGAGAGAAGATGCAAATACACAAAATAAGAAATGAGAAAGGCGATATCACCACTGACCCCACAGAAATAAAGACTATCATAAGAGGATATTTTGAAAAACTATATTCCAACAAAAATGACAATCTAGAGGAAATGGACAAATTCCTAGAAACACATAAACAGCCCATATTGACAAAAGAAGAAATTGATGATCTTAACAAACCAATCACAAGCAGAGAGATAGAATCAGTTATTAAAAATCTCCCAACTAAGAAGAGCCCAGGGCCAGATGGCTTCACAGGTGAATTCTATAAAACATTCCAGAAAGAACTGACACCAATCCTGCTGAAACTATTCCAAACCATCGAAACAGAAAGAACATTACCCAACTCCTTCTATGATGCCAACATTACCCTAGTACCAAAGCCAAACAAAGACATCACAAGAAAGGAAAATTACAGACCAATTTCTCTAATGAACCTAGACGCAAAAATACTTAACAAAATACTTGCTAATCGTATTCAACAACACATTAAACGAATTATACACCACGACCAAGTGGGATTCATCCCAGGTATGCAAGGATGGTTCAACATAAGAAAATCAATCAACGTAATACACCATATAAACATATTGAAGGAAAAAAATCACATGATTATATCTATTGATGCAGAAAAAGCATTTGACAAAATACAGCACCCTTTCTTGATAAAAACACTCCAAATGATTGGAATACAAGGAAATTTTTTGAACATGATAAAGAGTATATATGAAAAACCTAAAGCCAATATTGTTTACAATGGAGAAATCCTAGACTCCTTCCCTCTAAACTCAGGAACAAGACAAGGATGCCCACTGTCGCCGCTCCTATTTAACATTGTCTTAGAAGTACTTGCTCGAGCACTGAGGCAAGAACCAGAAATAAAAGGCATTCAAATTGGAAAGGAAGAAGTCAAAATTTCATTATTTGCAGATGACATGATCCTATACATAGAAAACCCTGAGAGATCTACAACGAAGATTCTAGAACTCATAAATGAGTTTAGTAAAGTCGCAGGTTATAAGATCAATGCGCAAAAATCAGTAGCATTTCTGTACACCAATAATGAGCAAGATCAGGAGGAAATCAAGAAACAAATACCATTCACAATAGTAAATAAAAAAATCAAATACTTAGGAATAAATTTAACTAAAGAGGTAAAGAACTTATACACTGAGAACTATACAAGATTGTTCAAGGAAATCAAAGAAGACCTAAATAAATGGAAGACTATTCCTTGTTCATGGATAGGAAGACTGAACATTATTAAGATGTCTATCCTACCAAAATTGATCTACACATTCAATGCAATCCCAATAAAAATCAATGCAGCCTTCTTTAAGGAACTAGAAAAACTAACTATGAAATTTATTTGGAAAGGAAAGAGACCCCGAATAGCCAAAGACATACTGAAAAAGAAAAACGAAATTGGAGGAATCACACTACCTGACTTCAAAACATACTATAAAGCTACGGTGGTGAAAACAGCATGGTATTGGCATAAGGAGAGACATATAGACCAATGGAATCGAATTGAAAGCTCTGATATAGAACCTCACATATACAACCACATAATATTCGATAAAGCCACCAAACCCTCTCAACTGGGAGAGAGTGGCCTATTCAACAAATGGTGTCTGGAGAACTGGATAGCCATATGTAGAAGAATGAAAGAGGATTACCATCTCACACCTTATACAAAGATCAACTCAAGATGGATCAAAGACCTAAATATAAAAGCCAAGACCATAAAAACCTTAGAAAGCAGTGTAGGGAAACATCTACAGGACCTTGTAATAGGTAATGGATTTATGAATATCTCACCAAAAGCACGAGCAGCAAAAGAACTAATAGATAAATGGGACTTCCTCAAAATTAAAGCCTTCTGCACCTCAAAGGAGTTTGTCAAGAAAGTAAAAAGGGAGCCCACACAGTGGGAGAAAATATTTGGCAATCAGATATCTGATAAGAAACTTATAACTTGCATATATAAAGAACTCCTACATCTTGAAAATAAAAAGATAAACAATCCATTTAAAAAATGGGAAAAAGACTTAAACAGACACTTCTCCGAAGAAGAAATACAAATGGCAAGAAAGCACATGAAAAAATGTTCCAAATCTCTAGCTATCAGGGAAATGCAAATCAAAACCACAATGAGATACCATCTTACACCCATAAGATTGGCAGCTATGAAAAAAACAGAAGAATACAAGTGCTGGAGAGGATGTGAAGGAAGGGGAACACTCATCCACTGCTGGTGGGAATGCAGAAGGATCCAACCATTCTGGAGAACAGTATGGCGGTTTCTCAAAAAACTAGCCATAGATTTGCCATATGACCCAGCAATACCACTGCTGGGAATATACCCAGCAGAACTGAAAACAAGAACACAAACCAATATATGTACACCAATGTTCATAGCAGCATTGTTCACTATTGCCAAAAGTTGGAATCAACCCAAATGCCCATCAACACGAGGGGATCAATAAAATGTGGTATATACACACAATGGAATACTACTCGGCTGTAAGAACAAACACACTACAAACACATGTGATAACATGGATGAATCTTGAGAACCTTATGTTGAGTGAAGCAACCCAGACATTGAAGGACAAATACTACATGACCTCAATGATATGAAATAAACAAGCTGCCCTAGATAGCAAGAGACTGAACGATAGGCTTGCAGGAAATTGGAGGGTGGAGGAAGGATATGAGCCGATGTCTGCAGGGGTGGAATTTAAGACGAGATGGTGGTAAGTATGAACACAAAGAAGAGATAAAAGGGGGGCAAGGGGTTGCCTTTGCTTGGGGCTTTGCGGGTTTGAGGGTGGCTGGGGAGGGACGGGTGGGTAACGTTGCCCAAAAGTGGGGGGAGGGAGGGGTAGCATACGAACCAGGAGAGGGTCAGGTGTTGGTGGAGAGTAAAATGCCGAGAAAATCATATCAAAATATAATAAAGAGGGTTACCTGTTTAGAATGCTCGGAGGGGAGGGTCTGATGCAGGACGGGCTCCTGGGGAATGTCTAAATGCTCATTCTGCCAGAGTGGGTGACACCATGGGGTAGAAACCCAAGTAGTGAGAGTGGGGGTGGACCCACATCCTGGGGAGGACTAATGCCATCCAATAGAGGGAACTGTATCCCTCGAGAGAAAGGGTGGCTCCCAGGGCATTGGGGCAGTTGAGCAAGTTAGGCCCTGAACACTATTCCATCTATCTCTGGAAGTGGCTCCTCAGGAAACGGAGGTTGGCTATCACTGAGGGCACTAAGGTGGAAGGGAAAATGGACGTTAAATGTGTGGAACCAAAGTAAATGGGGGGTAAGAGAGGAGTTTCTTGAGAGTACACAAGGATGGATATAAAACATGTAATATTACACCATAACATATAGGAGATGACGGACTGATAATGTAAACCATAATGTAAAACATAGGATAACTAAAAATGTAAAGAACTGTGTATCCTAAAGTATGCACCATAATGTAAATACAGATGTCACCTTGTTAGAAAGCTAATGTCTCAGACTCTGTACATCACTTTAAGTAAATATGATATGAATAGGGCGTAAGAGTATCACTGTGGAAGGGAAAAGGTTTTCTGGTGGATATGTGGGAGTGCTGTATATTATATATATACATTGCTGTGGTCTAGGACTCCTGTGAAGAAAAGCTGAATAATTAGGGGGGGGGGGGGAAAAAAAAAAAGAAAAAAATAGGATGTGGAATTTTTTCAAGTCAACATTCTTTATCTAAGTTCTTTATCTAACTTTATCCAAGTTCTTTATCTATCCTTTAAACTCATCGCTATATGCCATTCCCTAGTAAGGGACCATGACATTATATTGGGCTTCAAATTTCGGGGAGTTCTGGATCACAGAGTGTTTCAACAATGGCAATGGAGGGATACTGGTATGGGATACCAATGACAGATGATATATGACTGACAGGGAGCTGTACAGAACATATGTCCAGGGTGCATGGTAATGTTTGGATATACTCATAGTGGCAACAATTAAAAACCACAGTAGGGGGGGTACTGGGTTCCCGGCCAGTGGTGCTCTGTCGTGGTCCCTAGGGGAGCAGCGACAGTCTCCCAGGTACAGTGGTGGGGACCGGGAGGGAGTGAGGGTTCAACAGTGAGCCCCTGATACTAATGACTATGCTTGTGAGCTGATAAACCCAAAATAATAACAAGGCCTAGAGCAACTTTGTGCCTGGGAATTTCCTTCTGTCAGCCTTCATGTTACTCAAATGTGGCCAGTCTTGAAGCCAAACTCAGCATGTAAATGCAATGCCTTCCCCCCAGCGTGGGACATGACACCCGGGGATGAGCCTCCCTGGCAACGAGGGACCACTATCAACTACCAACTGATGATGCAACTGGAAAATGACCTTATACGGAAGGTTCAATGCGGATCAGCAGAATATCCATGTCTACATAAAATACCATGACTTTAAAATGCTGTTTGACCTAAAGTAAGGGGGAAATGGAAAGGAGAAATGAGTTTATATGGCTACGAGTTTCTAAAAAAGAGTCTGGAGGCTGGCAGAAGGTTTGCCCTCATGCACAACTGAGCAGAGTCAGAGAGACAGATAAAGCAGATACAACCCCCAGATATTGGTTCCTTTGAGGGCTAAAGAGACCCATGGGAGTTATGGTCATGGCTGATGGGGTTAACTACCAGGGCAGATGGCCCCTCTTTGGAAATGGTGTTTATGTGTGATGAATCTGGACTCAGATGGGATCTCCCTTCATAAGACTTTCATGCTAATGTGCTGGAGGTGCAGTTAATGTTGGGGTTTAAGATATATTTAGGGGATTTGAATCTCTGGACTGACAATGTGATAGCCAGATCCTGAGCCTCAACAGACTCCAGCACCTACAATCTGATTTATTGGACTTACCACACTCAGCTAAGATGGAGGTGAAGAAGGACAACCACCACACCATGGAGCCTAGAGTGATTACAACTGAAAATGGGAGGATTGCATCCAGCATCCAGGTGGAATCTGAGCCTCCTCTTGACATAAAGGTGCAATGGACACAACCAATCCAGTGTCCACATAGAAGAGGTGGCATTGGATTGGGAAAAGTGGACATAATGGACAAAGGGTATGGGGAAAGGCAGGAAGAGATGAGAGGTGGAGGCATCTTCGGGACATGGAGCTGCCCTGGATGGTGCTTCAGAGGTAATCACCGGACATTGTAAATCCTCACAGGGCCTACATGATGGAATAGAGGAGAGTATGGGACATGATGTGAACCAATGTATATGAGGTGCAGAGGTGCCCAAAGATGTACTTACCAAATCCAATGGATGTGTCATGATGATGGGAACGAGTGTTGTTGGGGGGGGGGGAGAGGGGGGGTGGGGGGGTGGGGTTGAATGGGACCTCACATATATATTTTTAATGTAATATTATTACAAAGTCAATAAAAAATAAAAAAAAAAAAAAAGAAACAGAGAACTTGAATAATATGATAAATGACCTAGACCTCACAGACATCTATAGAACATTGCACCCCCAAACCAAAGTATACACATTCTTTTCAAGTGCTCATGGATCTTTCTCCAAAATAGACAATATGCTGGGTGACAAGATAAGACTCAATAAATTTTTAAAAATTAAAATTATAGAAAACATCTTCTCTGATCATAAAGGAATGAAGCTGGGAAACAATAATGGATGGAAAAAGAGAGAATTCATAAATATAGAGAGGTTAACACATTCAAAAAATCAGTGGGTCAAAGAAGAAATTGCAAGATAATTCAGCAAATATCTTAAGATGAATGAAAATGAGAACATGAGAACACAGCATATGAAAGCCTAAATGATACAGCAAAGGAAGTGGGAAGAAGGAAATTTATACCCCTGAATGCATATATTTTAAAAAGAAGAAAGAACTAAAATTCAAGATCTAACTGCACATCTGGAGGAACTAGAAAAAGAACAGCAAACAAATGCCCAACCAAGCCAAAGAAAAGAAATAGTAAAGATCAGAGCAGAAATAAATGAAATAGAGAAGAAAAATATACTAGAATCAACAAAACCAAGCATTGGTTCTTTAAGAGCAACAATATTGACAAATCCTTAGCTAGACTGAAAAAGAAAAAAGAGAGTACAGGCAAACAAGTGAAAGCAGAAATGAAAAGTAGGACATTACCATTGACCCCACAGAAATAAGAGAGATCATAAGAAGATATTATGAACAACTGAATACCAAAAAAAAAAAAAAATAGACAATATAGACGAGATGAACAAATTCCTAGAAACAGATGAACCACCTACACTGACCCTAGAAGAAATAGAAGACCTTAACAAACTTATCACAAGTGAAGAGATTGAAGCAGTCATCAAAACCTCCCAAAGATGAAAAACCTAGGACCAGGTGGCTTCACAGGTATATTCTACCAATCATTCAAAGATGATTTTATACCAGTCTTGCTCAAGCTCTTCCAAAAAACTGAACAGGAAAGAATGCTACCAAATTCATTCTATGCCAAAATCACCCTAATAATAAAATGAGATAAAGATTCTATGAAAAATCAGAATTATAGACCAATATCTCCAATAAATATAGATGGAAAAATCCTCAACAAAATACTTGCAAACTGAATCCAAAAGCACATTAAAAGAATTATACATCACCATGTAGTGGGTTTTATCCCAGGAATGAAAGCATGATTCAAAACAATAAAATCAATTAGTGTAATAAGTCACATTAATTAATTGAAGAAGAAAAGTCACATGATCACCTTGATTGATGCAGAAAAGGCATTTGACAAAATACAGCACCCTTTTTTGTTAAAACACTCCAAAAGATAGGTATAGAAGGAAGCATTCTCAATACTGTAAAGTGCATATATGAATAACCTACAGCTAGCATTGTACTCAACAATGAAAAACTGAATGATTTTCTGTTTAGATCAGAAACAAGACAAGGATGCCCACTGTCACCATTGTTATTCAACGATGTGCTAGATGTTCTAGCTGGAGCAATTAGGCTATTTAAAGAAATAATAGGTGCCCAATAGGAAAGGAAGAAGTAAAACTTTCACTGTTAGCTGATGATATGATCCTATATCTAGAGAATCCTGAAAACTCCACATCAAACCTCCTAGAATTAATAGACGAGTTCAGCAAAGTGGAGGGATAGGAGGTTAATATGCAAAAATCTATAGTGTTCCTATACACTACTGAAGTACAATCTGAGGAGGAAATAAAGAAAAATTCCATTTATAATAGCGACTAAAAATCAAATATTTAGGATTTAACTTAACCAAGGACACAAAGGACATGTATTCAGAAAACTACAAAAATTGCTAAAAGGAACTGAAGAAGACTCACATAAGTGTGAGGACATTCTGTTTTCATGGATTGGAAAACTAAACATCGTTAAGATGTCAATTCTAAGCAAACTGATTTACCAATTCAACACAAACCCAATAAAAATCTCAACAGCCTTTTTGAAGAAATGGGAAAACCAATAATCAAATGTATTTGGAAGGATAATGGGCCCTGAATAGCCAAAAATGTCTTTTAAAAAAGAATAAAGTTGGAGAACTCTCACTTTCTGACTTTAAAGTATATTACTTAGCTAAAGTGGTAAAAAACAACATGATATTGGCATAAAGACAGACCAATGGAACTCAATTGAGAACTCAGCAATAGACCATCATATATACAGTCAAGTGATTTATGACAAGGCTGTTAAGCTCACCCAGCTGGACTGGAAAAATATTCAACAAATGGTGCTGGTAGAACTAGACAGCCAAATCCAAAAGAAAGAAAGAGGACCCCTATTGCACACCTTATACAAAACGTAACTCAAAATGGATCAAGGACCTAAATATAAAAGCAACAACCATGAAACTCCTAGAAGAAAATGTAGAAAAACATCTTCAAGACCTTGTAGTAGGAGGCAGTTTCTTCAACCTTACACCCAAAGCACAAGCAGCAAAAGAAAAAATAGATAAATGGGAACTCCTCAAAATTAAACACTTTTGTACTTCAAAGGACTTTGTCAAAAGGATGAGAAGGCAGCCGAATCAATGGAAGAAAATATTTGGAAATCATATATATGATAAGAGTTTAATATCATGATCTATCAGGAGACATTACACTTCAACAATAAAAAGACAGAGACCTGATTTTAAAAATAGGCAGAAGACTCGAGTAGACAATTGTCCAAAGAAGAAATACAAATGATAAAGAAACACATGAGTGCAATGTCAGTTGGCCCTACTTTGGAGTTTGTGTTTCTATGTGATGGAGCTAGACTCAGATGTGATCTTTGTCCACAGCCTCTCCTGTTACTTCTAACGGATCTGTAGTTGGTGCTGGGGTTTATTGTATAGCCAGGGGACCTGAATCTCTGGACTGACCATGTGATAGCCAGGCCCTGAGCCTCAACAGACTTGCAACTCCTACACTCTGGTTTATTGGACTTACCCCACTCAACTAACATGGAGGTGAAGAAGGTCAACCACCACACCAGGGAGCCAAGAGTGTCTACAACTGAAAGCAGGAGAATTGCATCCAGCATCCATGTGGAATCTAAGCCCCCTCGATATAAATGTGGAGTGGACACAACCGTTCCAGGGTCCACAGGATGGAGGAATAGAGTATGGATTAGAGTGGGCTTACTGATATTCTATTCATGAACTATTGTGATTAGTAATCGAAGAAAATGTGGCATTGGTGTGGAGAAAGTGGCCATGGTGGCTGCTGGGGATAGGGAGTGGGAGGAAGAGATGTGATGTGGAGGCATTTTCGGGGGTTGGAGTTGTCCTGGGTGGTGCTGCAGGGACAGTTACTGGACATTGTATATCTTCCCATGGCCCACTGGGTGGACTCTGGGAGAGTGTGGGCTATGGTGTGGACCATTGACCATGAGGTGCAGCAGTGCTCAGAGATGTATTCACCAAATGCAATGAATGTCTCATGATGATGGAGGAGGTTGTTGTTATGGGGGGAGGAGTGGGGTGAGGGGAGTGGGGGGTATATGGGAACGTCATATTTTTTTAATGCAACATTAAAAAAATAAAGACAAAAAAAGAAACACGTGAAAAAATGTTCAACATCACTATCAATTAGGGATGTTCAAGTCAAAACTGCATAGCAATATCATTTCACACCTATTAGAACGGCCACTATTAAAAAGTTGGAAAACTGTAATGTTAGAGAGGATGTGGAGTGATAGGACACTTATTCAGTGTGGGTGGGAATGTAGAACAGTACAGCCACTGTGGAAGAAAGTTTGGCAGTCCCTAAAGAAGTTGAATATAGACTTGCCATGTGACCTGGCAATACAATTACTAGGTATATACCCAGAAGAACTGAAAGCAATGAAATGAATAGACATCTGCACACCTATGTTCATAGTGCCATTATTCACGATTTCCAAAAATTGGTAACAACCCAGGTGTCCATCAACTGAAGAATGGTTAAACAAATTGTGGTGCATACACACGATGGAATATTATGCAGCTATAAGAAGAAATGAAGTCATGAAGCATATGACGATATGGATGAACCTGGAGGAGATTATGTTGAGTGAAGCAGGCCAGACACAAAAGGGCAAATACTGTATGATTGCATTATTATGAACTAAATATATTACATAAACTCATGTTATTAATAATTATAATATAGTTCACCAGAAAATAGAAAGGGGTAGAGAATGGAAGGCTAAAGTTTAATCTATGCAGAATTGGATAAAAAGTTGTTTGTAAATCTTTGGAAATGAATTGAAGCAGTGAGAGCACATCATGGTGTTTGTGACTGGCAGTTATTTATGGGTATTACAGAGGTTGACAGGGAAAACCTAAGAACATGTATATTACTAGAAGGAAAGCTTAAAAATATAATACAGAATTGTATAACATAGTGAAATCTCATGTAAAATATAAATATGGTGAAATTGCATACATGACTGTTTTTACAAAATAAAAATACAAGTGAACTAGAGAGAAGGAAACAGAATAGAAGCTATGCATGGCAACAGACGCATAGAGAGATTGAGAGGTGATGAGTTTTGTTTGTTTGTTTGGTTTATTGGTTGGGTTTTGTTTTTCTTATTATTATTCTTACTGGAATAATGAAAATGCTTTAAAATGATTGAAGTGATGAAGGCACAACTGTAGATTATGTTGAATACCCTTGATTACACACTTTAGGCAGATTTAGTTTTATGAACGCATATCAATAAAATTGAAAAAGGGTTATGGAAACACACAGGTTCTACCCTCATGGCAGTTGGCTCTGGACTTCAGGGCCTTGTCAGTAGGCCCTACTTTGGAATTTGTGTTCCTGAGTGAGACGGAGTTGGACTCAGATGTGACCTTTCTACACACGCCTCTTCTGTCACCTTTACTGAACCTGTGGTTAGTGCAGGGGTTGTGTATACCCAGGAGACTTGAATCTCTGGACTGGCCATGTGTCAGCTGGGCCCCGAGGCTCAGCAGAGTTGCAACTCCTACTCTCCAGTTTGTTGGACTTACCCAGGTCAGCTAAGAGGGAGGTGAAGATGGTCAACCACCACACCAGGAAACCAAGAGTGCCTACAACTGCAAGCAGGAGAATCATATCCATCAGCCATGTGAGATCTAAGCCCGCTCTCGATATAAAGGTGGAGTGGACATCACCATCCCAGGGTCCACAGGATGGGAGAATAAAATCTGGATTAGAGTGGAATTACTTTTATTCTACTATAGAACTATTGTGACTAGTAATGAAGAAACTGTAGCATTGATCTGGAGAAAGTGGCCACAGTTGTAGCTGAGGGCAGGGAGAGGGAAGAAGAGATATGATGTGGGGCATTTTTGGGACTTGGAGTTGTCCTAAATGATATTGCAGGGACAGATGCTGGATGTTATATATCCTGCCATAACCCACTGAATGTACTAGGGGAGAGAGTAAAATACAATGTAAACTATAATCCATGTGGTGCAGCAGTGCTCCAAAACGTATGCACCAAATGCAATGAATGAGCCAAAACGATGAAAGATGTTGTTGATGTAGGAGAAGTGGAGGGGGTGGGGTGTGGGGTACATGGGAACCTCTTATATTTTTTAATGTAACACTTTTTGTGATCTGTGTATCTTTAGGAAAAAAAGACAATTTAACAAAAATGTCTTTTAACAAAAAGAACTAATTCAGACGATTCTCAGATACTGACTTTAAAGCGTAACTACTTAGCTACAGTGGTAAAAATAGTATGTTACTGGCATGAAGATAGACATATTGGCCAATGGAACCAAATTGAGAACTCAGAAATAAACCCTTACAAGTGATGTTATTAAAAGATTTATTTTATTTATTTCTCCCCACGCCCTTGTTGTTTGCTCTTGCCGTGACTGTTTGTCTTCCTTCTTTCTTTAGGAGACACCATGAGCTGATCCTGTGACCTCTGATGTGAGAGGGGGGTACCTAATTGCTTGAGCCACCTCTGCTCCCTCCTTTGTTGTGTCTCTCATTAAGTTTTTCCTCCTGTCTCTTCTTGCATCATCTTGTTGCGTCAGCTCAATTCACCTGCCAATCATGTCTGCTCACTGTCTTCTTTAGAAGGCACCTTGAACCTATGCTCCCTGCTTTTGCTGTGTCTCTCATTATGTCTTTTCTTCTTGTATTTCTTGGATCAGTTTACTGTGTCAGTTTGCTGCACCTGCCCACGGCTCCAGCTAGCTGTCTTCTTCAGGAGGCACTGGGATCTGAATCAGGGGCCTCCCATGTGATAGGTAGGATCCCAGTTGCCTGAGCCACATCTGCTTCCAGGTCAAGTGATTTTAACAAGGCCCACCCAGCTGGGGCAAAACAATCTATTCAATAAATGGTGCTGGTTGAAGTAGATATTCATATCTAAAATAAAGAAAGTAGAACCTATCTCACACCTTATACAAAAATTAACTCAAAATACATCAAGGACCTAAATATAAAAGCTACAACCATAAAACTTTTAGAAGAAAATGTGTGGAAATATCTTCAGGAATTTTGGTAAACAGTAGTTTCTTAAACCTTACATACAAAGCATGAGCAAAGAAAGAAAAAATAGATAAATGGGACCTACTCAAAGTTACATACTTTTGTTCTTCAAAAGAATTTGTCAAGAAAGTAAAATAGCAGCCTACTCAATGGGAGAAAATATTTGGAAACCACATATCCAGCAAAGGTTTGATATTCACGTTATATGAAGAGATCATACAACTTAACAATATAAAGACAAGCAACACAATTTAAAAATGGGCCAAAGACTTGAATAGACATTCCTCTAAAGAGGAAATACAAATGGCCAAAAAGCACTGAACAAAAATGTTCACCATTGAAGTTGGGGGTTCCTTTGCTTTGCCCAGGCTGCTTGGGATGAGGGGCTAGACGGACGCACAGCGGGCGCGAAGAATGCTGCAGAGATGGCAAGTGGTGGCAATGTGCAGTCTGCTTTATTCAGGAAGTGCTGGACAATATATATTGTGGGGTGAGGGGACGGGGCAGGCAGGAGACGGCGTGTAGGGCATTGGTCGGTTGGAGCTGGTGGGAGTTAGGCGATGTGAAAGTTGGCCGGCGGGGATTGGCCGGTGGTCGTTGGATGGCATGGCCCCCGGCGAGGGGGAAGAGGGGGAGGCAGTAGGTCGGGCTCGGCGGTTAGGCAGGAACGGTCGAGAGGGCGTGGCTCGCCCGTACCTCGGCGAAGAGCGGGCGGCCCGTTCGCCAGACAGGGAGGGCGGGGCTCGCCCATGCCCCTGCGGAGAGCAGGAAGCCCGTCCGTTCTACCAGTTCCCTTGGCCCACCGCAGCTCGCCTAGATAGCCTTCCCTCACACCATCACTTGCTATTGGGGAAATGCAGATCAAAACTACAATGAGAGAAGCGGATATGGTTCAAAGGATAGAGCTTCCACGTACCATATAGGAGGTCCAGGGTTTGATACCCAGGACCTCCTGGCCCGTGTGGTGAGCTGGCCCATGCAGTGGGCTATCCCCCACACAAGGAGTGCCCCCTGCACAAGGAGTGCCACCCCATGCAGGAGTGCAGTTCACCCAGGAGTGATGCTGCCCACATGGAGAGCTGACCTAGCAAGATGATGCAACAAAAAGAGACACAGAGAAGAGACAATATGAGATGCAACGAACTAGGGAGCTGAGGTGACGTAAGAGAATGATCACCTCTCTCCCACTCTGGAAGGTCCCAGGATGGGTTTCTGTAGCCACCTAATGAGAATACAACAGACGCAGAAGAATCCACAGCGAATGGACACAGAGAGCAGACAATGGGAAGGGGGGAGAAATTTAAAAAATAAAATAAAAACTACAATGAGATACTATTTCAAGCCTTATAGAATAACCATCATCATATATTTTTTAAAAAAAACAGAAATCTACAAGTGCCAGTGAGTATGTGGTATAATAGGAACACTCTCACCAATCTCATTCTTCACTGTTTATAGGAATGGTGCAGCCTCTGTGGAAGACAGTTTGGCAGTACATCAAGAAGTTGAATATAGTACCACTGTATGACCCAGCAATCCAGTTACTAGGAATATATTGAGAAGAACTGAAAGCAAGGACAAGAACTGACATTTGCACACCAATATTCGTAGCATCATTATTCAAAATTGTTAAAATATGGAAACAGCCAAAGCATCCATCAACTGAAGAATGGATAAACAAAATGTGGTATATACATACAGTGGATTACTATTCAGCTGTAAGAAGAAATGCAATGATATGACAACACGGATGAACCTTGAGGATTTTATGTTGAGTGAAATGTCAAATGTGCTTACAAAAGGACACATATTGTATGGTCTCACTAATATGAACTAAAATGATGAATAAACTCACAGAGATAAACTCTAGAGTATAGGTTACTAGGAAATAGAATGGTATTAGAATGGGAACTTGTGCTGCTTGTATGTAGAATTTTTAATAAGGTTTATTGCAAAAATATGGAAATGAACAGAGTTGATAGTAATACATTATAGTGAGGATAACTAACACTGCTGATTTATAAATGTTAGTAATTGGGTGGGTTGGGGAAAAATACACCAAATATAAGATATGAGCTATATGTAGTAATAATGTTTTGAAGATGCTCTTTCATAGTTTTTAACAAATGTTTCACAGCAGTGCAAGGTGTTGATGGCAGGGTGATGTATGGGAGCCCTGTATTATGATATGCATGTTTGTTTTGTAAGTTCACAACTTCTACTATACATTTATTGTTTATGTATGTTCATGTATGAATGGTAGACTTCAAAAAATTTTTATTTAAAGAAAAAGTGAAACATAGATAATGGAAGAACTTGTAAAATTGATATAAAGATAGACCAGGAGTTCAGAAGGGATGGGGAGGGATGAATAAGTGGAACATAGGGCATTTTTAGGGCAGTGAAATTGTTCTGTATGATACTATAATGGCAGATACCTGACACGATACACTTGTCAAAGCCTATAAAATGATACAGCACAAAGAGTAAACCATAATGTAAAAATAGACTTTGTTTCGTAGAAAGCTTCAATATTGGTTCACCAATTGTAACAAATGTATCACACTAATGTAAGATGTTACTAATAGGGGAAACTGCATGTGGATGTGGTGGGGGCTTATATAGGAATTCCGTATACTTTCAGTGTAATTTTTTTGTAAATCTAAAACTTTTCTAAAAATAAATTTTATTTAATTGTACAAAAATAGCCAGAAATAGCAGCTAAGCACAGCAGGGGAAACAGAGAGATTGAGAGGTAAAGAATTTTCTTGTTTGTCTGTTTTTTACTATTATTGAAATAATAAAAATGCTCTAATAATGATTGAAGTGGTAAATGCACAACTATGTGATTACGCCAAATACCATTGAGTGTACACTTTGGATGAATTGTATGCTTTATTAACATGTAACTATAAAATTCATTTGTTTAAAATAATAATAATAAATAAAGTTTATTATTACAAAACATAAAATAAAATGAATCAAGACCATACATATAACATAGTTCTGCCTCTGGGACCATTCTCAGGATTGTGAAAATCACCTGATTGCTCTTTATCTTGTGCTCAATGAACATTAGATTTGCCAGAGTAACTCTGTTGCCTCTTCCTCCAACTCACGATAGTTTGTTCTCTTTTAGGTTCAGCCTTAAGGGTCTTGTGATAGATTCTGGGCTCCCTAAGTAGAATCCCTTTTTCCCCTCTGAATTTAGAGTGGAAACAAGTGTTATGAAAAGCTACTCAGTAATACTCTGCTGACTACAGACAGCTTCTTCTTTCAATGGCACTTTTAAAATACCAGTCATGGGAAATAATGGGGATATGAATCTGCAGACATTTGGACCCTGAAGGCCAACACAAGGTAAAACTAAAAAGTAGTTCTATCTCATTTAGAGATGGCTGAAATTGAGTCCCAGTTTAGGGAAGATGACCACTGCATTATCCTGCATTTCAAATTACAGAATGTGAAGATGGGATTTCCAAATTGATCCAGGAATCTTCATTTTTTCCTAAGGATTAATGGAGAATGCTATCCAATATGAGACTAACTTGCTACTTAGACAGAAAGCACACAATCAGGTTTCTTATTGGTCAGGTATGATACTATCAAATGGAAAATTTGTCCTACTTGACAGTGCACACAACTCAGAAAAGGGTACCCAAGGATGAAACAGCTAAATCAGCTAGACCATCCAAATTAATCTTGGTCATGACTGGAGTGACAGATCCTATAGCAAGATCGCCCTCACATCCTGTGGGGGTCCTGTCGTAATTTTACCTGTAACATGGATTGGCCTTACTAAAGCCCATGTGTATTGCCACAAAAGCATCCTTAACTTCAGGTGTACTTGGCAGTTTCAGACAGGAATCCACAGCAGTAATCACTAGGATTAGAAGATAAGAGGATATGGGGAGTTGAATGCAGGAGAAGTTGAGACCACTTTAGTTCATCTATTCTCTCTCCTTTTCAAAATTGTAATCTTAGGAAGCCTAGGATCCTGAAGGTAATTAGTACCTGGATTGAAGGCCTAGTCCTTTTGTGACTTAGGATTCACTGAACAAATATTTTTCTTCCTTCAGTTCCTCATAGTGGCCTTTGCCCCGGGAGTTGACTCTCATGGGTATAGAGAAGGCTAATTAATGCTTATAACATCATTTTGCAACATATGAAGAAAATTGAGACTGATTCCCTGAGTATGATGACATACGAAGCTGGACAAAATACAGATTGGGGAACTAAACGTAAAAGACAACACCATAACATTGCTGGAAAAAAGATGTGGAAAAATATATTCAAGACCTACTGTTGGAGGTTGAATTGGGGGAAGAACTTTTCAAAGAAAACACTTAAAATCAAACCATAAGGCAAAAACTTGATAAATTTGAATATTTTACAATCAAGAATTTCTATTCAACATAGGACACCATGGACAAAATAGATACAGAGATGTTGAAATTGAAAATATTTTCAATGTCTAAAACCAACAAAGAATTAATACCTAAAATATACATGATTGCTGGCAAATCAACAATAACAAAAAACCTCAGCAACTCCAGTAGAAAAATGGGTAAATGATATTTACAATCAATTTACAGAAGAGCAAGCTCAAAAGGCTAATAAACAGATGTAGAGATGCTGAAACTCATTCATAGAAATGCAAATAATAGAAATGCAAATTAAAACAATAATAACATGTCACCTTTTACCTATTAAATCGACAAAAATTAGAAGCAGGGTCATGCCAACTGCTGGTGGTACTGGGGCAATAGGAACTCTCATTTGGGTAGTACTCTAGATTTGTACCCCAATTCCAGAGAATTAGCTGGAAGTAGTCGGTTAAATTTGACACATACCCTATGCCCCAGCAATTTTGTTGCAGAGTCAGTATCCCAAGAAAATTCTTACATGGGTTTAGGCAAAAGTATGTTCACTGCAGCACTGTTGGTGGTGATAGGGAGTTGTACATACTGGTTGAGTGCTGCACATCATGGAGTACCATACAGCAGAAAGAAATGATGGGCTAGATGTACACATAGCAATGTGGGTGGAGCTAAAAAAAAAAAAACAGTCCTGAGGAGAAATGAGACATACAACACAATGCCATTTGCATACAATGAAAAATATGCATGCAGCATAATACACATTTTATGAGAATACCTATAAATTAAAAGATACATATTAAACACATTAGAGCAATTATATATGGGGGGGATGGGAACAGAAGAAGAATATGGGATAAAAGGGAATAAATAAACAAGGAGAGGCATTGCCCAGACAATGTGAAAATAAAATAATTCTGCTGGATGGAATGGGGGAGAGTATGGGCCATGATGTGGACCATTGACCATGAGGTGCAGAGGTGCCCGAAGATGTACTTACCAAATGCAATGGATGTGTCATGATGATGGGAAGGAGTGTTGCTGGGGGGGGGGGGGGGGGAGAGGTAGGGTGGGGGTGGTGGGGTTGAATGGGACCTCATATATATATATATATTTTTAAAGTAATATTATTACAAAGTCAATAAAAAAAAATAATAATAATAAAAAGTAGCCATTGTGGAGATTTCAAGAACTACAAAGGCCAAATTTCTGATTCTTCAAAAATCTGTAGTTTAAGGAACAGAAAGAGTGATGTGAATGGCCCAGCATAGAAGCTGGGCTGATAAAGAAAAATATCCAGAAATGATGTTCTAGAAAGAACTAATGCTGCCAAATTTAGGAGTGACATGATTCTTTTCTTTTTAGTACTTCTACCTATCTTCTCTATATCTGTGCTTAGACACAGGATCTATTTTGAATCAGAGTCATATACTTATACTTGTGGCACTGACGCTAGAACCCCTATCTCTTGCACCCATGTGATTTGGGACTTAAATGTAAAAAAGAATCTTATAATAACAATGGTTATTTAACATGAGCACAAATGATTAAGGGATTTGTTTCTTTGAAATCTTAAAAAGCAGAAAATATTATGTTTTCCAGGTTGATTTAAATCTGTGGACTATATAACACATCCATATCTCCATCAAGCCTGACCGTCATTTACATGTCTTATCCCTCAAGTGATCATTTTGTGTCTACTACCTCACTAAGTGGAATATGCAGAATAAGAAATAATGTAATTCCTTTTAGGGTCAGGTTTTACCCAGATCAGGAAAGAAAAGTAAATTCCTTCCTCTATCAATAGGTTATCACTTTTATTTAGTAAGGAATAATAATAAATATGACAAGGTGCTGAGGTTGGTGCTCAGCTGCTCAGTGGTCACTGCCAGACACCCTAGTTTTTCAAGTGTCTTCTCTCTATACTTGGCCACACATTTAAAGGTGGATTAAATTTGACAAGCTCACTTTTACTCAATTTAACACCAGCAAGCACAGAAAAATACCATCTTCCTAGATTCATTTATTCATTCATCCAACAAGTATTTATTTATTGCCTGCTATACAAGGATGTGGCTAAGTGTGTAGTCAGTTGATTTGAGGCTGTAAGTATATTTTATAAGGGTACAGACTTTGTCAATGGTGTAAGAGGTTCACAAGACAGGATGCAAGTGGGACCATAGGCTTCTGGACTAAGAAAGTAATTTTCAATAAATATATTGCTTAGAAATACTAGAATTCTCACTGAATCTTGTGCCAGCTCCAATATTTTCTTCATCATAAAGGTACTTCCTGCATCTCCCCACAAAATGCAAGTATTAGATTTTTAGCAGGTATTACTCCCACTATAAGATCAAATGTGATTCATGTGCCTCAAAGTGAGTTAGGGTTTTAATTATTTACAAATAACACTTCCTGGTTAATTTGAAACAGAAGGAAAGCTGGGTCACATGAGGCTTAACTAGCATTCTTTGCTATTTAATATTTGCTGAGAGTGGGGATCCTGCTGCCAGCATTTTTATATGTGAGACTTATAGGGTTCATTGGTGAACAGAAGGAATATTAGGCCAAGGTTTGATGTACAACACTTAGAATTTAAATAGTGACATTTTATATCTTGACAGCCCAGTAAACATGAAAGAAAACAGTGGCATTAGTGTGTCCACATGCACAGCTTCTATCATTAATATAATGATGTAGCATAAATTCACAATTAGCCAGTCTCCCCAGGTTTTTAAACTCCACCTTTTCAATCCCCACTTCACTGTGTAAAAATATCCTATAAAAGATTTCAGAATCTGTTATCTTCTATGAGAGGCTTTAAGGATGCAAAGGAAGCCCTACCCAGTTACCTGCCATATTTCTGAGGGAAGGCTGGAGTCCTGATTAGCCCCAATTCATGTCCTTGGCTCAGATGCAGCCATAATCTGCCTTCAAAATGCCGTCCACTTTCCATGCCTTCCTTGCACAGCCATAACTATTTTAAAAACAGTCAAATCATCAAGGGCTCAAATTATGTCTTTATTCTCCTTTCTCTGATATAAAAATGTATAAATCCTTGAACTCTGCTGTCTGATTCTAGAGAACCTTTTAATAATTTAGTAGTTTGAGGGATTTTAACACTCATTCCCTCTTGGGCACCTGATAATATCCTGAAATACAAACTTTGTACCATTATCTCACTTTTGATGTGGAGCATGGAGTTCTGGAGAGAAGAAATGAAATGTGACTAAAGGGAAATGGCCTTGGCCCAGTGGTTAGGGCGTCAGTCTACCACATGGGAGGTCTGTGGTTCAAACGCCGGGCCTTCTTGACCCGTGTGGAGCTGGCCCATGTGCAGTGCTGATGCGCGCAAGGAGTGCCATGCCACGCAGGGGTGTCCCCCGCGTAGGGGAGCCCCACGCGCAAGGAGTGCGCCCCAAAAGGAGAGCTGCCCAGCTCGAAAGAAAGTGCCGCCTGCCCAGGAATGGTGCCCACACTTCCCGTGCTGCTGACGACAACAGAAGCAGACAAAGAAACAAGACGCAGCAAATAGACACAGAGAACAGACAACCAGGGGAGGGGGAAGGAATTAAATAAAATAAAATAAATAAATCTTTAAAAAAAAAGAAATGTGACTAAAGACCTACAAACCTGTCCTGCTTGCCAGCCTCCCAGCAAGTCAAGACCCTTGTCGCTTCAGATCATTTCACACTGGCTTGTAACAAGAGCCCAGAGTTGGTACTGACAGCTCATTTACCATTTGCAGTGGTTTGTGGCTTTTGATTTAAATATTTCCAGTAAAGTGCCTAGACAGGCTAATTAGTAGAACCACAGAAGAATTGGACTAGACCCAATTTCACCCATGCAAGGATAGTACAAGAAAATAATTGCTTGGGTTGAGATTGACAAACTTGACCTTTATGACCCCAAAACCTTAATGTTTATTCTGTACCCTTAGATTTGGCAAGTACTAGCAAAGGCAGGGCACTGCTGTTCCTTTTCTCAACATATGACAAAAGTTCTGTGGATCTATAGAAATTTTCAAAATCCTCCCTTTCTCTTTTTTCCTCATTATTGGGTAGAACAATGATGGCATATTTCAATATGCATACCCACATAGGTACATGAACTTACATGCATGCACATGCAGAAGCGCAGTTAGGCAACATTTATTGAACGCAGAATACTATGTGATAGGAAGTACCAGGGGAAATTTAAAAAGAAACCACATAATCTCTGCCCATATGATAGGTGCAGTCTAATGGACAATTTGGAATGCACAGGGATGAGCAAACATTATTGCTCTAGTGATTAAAAAAGAAAATCTCTCCTTGGTAAAACGTGCTTTTTCTTTTGAATATGATAGTAATGCATATTTTTTTGTAAATCTTTGGAAAGTAATCACCAATAATGCCAATAGCCTGAAATATATGTTAACATTTTAATATATATCCTTTCAGACTTGTTTTTTCTCTGCTTATAAAAATTGGCTAAATGGTGTGGAGTTTTTCTTTTTGGAGTAATGAAATTGTTCTAAATTTTTTTGTGTGTAATTTCTAAAATTTTTTAGTATAATCACAAAACTGTGGTTATACTAAAAGCCATTGACTGTATACTTTAGATAGACTGCATGATATGTGAATATACCTCAATAAAACTACTTTAAAAAAGAAAAAAAAAACACTGAATGGACTGGGAGAGAGTGTAAACTACAACATAAACTATAATCCACGCTGTGTAGCAATGCTCCAAAATGTACTCATCAAATGCAATGAATGTACCACACTAATGAAAGAAGTTGTTGAGGTGGAAGGAGTGGGGGTTGTTGGGAGTGTGGTATATGTAGGAACCTCTTATATTTTGTATTGTAACATTTTGTGTAATTATGTATCTTTTAAAAAAAGAATTAAAAATTTTAAAAAAGAAAAAAAAAGAAATTGGGGTCATACTGTACATATCACTTCTTAAAATATATTTTTATTAGAGAGGTTGTAACCTTACAAAACAATCATGCACATGTGTAGAATTCCCATGCAACACCCCTCCACCAACACACTACATTGTTGTGGAATATTTGTTACAGATTATGAGATAATATAATCAGCCTATTACTGCTAACTGTTGTCTGGAGTGTACATTTGGTATATTTTTTCCATACTCCCGTGTTATTAATACAGTACATCTTTGGCATTGATACAAGAAATTACAGTATTGCTGTTGACTATAGCCCATAGGTTACATTAAATGTATTTTTCCCATGCTTCTCCACATTCTTACCATCTTGCAAGAATAATGTACATTTGTTCTAGTTCATAGATGGACATTCTTGTATTTGTACAATTAACTACAATCCTCATCCACCTCTGGGTTCACTATGATATTCAGTCCCTAGATTATTCTCTAGCTTTCTTTCAATTGACATTTATGTCCCTAAACTACCCTTTTCAGCCACAATCCTATTTAGGGTATTTTTTTTTAATTGACTTTGTAATAATATTACATTAAAAATATATATGTGAGGTCCCATTCATCCCCACCCCCCCACCCCACCTCTCCCCCCCCCCCCCCCAGCAACACTCCCTCCCATCATCATGACACATCCATTGGATTTGGTAAGTACATCTTTGGGCACCTCTGCACCTCATAGTCAATGGTCCACATCATGGCCCATACTCTCCCGCATTCCATCCAGTGGGCCCTGTGAGGATATACAATGACCGGTGCACAATCCTATTTATAAACCAGCTGTGTTAGTTTTACTCACTAGAATGTGTTACCATCAACTTTATCCATTTACACACTTTTACAGTCAAGCAAATTAAGCTTCTACATATATTAAGCATCAGTACAGCTTCTCAGCCCTCCTTTTATCTCCTAATAATCTATAACCTAGGTTTAACTCCATTTGTTTATTCTTCATATTTAGCTCATATTAGTGAGACCATGCAATATTTGTCCTTAGCTGTCTGGCTTATTTCACTTAACATAATGTCTTCAAGTTTCATCCATTTGGGAAGCAGATGTGGCTCAAGTGATTGGGCTCCCATCTACCATATAAGAGGTCTAGGGTTTGCTTTCCCTGGGTCCTCATGAATAGAAGTTGGCTCATGCAGGAGTGCTGGCCCATGTGGAGAGCTGGAGCAGCAGGATGATGCAACAAAAAGAGACACAGAGGAGAAACAATACAAGAAGCAGCAGACCAGGGAGCTGAGATGGTGCAAGAGATTGAGTGTCTCTCTCCCACTCTGGAAGGTCCGTCCCAGGATCGGCTCCCGGTGCTGCCCAAAGAGAAGACAAGCAGACATAGAAGAACACATAGTGAATGGACACAGAGATCAGACAGTGATCACAAAACAATGAGGTGGAGAGAAATAAATAAATCTTTTTAAAAAGTTTCATACGTTGTGCATATCACTTTTTAACTGATTTTCTCACTTGACACTATGTCATCAAAATTTTCATGTCAGTAAATCTTCTAAAATAAAACTTTCAAATAAAAAATGAGAGAAGAAAATACAAAACAAAAAAATAAAATAAAATTTCTGTAATATATATTTTATCACAAAATTTGCCAGTTTATCAAACACCCTAATTATTGAACAGATAGGATGTTTTCATTTTTTGCTATTATCAATAATTCCACAATGATCAATCCTTGAGTGTTATTTTTTTGCATGTGCATATCTCTTATTCTTTCTTTAGGAAAAATTCCTAACATTGGAACAGATGAACTAGAGAATAAGAGCAAAAATAGAACTAACTATATTATGTTTTCTTATTTTAAAAATTATTCATGCTTGTTGTAAATATTTTTCAGAAAATAATAAAAAGTAAAGAAAAAATAAAAGTTACCTGTAATCCCACCATCCAGAGATAAACACTATTAATATTTTGGTGGATGTCTGTCCCAAAATTCTTTTTCTATCCATATATATTATTATATATATTTAAAATAGGAACACACTGTATTTGATAACCTGTATTTTCATATTGCAACATATCATTAATATCTTTCCAAAACAATAAATACAGGCAGACATAATCATATTTCATTTCTGCAATATATTTGGCACACGATATTTTATGCAACCAATATAGTATTTCTGAATATTCAGATTTTTTCTAGTTTTGCTTTGATGAACAGTCTTTTTTCTCCTTAACTTTTTACTTTGAAATAAACTTTACAGAAAAGTTGCAAAAGCAATACCAAAACAATACACAGAACTTCAATATACTCTTTTACCCAGATGTTCAGACTTACCAACATTTCTTTCTATCTGTTTGTATATCTATCTATCTATCTATTCTTTTTTTAGATTTATTTATTTAATCCCGCCCCCCCCCTTGCAGCTTGTTCCTTTCTTTGCTGTCTCTTCTCTGTGTCCATTCGCTGTGCTTTTTTTCTATACCTACTTGTCTCCCTTTTTTGCATCATCTTGCTGTGCCAGCTCTCCATGACACATGGGCCAGCTTACCTTCACAAGGATGCCCTGGGATGCGAACCCAGGGCCTCCCATATGGGAGACAGGAGCCCAACTGATTGAGCCACAGCCGCTTTCCTGTTTCTTGTTTTTTTATTTATTATATTTCTTTCTCTCCCCTTCCCCCCCCCCCATTGTCTGATCTCTGTGTCCATTCGCTGTGTGTTCTTCTGCATCCACCTGCATTCTTGTCAGCAGCACCAGGAAACTATGTCTCTTTTTTGTTGCTGTGTCAGCTCTCGGTGTGTGCGGTGCCACTCCTGGGTGGGCTGCACTTTTTTCACATGGGGCGGCTCTCCTTGCAAGGCGCACTCCCTGTGCATGGGGCACCCCTACGTGGGGGACACCCCTGTATAGCATGGCACTCCTTGCGTGCGACAGCACTGTGCATGGGCCAGCTCACCACACGGGCCAGGAAGCCCTGCGTATCGAACCCTGGACTCTCCATATGTAGGCAAACACTCTATCAATTGAGCCACATCTGCTTCCCTATCTATCTGTTCTTGACACATTTTTAAGGCAACTTTTCCTTGACTTCTACAACTTATCCTATTTCATAGGTTCATGGAGTCAGAATGAAGAATGTTTGACTTAAATGTGAATTATCTAGTTTGATGGTATTTTTTAACAAGTCAATTTTGTTGATACATATTAATAAAGCACAAATCCATCCAAAGAGTACAATCAAGTGTATTTGATATAATAATATAGTTGAGCATTCATCAATTCAATCTTTATTAGAGCATTTTCATTATTCCAATAATAATAATAATAAACAAAAATGAACAACAAAAAACTCACCAATTCTCAATCTTTCTATGCTTCCCCTGCCCTACATACCTACTATTCTGTTTCCATTTCTCTAGTGTATTTATATTTATATTTGTAAAAAGAGTGTTGTATATGCAATATTATCCATATTTGTATTTCACATGAGGTTTCACTATGTTATACAGTCCCATGTTACATTTTTTAGCTTTCATTCTAGTAATATACTTAACCTAGACTTTACCTTTCAACCACTGTCATATCCATATAATAGTTCTACTACTTACAAACACTATGATGAGCTTTCACCATTTATTTTCATTTCCAAAGATTTGCAAATGACCTTTTTACCAATTCTGCACAGATTAACTCTCATCTTTCCATTCTCCACCCACACTCTATTTTCTGGTGACCTATATTCTAATTATCAACTCCATGATTTACACAGTATATTTAGTTCATAATAGCGAAATCATACAGTATTTCCTTTTGCGCCTGGCTTGCTTTACTCAACATAATGTCCTCCAGGTTCTTCCATGTTGTCATGCTTCACGACTTCATTTCTTCTTAAAGTTGCATAATATTCCTATGTGTGTACACACCACAATTTGTTCATTCTTTGGTTGATGGACAATTGGGTTGTTTCCATCTTTTGGCAATTGTAAATAATACCACTATGAACATTCGTGTGAAGATGTATGTTCATGTCACTGCTCTCTGTTCTTCGGGATATATACCCACAGCACTGGGTCACATGGCAAGATTATATTCAACTTCCTTAGAAACTGCCAAACAGTCCGCCACAGTGGCCGTACCATTTTACATTCCCGCCAACACTGTCTCTCCACATCCTCTCCAACACTTTCAGTTTTCTGACTTTTTGATAGTGACCATTCTGATAGGTGTGAAATGATATCTCATTGTTGTTTTGATTTGCATTTCCCTAATTGCTAGTGATGTTGAAAAAATTTTCATGTGTCTTTTTGCCATTTGTATTTCTGCTTTGAACAATTGTCTATTCAAGTATTTTGCCCATTTTTTAATCAGGTAGTTTGTATTTTTATTGTTGAGTTGTAGTATCTCTTTATAGATCATGGATATTAAAATGTTATCAGATACATTATTTTCAAATATTTTCTCCCATTGAATTGACTGTCTTTCACCCTTTCAACAAAATCCTTTGAAGTGCAAAAGTGTTTAATTGTGAGGTGGTCCCAGTTATGTATTTTTTTCTGTTGTTGCTTGTCCTTTGCATGTAAGATTTAAGAAATTACCACCTACCGCAAGATACTGAAGATGTTTTCCTATATTTTCTTCTAGGAGTTTTATGGCTGTTGCTTTTATATGTAGGTCATTGATCCATTTTGAGTTGTTTTGTATAAGGTGTGTGAAAGGAGTCCTCTTTCTTTCTTTTATATATGACTATCCAGTTCTCCCAGCACCATTTGTTGAATAGACTGTTCTGGCCCAGGTGGGCAGCCTTGACAGTCTTGCCAAAAAGACTTTGACCATTGATGTGAGGATCTATTTCTGTGTTCTCAATTTGACATTGGTCAATCTGTCTTTATGCAAGTACCATGCTCTTTATTTGTTTGTTTGTTTGTTTGTTTGCTTTTACTACTGTAGCTAAGTAATATGCTTTAAAGTCAGTGAGTGAGAATCTTCCAACTTCATTCTTCTTTTTAAGACATGTTTGGTTATTCGGGACCCCTTACCCTTCCAAATAAATTTGATAATTGGCTTTTCCATTTCTGTAAAAAAAAAAACTTTTGGAATTCTTATTGGGATTGCATTGAATCTGTAAATCAGTTTGGGTAGAATTGATGTCTTAATCATATTTAGCCTTCCAGATCATGAACATGGATGTCCTTCCATTTATTTAAGTCTTCTTTGGTTTCTTTTAGCAATATTTGTAGCTTTCTGAATACAGGCCCTTTATGTCCTTGGTTAAGCTTATTCCTAAATATTTGATTAATTTAGTTGCTATTATAAATGGAACTTTTTTACTTTCTCCTCAGATTGCTCATCATTGTATAGAAATGCTATTGATTTTTGTGTATTAATCTTCTACCCCACCACTTTTCTGAAATCATCTATTAGTTCTAATAGCTATGTTGTGGATTTTCAGGATTTTCTAGATAATCTTATCATCAGCGAATAATGAAATGTTTACTTCTTCCTTTCCTATTTGGATGTCTTTTATTTCTTTATCTAGCCTAATAGCTCTAGCTGGAACTTCTAGCACAATATTGAATAACAGTGGTGACAGTGGGCATCCTTGTCTTGTTCCTAATCTCAGCAGGAAAGGTTTCAGTCTTTCACTGTTGAGTACAGTGTTAGTTGTAGGTTTTTAAATATGCATTTTACCATATTGAGAAAGCTTCCTTCTATTCCTAGCTTTTGGAGTGTTTGTATCATGAAAGGATGCTGTGTTTTGTCAAATGCCTTTTCTGCATGAATTCAGAGTATCGTGATTTCTCTTCTTCAATATATTGATGTGGTTTCTTACACTGACATTCTTATATTGAACCACCCTTGCATACCTACAATAAAACCCACTTGATCCGCCATGTATAATTCCTTTAATGTGCTTTTGGATTCAGTTTGCAAGTATTTTGTTGAGGATTTTTGCATCTATATTATTTGAGATATTGCTCTGTAGTTTTCTTTATTCATAGTATCTTTATGTGGTTTTAGTATTAAGGTGATGTTGGTTTCACAGAGTGAGTTTGGTAGCACTTTTTCCTGTTCAATTTTTCAAAAGAGCTTGAGCAAGATTGGTATTAGATCGTCCTTGAAAGATTGGTAGAATTCACCTGTGAAGCCATCTGGTCCTGGGATTTTCATATGCTTGGGAGGTTTTGAATGACTCTTTCAATTTCTTCCCTTGTGTTTGATTTGTTGTGGTCTTCTATTTCTTCTAGGTTCAGTTCAGGTTGTTCATGTTTTCCTAGGAATTTTCCCGTCTCATTTACATTTTCTATTTTTTTTTGCATACAGTTGTTCATAGTATCCTCTTATGATCTCTTTTCTATCTGCTGGGTCAGCAGTAATGCTTCCTCTCTCATTTCTGACTTTATTTATTTGCATCTTCTTCCTTTTTTCTTTTATTGAGCAGTCATATATATATATATATATATAACTTTGTGTACTTATATTATTATTTCCTCAAGATAAATTCCTTAATGTGGAATGGGTGAGTAAAAGGGCATGTAAGGCTTTTGGGATACATTGCCAAATATTACTTCAAAAAGGTTGGACCAATGTATACATACTTTCACCAGTTGCAGGAATTTCATTATTAAAATAATTTTATGTTCATGGGAAGCAGACTTGGCCCAGTGGATAGGGCATCCGTCTACCACATGGGAGGTCCGCGGTTCAAACCCCGGGCCTCCTTGACCCGTGTGGAGCCCCCTGCATAATGAGTGTGCCCCATAAGGAGAGCCGCCTAGCGCGAAAGAAAGTGCAACCTGCCCAGGAATAGTGCTACGCACACAGAGAGTTGACGCAGCAAGATGACACAACAAAAAAAGAAACACAGATACCTGTGCCACTGACAACAACAGAAGTGGACAAAAAAAAGAACACGTAGCAAATGGACACAGAGAACAGACAACTGGGGTAGGGGGGGAAGAGGAGAGAAATAAATAAAATAAATCTTTAAAAAAAATTTAACTAATTGTCTCAGCATTACTGATTTTTTTGGAAAGGTATAATTAAAATTTTACTTATTTAGAGGTGACGTAATCCTCCAATGACTTTATCATTAAACTAAAAGACAATGGATGCAATGGAAGAAAACATTTGCAAATCACATATATAAAAAAGGATCAACATCCATACAAACAAAGAAACCATGCAACTTAACAACATCAATAGGACAAAAAATCTATGAAAAATGGGGAAAAGTCTAGATCACACATCTCTCCAATGAAGATACACAAAAACCACAAAGTATATCATGAGCCATCAGGAGTATACGAATCTATACATCAAACCGATTAGAACAGCTGCCACCCCAAAAAATGGAAAATAAGTGATGTAGATAATGTGGAGAAATAGAACAGTCATTCATGGCTGGTGGCAATGGAAAATAATGCAGCCACTGTGGAAGAACATTTGGGAGCTCCTCAGAAAGCTAAGTATAAAACGACCACATGAACTAGCAAAGGTCACCTTGGGAGAAGTTCAACACAATACTACTTTCTCAAATTTCATTGAAATTTTAGTGAAGGAGAACTAAACAAGAGTGCATTCAGCCTCCCTGAATTAATTCTTTTTTTTCAGATTTAGCTAACTTCTTTTTTCATTTTTATTACCTTTTTTTGAAAGATACATAAATCACACAAAATGTTACTTTAAAAAAATATAATAGGTTCCCATATACCCCACTACCCACGACCCCATCTCCTCCCACATGGACAACTTCTTTCATTAGTGTGGTACAGTCATTTCATTTGAGGAGTACATTTTGGAGCATTGTTACACAGCATGGTTTATAGTTTATATTGTAGTTTACACTCTCTCCTAATCCATTCAGTGGGCTATGGCAGGATATATAATGCCCTACAATATCACTGAGGGCAACTCCAAGTCCAGAAAATGCCTCAGTATCACACTTCTTTTTCTTTCTCCCTGCCTTCAGCAGTTCCCACAGCCACTGTCCCCAAGTCAATGATATAATTTCTTCCATTGCTAGAGACACAATAACTCTATAGTAGACTACCAGTAAGTCCACTCTAACCCATATGTTATTCCTCCATCCTGAGGACCCTGGGATGACAATGTCCACGTCACCTCTAAATCAAGAGGAGCTTAGATCCCATGTGGCTGCTGGATTGAATTCTCCTGCTTGCAGCTATAGACCCTCTAGGTTCCCTGGTGTGCTGGCTGAACTCAGCACTCCCTCAATTGTCCTTTGAAACTCTACCCCCTATGTCAATACCCAATGAACACCCGAACATATCTATATAACCTATATGCATGCCCTGGAGAACTCCCACCCATTTATCCCCCATCAATGACATACCACATAAGTGTTCCTCCCCTGCCATAGTTGAACCCCTCTGTGATCCAAAATTTCTTCAAAAATGAAGTCTAACATATTGTCAAATTAAATTAATGGGAAAATGAAATAGTAATGATAGGTTTAAAGATTAGAAATAGAATACATAATAATTTAGAAAAACTAAAATAAAGTAAAAAATAAATTGGGGTATTAAAAAATGAAAAATACCAGAAAATTTTTTTGACATTTTGCCTTTCATCACTGTAATAGGTGTTGCCCTGTATGTACAGTGGCAAGCAATCTCTTCCATTTTTTCCTCAGTGTCTACATCCTTTTTTTTACTATGTCTTCAAAAAGTTTTAGGTCACAGTAAAGTCACATATAGAATATAAGGAACTCTCATATATCCAACATCAAACACTTTTCCACAAACCTGGCAATGATCTTTTTACATGTGGATGTTACGTTTCCTGCAACTGATGTACAGATATTGAAACATAGCTACTAACCATGGTTCCATTATAGTTTGCATTATGGTTTACATTTTAGACTACACACCTTTACAAATTTTGGTGATATTTAACATGGCCTTTATCTATTGTTGCAGGATCATGCAGAATATTTCCACTGCCACCCCCAATTACCCCCTCTTCTATCTAATCTATTCCTCCCTCCCCCCTCCCCTCATGGCCCACAGTTAAAACCAAGCTTCATTGCTTGAAGGACAAGATTCATAGATACTTGCCCCAATGCTGTGGGCTTGGTACACTAATCTCCCATTGGTAGCCATCTATGCTCTCGAGAGACACCCTCTGCTCTGTTTGAGAACATTTGACCTCCCCAGGATGGGGGCATAACACCTTCCCACTCATTGTATGGGTCTCCACCCACTGATATAACACACTATGACATGATGGGCACTTACACACTCCCTAGAAGCCTGCCCCAGGTGCACCCTATGCCAGATGACACCCGTCAAACACCTTAAACCAGTAACTCTTATTATATTTTCTAAAGAGTTTTCTCAACATTATAGTTTCAACCACTTACCCAAAGATCTCCTGTGTTCACTTCTCTCCCCCCCCATCCTTCCCACCAATTCCTTGGACCATCTGACCCTTCCTCCCAACCCAGGCCCCCTCAAGCCTGCAAAGCCCAACCCAATAGTATCCCTACGCCCCCATTTTATCCCTTCACTGCACAACTACTTACCTCCCCTTTATCATAGATTTCACCAGTGTGGGCGTTGGCTCACAACCTTCCTCCTCCCCACACTCCATTTCTGTAAGCCTATCTTGCAGTCTCTACTTCTCTGAGACAGCTTGATTTGCTTAATTCATATCAGAGAGGTCATGTAGTATTTATCCTTCAATGTCTGGCTTGCTTTACTCAACAGAAGGTCCTCAAGATTCATCCATGTTATCCCATGTGTTTGTACTGTATTCCTTCTTAAAGCTGAGTAGTATTCTGTTGCATGTACATAACATATTTTGTTTATCCATTCATCCGTTGATGGGCATTTTAGTTGATTCCAACTTTTGACATAGTGAATATCATCGCTATGAACATTGGTGTGCATGAATTGGTTCATGTTCTTGTTTTCTGTTCCTCTGCATAACACCCAGGAGTGGAATTGCTGGGTCTTATGCCAAATCTATAGCTAGTTTTTTGAGGAACCGCCAAACTGTCCTCCACAATGGCTGGATCCTTCTACATTCCCACCAGCAGTGGATAAGCACTCCCATTCCTCCACATCCTCCCCAACACTTGTAGTCCTTTTTTTATTTTTTAAATAGATGCCAGTCTAATTGGTGGTGGTATTTCATTATAGTCTTGATCTGCATTTTCCTAATAGCTAGTGATGTTGAGCATTTTTCATGTGCTTTTTAGCTGTTTGTATCTCTTCCTTGGAGAAGCGTCTGTTCAAATCTCTTGCCAATTTTTAAAATGGTTTGTTTGTCCCTTTAATTTCGAGATATAGGATTTCTTTAAATATGTTGGATATTAGGCTCCTATCAGATATATGTTTACCAAATATTCTCTGCCATTGTGTAGGCTGTCCTTTCACTCTCTTGATAAACTCCTTTGAGGTGCAAAAGCTTTAATTTTGATGAGGTCCCTTTTATCTATTTTTTCTTTCACTGCTCCTGCATTTCCTATTACAAGGTCCTGTAGATGCTTCCCTACATTGTTTTTCAAGGTCTTTATGGTCTTGGCTCTTATATTTAGATCTTTAATCCATCCTGAGTTGATTTTTGTATAAGGTGTGAGATGATAATCCTATCTCATTCTTTCACATATGGATATCTAGTTCTCTGAGCACCATTTGTTGAAGAGGCCATTCTTTCCCAGTTGATTGGGCTTCGTGGCCTTGTTGAATATCAGATGACTGTATATGCAAGGATCTATAGCAGTACTCTCAATTTGGTTTGATTGTCAATATGTCTATCCATGTGCCAATACCATGCCGTTTTGACGACTAGAGCCTGGCACACTTTAAGTATTCAATAAATATTACTTTTTATATACAACCCCAGGTATTGGTCCTTTTGAGGGCTAAAGAGACCCAAAGGTTCTATGGTCATGGCAGATGGGGTTCACTGCCATGTCAGTTGGCCTTTCTTTGGAGCTGGTGTTTCTGTGTGATGGAGCTGTACTCAGATGGGATCTCTTTTCACAAGCCTTTCATGCTACTTTACTGGAATTGTAGTTGGTGCTGGGGTTTAAGATATATCTAGGGGATTTGAATTTCTGGACTGACAATATGATAGCCAGGCCCTGAGCCTCAACAGACTTCAGCTCCTACACTCTGATTTATTGGACTTACCCCACTCAGCTAACATGGAGTTGAAGAGTGTCAACCACCACACCATAGAGCCTAGAGTGCCTACAACTGAAAGCAGGAGGATTGCATCCAGTATCCATGTGGAATCTAAGCCCCCTCTTGACAGAGATGTGGAATGGACACAACCAAGCCAAGGTCCACAGGAAGGAGGAATACAGTAAGGATTAGAGTGGACTTAATGATATCCTATTCATGAACTATTGTGGTTAATAATCGAGAAAATGTGGCATTGGTGTGGAAAAAGTGGCCATGGTGGCTGCTGGGTGCGGGGAATGGGAGGAAGAGATGAAATGTGGAGGCATTTTCGGGACTTGGAGTTGTCCTGGGTGGTGCCGCAGGGACAATTGCCGGATATTGTATGTCCTCCCATGGCCCACTGGATGGAACGTGGGAGAGTGTGGGCTATGGTGCAGACCACAGACCATGGGGTGCAGCGATGCCCAGAGATGTACTCACCAGATGCAATGGATGTGTCATGATGATGGGGGAGAGTGTTACTGTGGGGGGAGTGGTGGGGTGGGGGCGGTGGGGGTGAATGGGGACCTCATATTTTTTTAATGTAATATTTTTTAAAAAATGAATAAATTGAGTAGAATTTGGAAAAATAAATAAATATTACTTTCATTACCTACTTATATATGTAGGTAGTAATGTGTATTTTTAACTATCATTATCTTTTCTCCTTGAAATATAGTGTTATGCTGTCCTGGGTGGTGCTGCAGGGACAATTACTGGACACTGTAGATCCTCCCATGGCCCACTGGATGGAACGTGGGAGAGTGTGGGCTATGGTGTGGACCATTGACCATGAGGTGCAGCGATGCCCAGAGATGTACTCACCAAATGCAATGGATGTGTCATGATGATGGGGGAGAGTGTTGCTGTGGGGGGAGTGGTGGGGTGGGGGCGGTGGGGGTTAATGGGGACCTCATATTTTTTTGAATGTAATATTTTTTTAAAATGAATTTTAAAAAGCAAAACAAAAAAAGAAATGCTATAATATAAAATATATAGCTTTAGTGAAATTAAAATAAAATCCAATTTACTGGGGGGAAAAAAAGAAATATAGTGTTATGGAAGATCGAAAGCCAATTTTTCACAGCTGGATTATCTTTGAGAACTTGAAAATAGGTGAGTACTATCCATGATTTCCTAAAGTTAGAAACTGTGTCCTTCTAGATATTTCCAAGTGCTCTTGTACTCATGAAAAGGAAAAAAAGAGTAGTCAACCTAAATAAATAAAGAATTGACTTTGGCTGGTTTCTGCAAGAGAGAGAGTGCTTATATTTGAAAAGACCGTGCTCATTCAAGCTATTTAGCATTATACTAAGATATATAGAACTTCTGAAGAATGGAAGTTTCAGCAGAGCCAGGCTCTCTGTCTTTTTTTTTATCGTCTTTAAGAAAATGTTTTTAAAATGCATTATTTGAACCCTGGAGTTCTGGAGCTAGGAGATCTGGGTGCTTAGAAGCAGCGTGTACTTAGAGCCTGTCTCCATTACTTATTAGTTATGTGATCTCAGGCAAATTTTTTTTTTAATATTGTTGTTCACTAATTTGAACTTCATTTTCCTCACCTATAAAATGATCATAACATCTCCCAAGGTTTTTGTGTGAGAATGAAATGAGACAATATGCATAAAGAGCATGGCATATAGTAGACACACAATAAATGGTAGAGATTATTTTAAAGTCCACTTTCCAAACACTTCTCTGCAAATAACTTGAATCTGAATCTTCTGGAGAGTTGATTTAAAATGAAGATTCCTGAGTTCCACCTTTAATGTCTGAATCAGAATACTAGGGTAAGAACTAGGTGGGAGGCTTCTTCCCACCTCTTCTAGATTTGAGGTATGAAAAGTGTGTGAGAAAAAAAATAGAACGCACTTGAATTTTTTTTCTCAGTGGATCCTTGAGGGACGTCCTTGGAATAGTTTCTGGGAGGGTCCTTTGGGAGCTGACTCTTTTCAGTTAAAGTGCTGAGAAGGAGCATTGTAATGTGATAATGCTGAATATATAAGACCTCAGAGTGCTAAAGGGGAAGTGTTTAGAGTGTGGAGAGCAGTGCAGTTGAAGAAAAAGGTGGATTTATAGCTGAGCTCTATGAAAATGAGAGTTTAGGGGACTGGGAGACAAGATGAGCTTGAAAACCTCCCCTTCAAGAAATTCTTAAGGGAGTTCTGCAGGAAGAAAGGAAAAACAGGACAGTCAGAGATGGAGGAGAGTGTAAGAGCAACAAAAAAGACAAAAATAGAAGGGGAAAATAAAATAATACAAACAAAATATAACAAACACAAATCCAACCAAAATATGGCTACCACAAATAATTCTTTGAACGTAATAACACTGAATGTCAATGGATTAAACTCACCTATCAAAAGATTCAGACTTGGACACTGGATAAGGAAATACGACACATCTATATGCTGTCTACAAGAGACACATCTTAGACCCAGAGACTCATGGAGGTTGAAAGTGAATGGCTGGAAAACAATCATACAAGGAAACAACAACCAAAAAAAGGCAGGAGTGGCTATATTAATATCAGACAAAATAGACTTTAAATGCGAAACAATTGTGAAAGACAAAGAAGGATACTACATTTTAGAGAAACGGACAATCTGCCAAGAAGATCGAACGATCATAAATATTTATGCTCCTAACAAGGGTGCCTCTAAATACGTGAGACAAACACTGGAAAAACTAAGTGGAAAAATAGATGCATCTACAATTATAGTGGGGGATTTTAATACACCACTATCAACTCTGGACAGAACATCTCAAAAGAGAATCACTAAAGAAACAAAACATTTGAACAGTATATTAGAAGAGCTGGATCTAATAGACATATATAGATCATTACACCCAAACACAGCAGGATATACATTTTTCTCAAGCGCACATGGAACATTCTGCAAGATAGACCATATGCTAGGCCACAAAGAAAGGCTTAATGAATTAAAAATATCAAAATCATACAAAACAATATCTCTGACACAGTGGAGTGAAGATGGAAATTCGCAAGGGGCGGAGGCCCAGACTTCACACCACAATTTGGAAATTAAACAGCACACTCTTAGAAAAACAGTGGGTCAAAGAGGAAATCGCAAAAGAAATCAATGACTACCTTGAAACAAATGATAATGATAACACAACATACCAAAATTCATGGGATGCAGCAAAAGCAGTACTGAGAGGGAAATTTATAGCCATAAATTCACATATCAAAAAAGAAGAAAGAGCAAAAATTGAAGAACTAACTGCACTTTTGACGGAATTAGAAAAACAACAACAAAGTAACCCAACAGGAAGAAGAAGGAAGGAAATAACAAAGATAAGAGCAGAACTAAATGAAATAGAAAACAAGAAAGCACTTGAAAAAATAAACAAGACCAAGAGCTGGTTTTTTGAGAAGATCAACAAAATTGACAAACCTTTAGCAAGAATAACAAAGAAAAAAAGAGAAAAGATGCAAATACACACAAAATAAGAAATGAGAAAGGAGATATCACCACTGACCCCACAGAAATAAAGACTATCATAAGAGGATACTTTGAAAAACTATATTCCAACAAAAATGACAATTTAGAGGAAATGGACAAATTCCTAGAAACACATAAGCAGCCCATATTGACAAAAGAAGAAATTGATGATCTTAACAAACCAATCACAAGCAAAGAGATAGAATCAGTCATTAAAAATCTCCCAACTAAGAAGAGCCCAGGGCCAGATGGCTTCACAGGTGAATTCTACAAAACATTCTGGAAAGAACTAACACCAATCCTGTTGAAACTATTCCAAAAAACCGAAACAGAAGGAACATTGCCAAACTCCTTCTATGATGCCAACATTATCCTAGTACCAAAGCCAAACAAAGATACCACAAGAAAGGAAAATTACAGACCAATTTCTCTAATAAACCTAGATGCAAAAATACTTAACAAAACACTTGCTAATCGTATTCAACAACACATTAAATGAATTATACACCGTGACCAAGTGGGATTTATTCCAGGTATGCAAGGATGGTTCAACATAAGAAAATCAATCAATGTGATACACCATATAAACAGATTGAAGGGAAAAAATCACATGATTATATCTATAGATGCAGAAAAGGCATTTGACAAAATACAGCACCCCTTCTTGATAAAAACACTCCAAAAGATCAGAATACAAGGAAACTTTTTGAACATGATAAAGAGTATATATGAAAAACCTACAGCCAACATTGTTTACAATGGCGAAATCCTGAAATCCTTCCCTCTAAACTCAGGAACAAGACAAGGATGCCCATTGTCTCCGCTCCTATTTAACATTGTCTTGGAAGTACTTGCTCGAGCACTGAGGCAAGAACCAGATATAAAAGGCATTCAAATTGGAAGGGAAGAAGTCAAAATTTCATTATTTGCAGATGACATGATCCTATACATAGAAAACCCTGAGAGATCTACAACAAAGCTTCTAGAACTCATAAATGAGTTCAGCAAAGTTGCAGGTTATAAGACCAATGCGCAAAAATCAGTAGCATTTCTGTACACCAATAATGAGCAAGATCAGGAGGAAATCAAGAAACAAATACCATTCACAATAGTAAATAAAAAAATCAAATACTTAGGAATAAATTTAACTAAAGAGGTAAAAAACTTATACACCGAGAACTATACAAGACTGTTCAAGGAAATCAAAGAAGACCTAAATAAATGGAAGAATATTCCTTGTTCATGGATAGGAAGACTGAATATTATTAAGATGCCTATCCTACCAAAACTGATCTACACATTCATTGCAATCCCAGTAAAAATCAACACAGCCTTCTTTAAGGAACTAGAAAAACTACCTATGAAATTGATTTGGAAAGGAAAGAGACCCCGAATAGCCAAAGACATATTGAAAAAGAAAAACGAAATAGGAGGAATCACACTTCCTGACTTCAAAACATACTACAAAGCTACAGTAGTGAAAACAGCATGGTATTGGCATAAGGAGAGACACACAGACCAATGGAATCAAATTGAAAGTTCAGATATAGAACCTCATGTATATAGCCATATAATATTCGATAAAGCCACCAAACCCTCTCAACTGGGAGAGAATGGCCTATTCAACAAATGGTGCCTGGAGAACTGGATAGCCATATGTAGAAGAATGAAAGAGGATTACCATCTCACACCTTATACAAAGATCAACTCAAGATGGATCAAAGACCTAAATATAAGAGCCAAGACCATAAAGATCTTGGAAAGCAGTGTAGGGAAACATCTACAGGAACTTGTAATAGGAAATGGCTTCATGAATATCACACCAAAAGCACGAGCAGCAAAAGAACAAATAGATAAATGGGACTTCCTCAAAATTAAAGCCTTCTGCACCTCAAAGGAGTTTGTCAAGAAAGTAAAAAGGGAACCCACACGATGGGAGAAAATATTTGGCAACCATATATCTGATAAGAGACTTATAACTTGCATATATAAAGAACTCATATATCTTGAAAACAAAAGGATAAACAACCCATTTAAAAAATGGGAAAAAGATTTAAACAGACACTTCTCCAAAAAAGAAATACAAATGGCTGAAAAGCACATGAAAAAATGCTCCAAATCTCTAGCTATGAGGGAAATGCAAATCAAAACTACAATGAGATACCATCTTACTCCCATAAGATTGGCAGCTATGAAAAAAACAGAAAAATACAAATGCTGGAGAGGATGTGAAGAAAGGGGAACACTCATCCACTGCTGGTGGGAATGCAGAAGGATCCAACCATTCTGGAGGACAGTTTGGCGGTTTCTCAAAAAACTAACCATAGATTTGCCATATGACCCAGCAATACCACTGCTGGGTATATACCCATCAGAACTGAAAACAAGGACACAAACCGATATATGTACACCAATGTTCATAGCAGCATTGTTCACTATCGCCAAAAGTTGGAATCCATCCAAATGTCCATCAACAGACGAGTGGATCAATAAAATGTGGTTTATACACACAATGGAATACTACTCGGCTGTAAGAACAAATACACTACAATCACACGTGATAACATGGATGAACCTTGAGAATCTTATGTTGAGTGAAGCAACCCAGGCATTGAAGGACAAATATTACATGACCTCAATGATATGAAATAAGCAAACTGCCTCAGAGAGCTAGAGTCTGGAAAAGAGGCTTACAGGAAATCGGGGGGTGGAGGAAGGATGTGAGTTAACGTCTGCAGGGGTGGAATCTGTGATGAGCTGGCGGTAAGTATGAGCACAAAGAAGGGACAAAATGGGGGCAAGGGGTTGTCTTCGGGTGGGGCTTTGTGGGTTTGAGGGGGGCTGGGAATGGGAAGACGGGGAATATTGTCCAAAAATTGGGGAGAGGGAGGGGCAACATACGAACATGGGAGAGTGTCAGGTGTTCATTGAGAACAAAATGTTGAGAAAATCGTATCAAAGTATAAGTAGGAGTGTTACCTGTTTAGGATGCTCAGGGGGTATGGTCTGATGCGGGACGGACTTCGGGGGAATAGCTGAAGGCTCATTTTGCCAAGGTGGGTTGTACCATTGGGAAGAGACCCAAGAAGTGAGAGTTGGGGTGGACCCACATTCTGGGGAGGACTAATGCTGTCAAATAGAGAGAACTGTATCTCTCGTGAGAAAGGATGGCTCCCAGGGCATTAGGGCAGTGAGAAAGTTAGGTCCTGAATACTGCTGCAAGTATCTCTCGACATTGCTTCTTGGGAAATGGAGATTGGCTGGCGTTGTGGGCCCCAAGGGGAGGGGAAAATGGATGTGGAATGGATGGAACCAAGGTAAATATGGGGGCAAGAGAGGACTTCTGTGAGAGTACACCAGGATGAATATAAAACATGTAATATTACACCAAAAACATATAGGGGACGACAGACTAATAATGTAAACCATAAGGCAAAACATAGGATAACTAAAAAATTTAGAAAACTGTACAATCTAAAGTATGGACCACATAGTAAGCACAGATGTCACCTTGTTTGAAAGCTATTGTCTCAGAATCTGTACATCAGTTTCAGGAAATATGATATGAATAAGCTAAAAGATTATCGCTGTGGAAGGGAAAAGTTTTTATGGTGGATCTGGGGAAGTACTGCATATTGTATATATGAATTTCGGTGATCTAAGACTCTTGTGAAGCTGACATTATGTTGGGATCCACTTTACAGGAAGTTTTGGATCACAGAGTGGTTCAACAATGGCAGCGGAGGAATACTGATATAGGATGTTATTGACAGGATATATATGGCTGACAGGGAGTTATACAGGGCATATGCCCAGGGTATATAGTAATGTCTAGATATACTCATAGTGGAAACAATTAAAAACAACAGCTGGGGCCGTACTGGGCCCTTGGCCAGGGGGTCACTGTCGTGGACCCTGGGGAAGCAGCGGCAGTCCCCCAGGTGCAACGGCAAGAACCAGGAAGGACAGAGGGCCCAACAGTGGGCTCCTAATACTAATGGCTATGCTTTTGAGCCTACACACCTGCAATAAGAACAAGGCCTAGAGTAGCACTGTGCCTGGGAGTTTCCTCCTGACAGCCTTCATGTTACTCAAATGTGGCCACTCTCACAGCCAAACTCAGCATGTAGATGCAGTGCATTCCCCCCAGCATGGGACATGACACCCGGGGATGAGCCTCCCTGGCACCGAGGGATCACTACCACATACCAGCTGAAGATGCAACTAGAAAATGACCTTGAATTAAAGGTTCAATACGGATCAGCAGAATATCCCTGTCTACGTATAATAACATGACTTCAAAATGCTGTTTGACCTAATGTAAGGGGGAAATGGAAAGCAGAAATGAGATTATAAGGCTCTAAAAAAGAGTCTGGAGGTTGTCAGAAGGAATGCCTTTATGCACAACTGAGCAGAGTCTGAGAGACAGATAAAGCAGATACAACCCCAGGTATTGGTTCTTTTGAGGGATAAAGAGACCCACGGGTTCTATGGTCATGGCAGATGGGGTTCACTGCCATGGCAGATAGCCCTTCTTTGGAGCTGGTGTTTCTGCATGATGGAATTGGACTCAGAGGGGATCTCTTCTCACAAGACTTGAATGCTACTTTATTGGAATTGTAGTTGGTGCTGGGGTTTAAGATATATTTAGGGGATTTGAATCTCTGGACTGATAATAAGACACCCAGGCCCAGAGCCTCAACAGACTTCAGCTCCTACACTCTGATTTATTGGACTTACCCCACTCAGCTAACATGGAGTTGAAGAAGGTCAACCACCACACCATGGAGCCTAGAGTGTCTACAACTGAAAGCAGGAGGAGTGCATCCAGTATCCATGTAGAATCTAAGCCCCCACTTGACATACATGTGCAATGGACACAACCAATCCAATGTCCACAGAGAAAATGTGGAATGGCTGTGGGAAGGGTAGCCATGGTGGCTGTTGGGTTTGGGGAATGGGAGGAAGAGAAGAGATGTGGAGGCGTTTTCGGGACGTGGAGTTGTCCTGGGTGGTGCTTCACGGACAATTACGGGACATTGTAGATCCCCCCAGGGCCCACTGGATGGAACGTGGGAGAGTGTGGGCTATGATGTGGACCATTGACTACGGGGTGCAGTGATGTTCAGAGATGTACTTACCGGGTGCAATGGATGTGTCACGATGATGGGAGAGAGTGTTGCTGTGGGGGGAGTGGGGGTTGGGGGCGGTGGGGTTGATTGGGACCTCATATTTTTTTAATGTAATTTTTAAAAATAAAGAATTTTAATTAAAAAAAAAAAGATGAGCTTGAGTTTTTGTAATGGTTGAGGGGTACTGAGGTAATAGGCAGGGATAGAGTCACCCTGCCACAAGACTCCAAAGGAAAATGTTATATAAAGTTATTTAATGCCAGAAACAGTGCATTATTAATCTAGTCTATTTTAACATTTTATTCTTCATAGTTTAAATGATTAAATTACAAAGAACCTATTTATTAAAATAGATTGTTAATTGGAGATAAGATGGGCATATCTTCTCCAAATCCAAGCCCACTGTCTCCTTCCTGCTATACTGCTCTTAATTTGTTACAGGGAGATTAATTTCTAGTTATTCTGGCATGGGTTGAAAAACTGCCCTGTGCTTTCTAAACCAAAGCATCTGACACTATTTTGTTTGGATATGTAAGGTGCTTGACGTTGCTTATTAGGCAGATTATTTTTCTATTCCCTGAATGCATGGAATGTAAAAAAAGGAGATATCTTTCACTTCTGCTGTAATAGCTTAAAAAAATGGTACGACAGTAAATCTGCTGAGTTCCCTGCTAATAATTTAATTAACCAGACATCAATACACATTTTATTTCAACTATATCTGAGTATTTGCAATACTACGTCTTATTTCTAGAGTATATTTTCCTGGGAGATAATAGCCCCAGTTAATTAAGTGACAGGGCATTTGTAGAAGGGACAGTAGACATCACTATATATCTTTTTCAAAGAGATAAACTGAATTCTAGAGCAACTAGATTTTCAATAATGATGCTAGTATAAACATGGCATCACACTGCTACTAAATTAAAGCAATGTAATCTTTTCTACTAGTCTAAGGCAAGTATACAAGATGCTATTCTTAAGACTTTTAAGTTAAAATTAAAGTCTACAAATGCTAGGTAATAAAAGGGCCTTACTGTTATGCTTTGTGTATACCACTCCCTAATCTTTCACTTATTTTAAAGACATCCGACATTCTACTAACTAGTGGGTGACTTCCAATAAAGTATTGTCTGGGCCCTTACAATGGAATCAAGGCAACAGCTTTATCTTTCATGAGTATCTTTCATGAGTTCAGGTTGGGCCAAACTTTATTTTGCAAAACCATTGGAGATGAAACTACACCCTCCCAAGATGCCTCACTTTTCCAGGATTGTGAACCTTTCTCAAGCCCCAGCCCCTACCACAGTGGCATGACACACAATAAATATTTGTTGAGTAAATGACTTAACTGAGTGAATGAACGAATGAATCACTGATTCCCTTTCACTTTCCTCTTTCCATCCTTATCCCCTTCTTCATGGCAGACTGAAGAAAACATTTAGAATGTATTCAAACATTGAATTGTATTGTGAACTCCTAAAGGAGTGAATGGCAGCGAACCAGAAGTGCTAAGAGACAAACATGGGTTTTCTGATTAAATTGATTTGGGCCAGTTATTCTTATTAAAAGATAAAAAGATCATTAGACACAGTATGTAAACTAAATAATTTAAATACTTATTTTGTGAGGGTCATTTTTGTAAATAAATGTAGTTTCTTAAAGATAAACTAATACTGGAATCTAAAACCAGTGAGTTTATCCACTATAAAGGAAAATGCAGTCTCATTCATGCAGCAACCACAAAGATCTTTTAAAAAACTCAAACTTTAATCATATCAAATGGGTTCTCTTTTTAAAACTCTTTGACAACTTCTGATTGGTCTTAGGTTAAGATTCATAATCTCTAATATGAACTACAGTCTAATTCATGGATTCATTCAGGAAATATCTATTATGCACCTATTATGTACCTTAGGCTCATAAAATACCTTGGAGAAGGAGTGGGGCAAGTCTGCAGTTCCCAAGGAGCTTACACCATGGGGTTGCTGGTGGGCCAGTGGGAAGACTGATGGACTATAAATATATAAATAAAATCAATAAATGAAATAAACAAGTAGGCAATATAAATTTGAAAGTGATGAGTGCAATGAAGAAAATAGAGTGATTTGCAAAAGAGAATGTTCTTTTAGTTCCCCCAGGCTCCACTTTCTTCCCCCAAGATATTTGTATAGGCTGTTCCCTCTCTCAGGGTTCCTCCCTCATCTTTCCTTCCCTAACGCTGATTCTTCCTTTAGTTCTCAGCTAAATATGGCAACTTCTCTAGGTCAAATGTTCCTTTAATACACCCCCTTTGCACCCATGTCTCCTTTGTAAGGTTCATTACACTTACAAGGATTTGTTTAATGTTCGTCTTCCTACAAGCAGAGGGTCTTTTTTAAAAATAAAATTTCATTGAAGTATACCATTCATACATGAACATATATAAATAATAAGTGTATGGTAAAATTTGTGAACTTACAAAACAAACATGCATATCATCATACTGGACTCCCATACATCACTCCACCACCAACATCTCACATTGTTGTGAAACATTTGTTACAAACTATGAAACAGCATCATCAAAATATTACTAACTATAGCCCATATCTTACATTTGGTGTATTTCCCCCCAACCCATCCAATTATTAACACCCTGTATTAGTATTGTATATTTGTTATAGTTCATGAGAGAACATTCTCATATTTGTCCTGTTAATCACAGTCCATCTTCCACCACTGGATTCCCTGTATTATACAGTCCCATGCTTTGTACAGTCCATTCAAAGTGCACTCTCAGTGGCTCTCATTTTCATCAGCACAAGGTTTTCTTCTTTGTGCTCTACTGATACATCCAAGTGGACCAGCACAGTGACTAGTGTGTAGCAGATAATAAGTTTTGTTGAATACATTAACAGAATGAAGGTTGGGTGGAGTTCTTTTATTTTTATTTTTTCCTATTAAGAGCCACTTGACCAAGAAGGGGTAAAAATAATTTGATGATCATAAATGTTTAAAAAAATGGGAAGGAAATGCAATTACACTAAATGGAAACTGAATGAGAAGTATTTTAGAGGTTGCTTCAATGGGTTTCTAAGGTGGAAATTGTGGAAGAAATGGATCATTTCCTAGATATTGAAAGTAAGCAGCCCCATGCTTGTAAGGAAGCATGGAAGAATATGTGGAAGAGGAAAAGTAAAAAGAAAGGGTATAGTTGAACAAAGCATTGAGCATAAGGTAGATACTCCTTTTTCCCCCCAGATCCAGACATAATTTTCTTTCATTATAAAATATTCAAGGCAATACAGAAAGAGGTAAACATGGAAGTTAAAACGACCAAAAAATTCCCAGCACATTTTATTTGCACGCATACTAATCTAATCTTTTTTCTATGCATTATGTAAACACATCTTTTGTAAAGTGTACAAATCATTATTTATTTACAGACTTGTATAACCCACATTCTTCTTATTTTTTACTTTTTATTTTAAAATAACTTCAAACTCACAGGAAAGTTGCAAAAATAATAAAAATTCCAACATGCCCCCTCATTCAGATACCCATATTTTTACATTTTGCAAAATTTGCTATATCATTCTATTTTTTTAACCTTCCTGAGTAGGGTGCAGACATCATGATCCTGTAACACAACACTTCCATATACACTTCCTAAGAACAAGGATATATACTTACGTAACCACCTTAAGTACAGCTATCAAATTCAATAAATTTAACATTGATAGAAAGCATACATTCTATGTTCCTTTTTTTTTCAGTAGTCCCAATAATGATTTTTTGGGTATTCCCCCCTCCATTATTAATTCCAGTCCAGGATCAAGATTTGCATTTAATTATCATTGTCTCTTTAGTATTTCTTTTTAATTGTGGTAGCTAGCATACATACAACATAAAATTTCTCATCTCAACCACTCCCAAACATGCAATTCAGTGAAATTAATCACATTCACAATGTTATGCTATCATTACCACCACAGTTCTTACCAGAACTTTCCATCACCCCACATAGAAACCCTGCAAAAAATAAGTGTATGTGTGGGAGTTAATACACATACCTTTTTAATATAAAAATGAAATTATACACGCTATTTTATAAATTGCTTTTTTCATTAAAATTATAGCCTGAATATATTTCCAGATCTAGCTACTCATTTTTAATGGCTACATAGGAACCCACTATGTAGATGTACTATAACTAATTCTCTGCTGTTGAATTTGTTTCTGATTTTTTAATATTATAAACTGTATTATGATTAACATCTTTGTACATTCATTGCATATATCTTTTCAAACTTGTCAACTTCTTTTCTTAAAATAAATTCTTGTATGTGGACTTTCAAACAGTATGCATATATTGCAGAAGTGGTCCTTCTCTGTACCCCTAAGATTATAGAAATAGCCATCCACATTTTCTTATCCTTCTTTTATGATTATATTTAATGTTAAGCAGCATTTGCCTCAAAAATATGTCAAGTTTTGGCTATTGGGCATTATCATGAAATATGGCAGAAAATGACTACTTTGAAAATCTAATTAATGTTATCATCTCTCCCCTCAGAAAATTTTATATATATGTGTGTGTGTGTGTGTGTGTGTGTATACATAATTTTGCATGAAATTTCGGGGGGATTACAGAGTTCTCAAAAACCATCTATGGATCTTAGTTAAATTTTTATGCTTTAAATGATTTTAATACTTTTTCCTCTTGCAAGTTTTGGATAAGTACGTAGTTGCCAGAAAAAAATATGAATGTAAATTAGTTACTAACCTTTATTTCTTTAGAGATATAAAGCCAAGTGTCCTCAAAAACAGCTGTTGTGACTTTCTTTGGAACATTTCTTTGATATTATTTATTTGTTGCGTTTTGGCCCACAGGAAGTGCTGGGCAGGTGTGGATGGTACACATTCCTTATTTATCTCAGTGGAATGAGATATTGAGGCACTAAACAAAAGTATGGCAGAGGTAGCAGAAGCTTCATATCTATGAGATGATGAGTGAATGGCTGCAAGGTGGTCAACTCCATAGAGGCTAAAAGTATCCAGTTTAGCTAATTTCTAGCATTTCAATACTCTGGTTACTTTAATCACTGAAACCTCAAATCTATGAATCCTCTCTGAGTTCTCCCTATCCCTTTATCTGCCACATCCATTCCAACCTATCAGCCAATTTATTTATAAACCAGTCCACTTCTGTCTTTCCTACCATCATCCAGTACTACCCACCATCAATTCTTACCTGAACTAATATAATAGCTTCCTAATAGGTCTACCAGCTTTCATCTTTGCCTCCTTACTCTGTATCTAAAGGGATCTCCCCCAGTTATTCTTTTTCAGATCACACTGCTTTATTTCCCTCATAATACTTAATACTATTTGTAATTATTTTGTTCATTTATTTCTTTACTTGCTTATTATCTAGATCTTCCTCATTCCCACTCTAACGTTAAACTGGGTTAGAGTAGGGGTTTTTCCTTGTTCATAGCTTCATTCACAGCGCTTAACTCAATGCCTGGAACACAAAAGGTGCTTGATAAATATTTATTGAATGAATGAATATGTTTTAAAAGCAGTATTTTACACCGGGGAGCCAAGAGTGCCTACAGCCACAAGCAGGAGAATTGCATCCATCATGCATGTGGAATCTAAGCCCCCTCTTGATGTAGAAGGGGACTGGACATAACCATCCCAGGATCCACAGGATAGAGGAATAGAGTATGGATTACAGTGGACTTACTGGTGTTCTCCTGGGGAACTATAGTAATTAGTAAGAGAAGAAATTGTAGTAGTGATGTGGAGAGGGTGGCCACGGTGGCTACTGATGGTAGGGAGACAGAAGAAGAGATATGATGTGGGGCATTTTCAGGATTTGGAGTTGTCCTAGGTGGTGCTGCAGGAATGGATGCTGGACTTTGTGTGTCCTGTCGTGGCCCACTGGGTGGACTCGGGGAGAGTGTGGACTATAATGTGGACCACGATCCATGTGGTGCAGCAGTGCTCCAGAATATATTCGCAAGGTGCAGTGGATGTGCTGCAATGATAGAAAAAGTTGTTGATATGGAAGGGGTGGGGTGGGTGAGGTTGCTGGTATATGGGGACCTCACATTTTTTGAATGTAACATTTAAAAGAAAATGAAGAAGAAAAAGAACAGAAAAAAAAAGCACTAGAATAAATAAAAACAATGTTTTATCTGTTACTGCCATAGCCTCAATATCAGATTTAATAGCAGTTGCAGGCCACTGAAGAATTCATTTTCCAGGTTCCAGGAAAATGTTCTAGCACAAGTACATGCGAGTACCTGATTATGTAAAATCAGACAAAATAAAAGTAACAACTCAGCACCTAAATTACATACATATACTGTCAAAAATGACATCAAGCCTGCTGGGAAGTTGAGCATTAAGTATGAAGTATATTATTGTTAATTGTTTGGAGTGAAATATTTTACTCATATTTCAGGATGATAAAATGACCATCATGCTGAGGGGAACATTCCCTCAGAAAATATTTGAGGGCTACCTATAATAAGCCTGCTGGGGACACAACAGTGAACAAAACAGATTTATTGCTCTTAAATGATGAGATAAATAACACACTTTCAGATTAAGCACCTTTAAAGAAAATGAAGGGGGTAAGGGGAATCGTTATTCTCCTGAAGGCATCTCCAGGAGATGACAATTGAGAAGATACCTGAATGATGAAAGCAATGATGACGGGGAAATATTCCAGCCCGCGTAACGGTTCCCGAGTAAGAACAAGTTTGGTTTGTTGGGAAAATAGTAAGACAGTATGCTGGAGTGTTACCTGAAAACACGGAACAAAGAAAAATGGGAAAACACTCTTAAAGCTTGATAAGGTTGTTTTCCTTCTTCTGTGAAAACGGGAACGGATGCTAAGTAGCTCATTCAAGGGTTTCCTTAACCGCCCCTTTACCCATATCAATTTTATCAGATTGTATCAGATTTTCCCACCCTTTCCCAATAGCCTCTCCCTTCTCAAATATTTCAGTTATGGTCTCAGAGAGGGCTCTTTTCAAAATTACAATTCCTGTTTGCACCCACCAGGCACTCTCCCACACCTTCTCCGCTTTTTTTCTCCTTCGCGTTTATTACTAACGCGATATGTACTTACTTTTTAAAAATTATTATTGCCTCCCCCCCAGTAAAACATAAAGATCCGTGATGTCGAAAGACAAATCAGAGTCGAGTTGCAGTTTACATCAGACCTGTGATTTTTGGTCTGTTAATTTCTTCTGTATCCTCAGCATCTACAATAGTGCTTAACATACAGTTGGCGCTCAATAAATACATATTGAACAAACATTAGGATGCTGTATGAACTAGTCCGGAATAATTACGTGAATCAACAGTAGCTGAGATCAGTCTCTGCCTCTGTCTCTCTGAATAAGACTTCCAGCCGCCACATTATGACGTTGCTCACTTTTCAAAATGGGAAAGTGAAGGTTCCCACAATCCTCAGAACTCAAATTGTTTGCCACTATTCAAAATGGCGGTGGAGGGTGGGGCCGGTCACATGCTGGGCGTCACAGTAGCTTTCTTTTTCCAAACCTCCTCCAGTAGTTCTGCATCGTCTGCCATCCCCCGCCTCCTCCCGCCGTGCATTTTCCAGGAATCCACCGGGATTGGCTAATAGGTCGGGAGTGGGGCTCTGAGCGGCGGACGCTTTATCATCACTTCCTGTTGTGGGCGGTCGTTTCCTGCGCTGCTTGGTAACAATGGGGAAGATAATGGCTGCCTGAGTAACGTCTCCAAGCTGGCGCTGGGCTAGAGGCGGGTCTCAACCAGCAACTCATCGGAGGCGGGCTTGAGAGCCGCGGTAGGGGCGGCGCGAAGGAGCCTTGGCGGCGGTGGTCGAACTGACCAAGTCGGATCTTGACACTAAAACCGAGTAAGTGCAGATTTGGGAATCATGTGAGAAATGGATGGAGAACTAGAGGAAGACAGTGGAGCCGTTGCTGCCGCGGTTTCTCAAAATGGCCTAAGTGGCGCTTCGTGGCGGAGGCTCAGCGCCGCCTCTGTACCCCTGGCGCCCGTTGCTGCTGGGGGCTCCGTGGCGTAGTCGCCGCTGCCATTTTAGTTGGGTGGTATGGTCGACCGGTTCTTTGAAGAAGGGGAAGGTGGGAAGTGGGTAGTACTTCCTTTCCATGGTCGCGCTGAGCCGCAGCAGGAGCCCTTTAGAGCGTTAGGAATTTGGGGGAGACTGTTTCAAAAAGTGTTGGTCTCCGGCTTGAGAATCTTTGATCGTCACAGGGTTTTCTCTTCTAAATGGTTCCCTCGCCTCCCTGCCTTTTACATGGCGAGATTGGGTCTGGGAAACGGAGAAAACCAGGCCCCTGTGATTCAAATGTTGGGAACTCCTGAGACTTTGCATTTCCCAGGATTTGCATTTTTCAAGACCTTATTTTGAGCCCTTCTGTTGGGTACTGCCCATTGCCCCCTGGGGACACGATGACATCTTCCAAGGATCAGAGGCAAATGTGGCTTACTCCCTTGCCCGAATTGAAAACCCTAGCTAGTCTAGGCCTCATATTACTGGAAGGATTATCCTTCCCACCCACACCCGCCCCAAAAGGGAGCGTAAAGCCATTGCGTGTTTGTTGTCTTTTCCTATGTGGGAATTGGGCCAAATTATTTTCTAATTAATTTCCGTTCAATCAGCCAAACCTGCCGGTTCCTCCTCAAAAACAAAAAACAAGCAAAAAACCCAAGGGTCTCGGCTTCTGCGGGCGGTACCTGCCACGTACGCCATAGCTTAGTAACTAGTATTAACCGGTTGGGCTTCTGCTTCCTGAACACTCAGTCCCTTTTTCCCTTATGCTGATTAATTTCAAGATGGAGGAGACAGCCACGTTCCTTCCCTAGACAGTTTCTCCATACTTATTCCACAGGTTAGTCCAAGAATCTGAGGCCTAACAGAGCCTTACTTGTTTTTTAGGTCATTTTTTTTTTCCATCTCTGGGCAAGAGGAAGCATTTATACTAGATTGTTACCCACCGTTTGCAAGGTCCCACTATATATATATATTTTTTTTTTTTTTCCTGAAAATAAGGACCCCACATTTCCTGAATCAGAATTAACCGTATTGGTTTTGGATGATTGAATCAAGGGAGAAGTATTAAATGTGATACTACAAATCATTTCTTTGGCTGTTGGTGATTAAAGAGAAAATTACTATGCATATCCCCCATCAGGTACCTTGTCCATCATGGATGACCTGAGAGAAGGCAGGCAACATTACAACCAATAATAATAATAATGAGTCTTCTGAGTTGTAAAAATTAAAACCCAGGAAGACCAATTTAACAATTTTTAAAATATGCTTTTAGGACATTCTCCACTGACTGAAAAATGTTTCAAACATTCTTTAGCCAAAAATGTCCTGATGATTTTTAATACTTTGGTTTCTGCCTTTGGCTAGTGTAATGTGCTGAATAAGTCCTTGACAGTGACTATCAAAATATGAAAATAATTACTGGTTTGATAAGGAAAGGCCTATTTTAAACAAGCTTATATTAAAAGGTAGTTTAGCTCTCAGCCTTTAAAGGAAATGTTACATCTAAATCCTAATTCCCTCTAACCTTTTTGGTCTCCCCAAATATACTAATTCTAATGTTAAATTGGATTGGGTTGTGGTGTGTGTGTAACTAAAATACATCAGATATGTATTTTTTAGGATGTTTCTATTTCAAAGAAAATGTGTATCTTATAAAAGAGAAAGAATAATGGATTCTTTTTTTTTCTAGAGCAGAGAGTGAAGAAAACTAAAATCCAGTTTATTGTATTTCAATACTATGTCATAACAGTCAGGTAATTTATTTTTTGTTGCGTCTCCTGATGATTTATGTGTAGAATGCATGTTTTAAAATATTTATTCTGTTTTGCAGGCCCTGTAATTGGATGGGCTCATTGATATATGTTAGTTGGTGTTGGGCATTTCTTCCTGATGAGAATGGGTACTTTTCACTGGGAGTTCAAAGGGTAATGTTTCTGAGTAGCTGGAAATTACCAGTGTTTTTTCTGTGAATTTTCCTCTTTTTAAATGCCTGAAATTTGCTGTTACCTGTGTAGAACCAGAAAGAGAGAGAGGGAAAAAAAAGAAATGTCCTACCTTAAATTGTGGCTGTAATGAGATGGATATGAATAGATAAAATAGTTTTTAGTGGTTTTTTGAATAACTAAATGAAATACCAGTAAATGTCATTTAGGAATATTGTATCTTTATTCTGCATGATATTTGTTTTTTTTCTTCTAGATTCAAAGTTATAATTGATACATAATACTCTGATTGGTTTAACTCCTTTCATCATCATCAGCATCATTGTTAATGCCACCACATAATTTATTGTCTTAACCAGAACACTTTAAGAAAAAAAGAGACATTAGTAATTATATCTGGAAAACAGGTACAAATGCAACATGGATTGTCCCAGGGAAACAGGGAAAAATAGCCTAAATTCATAACAAACATCTTTTGAATGCTTATCTGGTAGGCCCTATGCTTTCCGTGCGTTATTTTATAATCTTCACAGCAAAGCTTTATGGGTATGTTAATTGTTTTACAGAGGAAACTGAGACTTGGTAAAGAGGTTAAGTAATTTATCCTCAGTTAAATAGCTAGTAATAGTGGAGCCCCCATTTGAATTCAGGACTGCCTGATACTGAAGTCACTAAACTTTAACTCCTCTAGACTTTATTGCTCTCTAATTAGATAAAAAATACAATAAAAATGAAATTAAAAATGTTTTAATAAAAAACCTATGGGTTATTTTCCACCAAACACTTAAAGGTAATCTGTTTTGTGAAACAGATGAAACTCTATTTAGCAAATTTTTTGTCTGTTTCAGCATTTAGCATTTTTGATATACTTTGGTAATTTAAAATTTTAATCAAATTTATTTAAAATTTGAAATGTTCTTAAATGACTAAGATGTTACCTAGATTTGTTAAGCTGAATGGATATTTTTTCAGGTTGGTGACTGTGTAATGAAGCCTTAAATATAGTAGGTCAAATGGGGCAACTGTTTTTATGGAATTATAATGGATATATATTTTTTCCTTAGCACTGGTGGATGGGGAAATAGAGCAAATCACTGATTAGCCTCCTATATCCCTAAGAGGGGATAACAAATTAGAAAGTGAAAAGTCCTCTGTTAAATCCAGAGCAATGAGGTACTAGAATTTTGGGCCACTGCCTAGAATGGGACACTTTATTTTTTAAGTCCAGTTTCTTAACATTTCTGTATAAGACAAAGATTTCCAAACCCTTATGGCCCATTGATTTTTTAAATTTATCTAGGTTACATAATCTACTGAGATTTCGATACCCAGTGTTCTTTATCCAAAATTTTTTCTTGTTCTTGAATATGAAATTTTCCCAGATAATTTAGAAATTTAAGTTTCTCTTATTCATTGAGGTATTTTTCTTTTAATATTAAAAGCTTGACAGTTTTGAATAAGTTGGGTATACATTTAATGAATTTGTGGTTTTCTTCTTGAAAGAGATAATTAGTGTTTTTGCTGTAGATTTTATCACATTTTGGTGTTCCAACCCAAGATCTTGATTTTATTAATCATAATAGCACCTACATGTGTGGGAGACATGTCTGTAGACAGCATTTGGTGTATATATAGATTTGTGGACCTCTTGTAATAATTTCACGACTACCTATGGGGCTGCTGTTACAACATTTTGCAGTGTTTAATGGTTTTGATATGGTGGTGAACATGATACTTTCTGTAAGAGAAAGAAGATATTTATGTTTAATGTTTTTAATTTTTTTCTGGAGTAAAAAAGTTCCTCTTCCTCTTGAACTCCACCTGACTGTAGGAAGAAAGGAGTTAAATCTTAACTACAATTTTCATTTATTATTGACCAGAGTTCCCTTTAATGTCAGTTTAGGTGACCATATAAATTATCCAAACTGGGATACTTTTGAGAATAAGAGGGGCCCATATTACTCCAGGACAGCAGGTGTAAATGGTTACTGTTCTGGTCAAACCAGGAATATATGGTAACCCTTGTCATTTCTATGCAGGAATACTGTATAGAATTTGTTCAGGAAGGAAAATTGTCAGCATGGCTGGCCTTATACAACATTTTATTTCCTGAAATAATGACAACAATCATTGGTTTAGATTGTAATATTTTCTTTTTGGTCAAGTGGTTTTAATTATTTTAAATTGGTTTTACTCTTTTTTAAAAATGTTTTTTGATGGAAAACTCTTATGTCCTTAAAATAGTAATTTAGTTATTGGTGAGTATTGCCAGCAATAACAACTAACTTTTATAACACATGAACCTTTTGGATTTTTGAGTCATTTTTTGACTTCTTGGGAATCGGGAGACTAGCAAGTCAAAACTGAGATCCTAGGTAAGACCAAATTGTAATTTAGTGACATATAAAAGAACACGAGATGGGTAATTGAAGATTAAATTCACTGCCTAAAAGTACGTGAATACTTTTAGGTGAAATGTCATAATGCTTTCTTTTTTTATACTAACTTGGTCCTATGAATTGGTAGCATTTGTGAAATTCTTTAATATTTTTTTCTGTTTACCTGCTCTGGAGGGTGTAAAAATAAAAATTCTTTTCAAGTTAATATACTTCCTGCCAAGAGATTAGACTTGAGTGGCTTTTCTGAGTCCCTTTTTTTTCCCTTTCTGTTGTCCTCTTCAAGTTACTCTGCAAGTAAAGAAAAGTGGTTAAGCTAACACTGCCATTCAGATAATTTTTTTATAATCTCTTATTGCTATGGTAGCATCAGCAGTGATAGCATCCTGTGATAGGCCAGTATTGGAAATAATCAACATATTGTGTTCCTGGTGAGATATATCATAAAATGAGAAGTAAAGACAATGAAACAGCAGCCCTACCTGTTTTTTGTTTTTGTTATTAAGAAGAATGCTTTATATTCTCTTGAAAAACATAAGATAGTCACAAAAAGAGAGAAGTACATAATGAGAAAAATGGTAGAATATCACAGCTTCTAAATTACAGGACTGTTGCAAAAATAATTTTTTAAAAAACAGTACAGAAATTTGACATGTTATTTATTATTAAGCTTTATTTTCTGACTTACTACTGAATTGTGACCTAGGTTACATTTTATTCACAGTCACAGATTCATAGAACTGGAGGATATTTTTGAAGATGATTTAATTCAATCCTCTGCTATTGATGGAGAGCCTGAGATACAAGAAGTTAAGTGAATTGGCCAAAGTCAAATAGCTCCTTAATGTTACAGCCAAAACTAGAACCCCATAACTTCCCTTTTTTCCTTGTCACAAAGCTGAATTCCACCACAACCATGTATAGAATTAAAAAGCTGTCTGGTTGCTATCAACAGCCTTTTGCAAATTCTGTAAAATTTTTAATTAAACCTTCATGTCTTTGAAAAATCTCCAACACTTTTGGTATCTGCATTGTGGTGGTGTTTTATATCGTGACCTTAAATTCAGCAGTTTTAGTGATTTGAGGATTTGAGGTTTTTTTTTTTTTTATTGACTTTGTAATAATATTACATTAAAAATATATATGTGAGGTCCCATTCAACCCCACCCCCCCTCTCCCCCCCCCAACAACACTCGTTCCCATCATCATGACACATCCATTGGATTTGGTAAGTACATCTTTGGGCACCCCTGCACCTCATAGACAATGGTCCACATCATGGCCCATACTCTCCTCCATTCAATCCAGTGGGCCCTGTGAGGATTTACAATGTCCGGTGATTACCTCTGAAGCACCAACCAGGGCAGCTCCATGTCCCAAAGACGCCTCCACCTCTCATCTCTTCCTGCCTTTCCCCATACCCATCGTCCACCTTGTCCACTTTTCCCAATCCAATGCCACCTCTTCTATGTGGACATTGGATTGGTTGTGTCCATTGCACCTCTATGTCAATATTTTTCATTTTGGTGATGGTGTTATTAAAGCTTACATTTTCTTGGAGTTAATAGGGATTGCATGACATTTAATCTCATCTCCTTTATGAGGTTCTTACTGAAGCTCTGTTGCAAACAGAATGATCCTTGCCCTTCTCTTTTCAGTATGGTAGATTTTTATGTTGAATACTTAGGATTTTTCTTTTATTGGCATGTTGTGCTTTAAAATAATACTGCATTTGAGGCTTGGATGAGCATATGCAAAAGTGGAAGATGCACAGCCTACTTTAATAGTTGGTTGATGTTAGGTTATCTTGATTCCTCCCTCCTCCCCTCTTTTGTTTTTAAAAAGGTTATTTTTTCCAGATTTCATAGGTATGGTTTATTAGTTGATAAGCATTTGACTTGATGTTTTATATCTCAATTTTGTAAAGTCTGCTTTATTAGCAGTATATTTTGATTCCTTAAGTCTCTTGATAGGGTACTACAATGCACTGTGTCCATCGAATATAATTAATCAGTGTGTGACCTTATTAGACCTCCAGTCTCCTCAGCCATTAGTACTGAATAATAAAGTTTCAGTGATTTTTTGCCCTAACATCAAAGAAAATTCCATTTTTTAAAGCTTACTTACTGTACATGGATTTGGAGAATTAAATGCGCTACTACTTTTGGCACTGGCCAAAAACATTGTAAATTGCATAATTGCTGTTAATATATGATAATGTCTAAGGGAGAAATGGAGAACACTTAACTGCTTTAAAATTCTCAAGGTGAATAAAATCTGAATTACCTGATTACTGAATGAATTTCAGGTTTTCTTACTGGCTTTTCCTCCCCAGCAGTAAATTTATGTGACCCAGGCATACATTCATTTACCAAAGTGAATAGGTTTTTGAGACAGCTGCACAGAATTTCTGATTTAGCTGCTTGTTTCCAGGAATGGATTTAGATATATTGGCACATAGTTCTCTGAAAGAGATAAAGTTAATAAAATATGCTATTCTTCAAAGGGCAACAGTATTTAAAAAAAAACAAAACTAAATTTGACTTATTTAAAAAGAAGTCCTGCTGGATTCATGCTGTTTTATAAAAGGTGTTTGTTATTTTGGAAGTTTTCGTACAAGGAATAAGCTTGGTATAAAAAAAATTCAGCGAAGTTTTTATTTAGACATGCCTACTGGAAGGAATGTATTTTAAAAGTATGTAGTCTTGACATACATTGGAAGGCAGTTATAGTTTAGTGGAAGTTTGGAGTCAGAAGACCTGGATTTAATTATTGGCTCTGTCTACTAATTAGCCACATGGTCTTTGATAAATTATTTCCTTTCTCCCTGCTTCTGTTTCTCATCTCTAAAGTAGAGGTGGTGATTTCTACTTAATAGGATTTTTGTGAGAAATGAAATAGAGGTGAAAGGACTGTAAATATTAGGGTAGAAAGTATTGCCTATAAGTAGGGAAAGAGCTAAGTAGTTTAAGAAAAGTTATTTATTCATTCTCTTAAATTATGTTTTATTGGTAAGCTTTTCATAGAAATATTTATTTAAAAATAGCTGATGCTAATCATACACTCAGTCCAAAATTTCTTGTTTATGCCTTACAAATATTTTAACTGAGAGTAAGATAAATTTAAGAACCTCTTTTATTATATTGAAGGAGCCCTGGGGATGTATGGGGATTCCTTCTTAATAAACTGGAAACGTACGCAATGCTGTTTACCAGAGTAGAATCTGGAGATCCATCTTGTTAATATATTTCTTCCCTGATAGTTTCACACCAAAATGGAGAGAGATCTGTGTTTAATCATTTGGATTGTGGTCCCTTGATATCTTTGGCTTACATCAACCTTTAAAATGTTCAATTTAATTTAACAAAGAATAGTGGCGTTACATCTACCAGGAACAGAACGTGTTGTGGTTTAGATTTAGTATGTTTCTCCACTTAAATGCTCCTTAGATAATGAAGGACTGCTTAAAATGAGACCAGGCTCTTTGTGTTTATGAGAGTAAGATTATTTTACAAGGCATTTGAAGGAGTTCAAGATTGTCTTTTAAAATGTAATTCAAATCTAGAGGATTTATGCAGGTGTTGGCAGCCATAACTAACCCCTTAAATGTCCCTATAGATTGTTTATTCTTTTCTATCCCTTAAGCAACTAAAAGGAAAAAACTTTTTCTTTAATGGAAGCTTCTACCGTACCTAAAAGTGTGTGTCCTGTTTAATGAAGCCTTGCCAGTTTGGTTGCAACTTGAAGTAACAAGTATTGTAAGAGATATGTAGAGAATATTTTCCTTGAATTTGTCTGATGTATGTGTGAGAGGGTTGGGGTAAACGAGAGCAGCGTGTTATGAAAGTAATGATAATTTGGATTTGTTCACTTGTTGCTTTATGTCTTATTGTTAAAATTTTGAATTAGAAATAAAACTAAACCAAAATAAAAATTCCTCTTGCATGGAATAAACATAAACTACCTCCAAGCTCATCAGGTAGGAGATGTTCAGAATTCAAAAGTCTAAAATCACAGTATTGAGAGAGTTTTGGGTAGAAGTATAATGATTTGTCTCTAGTTTCCACATAGGAAGTTAAAGGAATTCGAAAAGGTCAAGAGTGAATGTTGGAAGATAGGTGAACATAGGAAAGAATAATCTATCCTATGTGTATTTGTAGCATCCCCAACATTATTACTTTACTTTCATAAGACATTAAAGGAATGTATAAATGATGAGTTTATGGAGCATGAACAGTATATTAAGGATACTTTGAAACTGTTTCCATGTGTGGGATTTCTGCACCTTATAAATGCTTTAAAGCTGTGCTGTCCATTATGATAGCCACTAGCCACATGTGGCAATTGGGCACTTGAAATTTGAGTAGTGTAACTGTGGAATTGAATTCTTAATTATATTTAATCTCCATTAATTTAAATCAACTAAAGCAGTGTAAAATATTTTTTTATTAAACATAACTTTATTGTTTTTGTAGGACTGCATTTCATTTTTTTTTTTAAAGATTTATTTATTTATTTATTTAATTTCCCCCCCTCCCCTGGTTGTCTATTCTTGGTGTCTGTTTGCTGTGTCTTGTTTCTTTGTCCGCTTCTGTTGTCGTCAGCAGCATGGGAAGTGTGGGCGGCGCCATTCCTGGGCAGGCTGCTCTTTCTTTTCACGCTGGGCGGCTTTCCTCACGGGCGCACTCCTTGCGCGAGGGGCTCCCCCACGCGGGGGACACCCTTGCGTGGCATGGCACTCCTTGCGTGCATCAGCACTGCGCATGGCCAGCTCCACACGGGTCAAGGAGGCCCGGGGTTTGAACTGCGGACCTCCCATATGGTAGACGGACGCCCTAACCACTGGGCCAAAGTCTGTTTCCATGCATTTCATTTTAACTATTGAAAATTTAGCATCTGAGTTGAGATGTGCTATAAATGTAAAATATACACCAGATTTTGAAAAGGTGTAAAACATTTCACTTATTTTTATATGAGTAACATGTTGAATGATACTATTTTGGATATATTGGGTAAGATAATTTCACCTGGTTTTTTTTACACTTTTTAAATATAGCTGCTAGAAAAATTTAAGTTGCATGTGTGATTTGCACTGTATTTTACTAGACAGTGCTGCTTTAGAAAATTAGGATATTAAGGGAAATAAACTTAATATTCACATCGGATTCAGGTCATTTAAACATCTACAATGTGCAGTGTTGTGCTAGTCACTTCTTAATGAGTTCAAAGGACTATAATTCTGATTCCTTCCCTAATGGAGAAACTCCTTAGGAAGGAAAGACACACATACACCTTAAAAATATAAAAGATTGTATAAATCAGGAAGTGCCACTTAAGTGGCACAGACAAATGCTATATGTAGAGATAGAATACTAGCCGGAATAGAAATGGCTTCTTAGGAGGTGAGAGTCTTTTGGGCCTTGAAGGGTGAGTGAAATAGGGAAAGACTAAGAAGGGGCTGATGGACCACCATTAGCAGAAATGTGAGGGTAGTAAAGCACAAGGTATGTTGGAGGTTGGGGTAGGGCAAAGCGAGTGGATTGGTCTGGCCAAGAAAGTATTACAACAAAATTGTTCTACCAGAATATGTTGCTTAATATGGCCTGAGGCCCAGAATAGAAGACCAAGAGAGTTACCCATCCTTAATGAAATTTTGGTCTAAAGAGTCTTTTGAAATCAGTCTGTTCAACTTCCCACCTAATAAGGAATCCCCTATAATATCCAGTCTCTGCTTGAATATTACAAGAGGCTGGTAGTTGCTTTAAGAGGCAGGCTGCATCTCCATTTTTGAACAATTTTATTAGTTGGATTGTTGTACTAAAACTGAGAATTATCTGCTTTCACATTTCTTCAATATTGGCCTTAGTTTTACCCTGTGGTTCTGCTCTCTTTCATGCTGCCACCCTCCCAAGTATTTGAAGATGGTATCATGTCTACTTTTAGTCTTCAGACTAGATATTCCCAGGAGATTCAACCATTTATTTTATGATGTTTCCAGGCTCCTCACGGTCTTGGTCAATCTAGATACTTTTTCTTGTTGGTGTCCTTTTGGAAGTTTTTAAAAATGTTTCAGATACTCCACATCTAGTCTGAATAACAGGTTGAAGGTAGTTATTTGGGCAATGTCTATAAAAGAAACTTGTGACAATGTTAGGTTTCTTAGCAGTCAGGTCAAACAAGCTTTTTATTGAACTTGTGTTAACTAAAAGCTTGAGATCTTTTCCATGTGAACTGCCAAGACAGGTTCTTCCCCTACTCTATACTTTTTTTATCGATTGTCTTAGCTTGTTAACCATTAAAGTGTTTAGGACAGCACATTTATCATGCTTTTTGTTGATTTCAGCCCAACCTCACAGTCCATTGAGAATTCAGAATATTTACTTATCATATGCAACTTCTATACTAACTCCCAGCTTTGAGATTTCAGTGGGTTTGATAATTATGTCCTTGACAGATCCAGATAGTTCATTTTTAAATGCTAAAATTTACAGGGCTTTTTAAAAAAAATCTCCTCCCCCTTCCCCCCATGGCTCCCTGTCTGTTTGCTCATTGTTTGCACTAGTTTTTTTGGATTTTTTAAAAGATGTATTTTATTACTTCTCCCCTGCTTCCCCCTGCCCCATTGTTTTCACCCGCTGTCTGCTTGTCTTATTTTTTAGGAGATACCAGGAACTGAACCTGGGACTGTCCATGTGGGAGGGAGGCACCCAATTGCTTGAGCCACCTCTATTTCCTGCTTATTGTATCTCGTGTTTTCTTACTATATCAGTTTGTTGCATCAGCTTGCGATACCAGCCCGTTGTGTCAGTTCACTGTCTTGCTTGTTGTATTTAGGAGGCACTGGGAACCAACCTGGGACCTGGGTGCTCAACTTCTTGAGCCACATCTGCTCCCCCACAGGACTTTTTGTTAGGTAAACATTGATCCGTAATCTTTGATAATCTTAGTAAACAACTGAGCCTATTTAACTGTATCATCTTCAAGCTCTTTGTTACTCAAAGTCTGTTTCTAGGATCAGCAGCATCAGCATCATGAAAGCTAATTAAAAACACTCTGTTGGGCTGTACCCACATATGCTGAATCAGAATCTGCATTTTAAGGATTGCCAGGTGATTTGTATGTACACTGAAATTTGGAAAGCACTGAACTAACTCACATTTCTCCATAACTATAGGCTGAGAAACCATCTTAGATTCTGTGTGGAAATGAACCTATAGTAAGTCAGCAATATTATCCTGATGTCCCTATCACAGAGGTTCTCAACCCCAATTGCACAATAGGATTACCTGTTTTAACTTGCAAGCTAAGGTTGAGAACCATCTGTATGTAAAGCAAGTGAGGTTAATTTGGCAGTGAACCTTGCTGCCAGTGAGCATATTTTTTTGTACATGCTTGCAATATATTTGATTATTGCAAAAATTTTCCCTAGGTTTGATGTCAGATTTTGCTGCTCTATAGTGTCTAGTCTTTGTTTTTTGTGAAGTTTGGGTCATTTTAAAAATCTAGTCTAGCATCTCTCCTATTGTTTCTTGAGGTGTATCAGAAAGTTTGTGGTGTTGGCTTTTGATTCTCTCTTCAAAAAGTTTTTTCAGTTGGAAGGTGATTTTCCTTGTTGAATAAAATGCAGAACATGGAGGAGTGGATGTAGCTGAGTGGTTGAGCGCCTGCTTCCCATGTATGAGGTCCTAGGTTCTATCCTGGTACCCCCTAAAAAACACACACAAACTAGGAGTTGAATGACTCTACCTTCCGTCTTCTATTAATATACCCACTATCTCCCTTGCCTGAAGACTGCTTTGTTGTTTCAGGTTGTCTTCTAAAGCCATTTTTCAAATCTTTCCCAGTTTTGTAAGTTTCTGCTCCTGGACTTGGACCTTCCTAATACTATTCTTAAGACTTAGTCTCTGCCATTCTTCTGTTATTTATATGTGAGTTTACTGTTATCTTTGGTTTGTGTCCTCCAAATGTATGAAATTATCAGAGGTTTTTGGCTTCAGTGAAAGATTTATATTTTTAGAGCATTTTAACCCTACTGAGTCGTGTTCTTTTTATAAAAATTTCCGAACTATTCTCTTTACTGATCCTTCACACATGGATTTTGTCCTAACTTTTGTGTTACTAGCAGTCAGAATATTAACTGCTTAAGAATATTTGTCAAATGTTACTGGTGGTTTTCTTTGGTTTGAGGATGAGTGATGAAGTTTATTTCTTTGTTCTCTTTTATATTTTTGTTGTTGTTGTTGTTGTAATTTATCTGCTTAATATTATAGAATTGTATAACTTGAGATCCATGTAGAAAAATTTGGCTTCTTTTTGTCTTTTCAAAATAACTGACCCTTATAATTTTTATAAATGCTTCATTTAAGCTGATTTCAAATCTTCTCAAAGGTTTCCAGTTATTATAAAATAAAAAACTTTCAGAAATTTTTGTAAGTTAGTCTTACCAGAATCTTAGTTGTGGGATTTGTTTTTTTATATCTGGAAGAAGGTTTGTTTTTATTTTCCCCTTAGAATTTACTTGTGAACATTCTGAAACTTCTTGTGCTGTGTAAGAATATGCATAGGGATTAAAACATAGTACCAATCAAGACTACCTCTTTTCCACAAATCATATTTTCATGTTATTAGAATTAAGTTTTTATTATATTTGATATCAACTTAAGAGGAATCTTGAGTTTGAAGGAAAGGATTAGAGAATGATTTTGTGGGGATTTGGAGTCTTCCCTTATTTCATGTTCTCTCCCATTGCTTTTTAATGTGGTTGAGAGTGTCTGGAAGTGAGCCAATAATGTAATTTCCATATGGCTGTACAAGTAATCAATGATAACTAAGCATTTTGGAGCTCATTTTATGTATTACCTAGAGCAGAAGTTTGGCATACTATTTTCTATAAAAAGCCAGATAGTAAATATTTTAGACTTTTCAGGCCCAAAAGGAAAATTGAAGACATTGTATAGTTATTACATAAATGGAGAAAAGTCAAATTTTAATGATGCATATTCATCCCTTAGAAGACATGTGTAGAATTTTTAGATTCTTCTTTTGATATTCACCTTTACCTTTTATCTTGTCATTACACTGAAGAGTTATCACTTCCAATTGAAGGTTAGGTGGAAATTCAATTGCATGGTTAAATAAATTTGAAATAGGAAAATTTTCTTTGCACTTGTATTGAGATCCAGAAAAGAGTGCTGTAACTGTAGTTTGTACTCAGAAAATATATGCACTGGAAATTCATGTGGGAATGGAAATCTCATTTCTTAGAACTTTTCACAGCACAGTAAGTTGAGGGCCGTTCTTGTCATTCAAAAAACATTTCAAGTTCAGCCATGAGCACAAAAAAACCTTACCATTGCTAAGCCATATATCATCGCTGTGTATTAGGGCAAGTCAGGATATTCAGCATCTCTTTCTGACAAAAATTCACAGAACTGATGGTTAAGTCCCCAAGAGTGCAGTTCACCATTGACACTTCTGGTCCAGACACCTTATTTTTCACAAGCTTTGTAAATTTGTCCAAAATTATAAAAGACATAGGTGTTCATTGTAGAAATTTTTAAAAATCTATAGCAAAATGGATGAATCCATATATAGAACCACTTGGATTTTAGGTACATTTCTTTCCTAGTATTTGTGTGTATATTGATAAGGTTTTTAGCTACCTCTTTAGTTAACAGGAGTACTTTCCTATCTTTAAATATAAATTTGTAGTAATCTCTCATTTGGACCAGTTTTATTATGGTGGTGGTCATTTTTAATGTTTACCTCCTTTTTTCCTTTTTAAACGTTAGGGCTATTTTTTGTTTTCCGTTTTCTGCACATATTGTTATTCCCATTTTAGTAGTTTTTACTGAATTACTATTTTCCTCAACTTCTTTGAAAGTATTCTCACCTGCAGTTGTTCCATGCAGACTATTTATAGAGGCTAATTCTCAGTCACTTTAAACGCTTCTAAACACTTGACTTCTTGAATAAAGAACAACTGAATAGTATTGATAACATTTGCATTGAGTCAAGGGAAACCACTAAAAATCATTTGCCCTTTTTTTTTTTCAATTGATAACTGTGACATTGCTTCCAATATCCTCAACTTTTTGAGCAATTACACCCACCAAAAGGCTAATCATAAGTTTATTTCCTCTGGGCACAATTTTTAGCTGCTTCAATCAAACATATAATTAACTTACTATCAATAAATGGCTTTCCTTGCTTAGATAATAAATGAGTTGCTTGGAAACTTGATTGGTTAAAGCCTCATTTTCATTTTTTATTGTTGAAATATTTTCTGATGGGATTTCATTTTAAATTTTTTAATATTTCAGATCATAGCTTTCCTGTGAGTTAGAAATACTGTGATGAGTTCTTAGGCTAGTAATGTTAGCATATATCATATTACATCAGCATAGTTATGGTGCTGTTGCATAATAAAAACAATGCTTGGCCATCTAATCTGATGATAAAGTAATCTACACTGCAGTGTGACATTCATGGACTTTTTCTTCTTTTGATATAACTGCACTGGTAATAAAAAAAGTTGCAGTATGGTGATGTGTGTGGCACTGAAAGGCTGTCAGGTTATAATTGCATCACTGTGATTTATAGTGTACAAAACTGCAAAGCAATGAGAATGCCATAAAATTATAAATATCATTGCTTGCTCACAAGCAGAATAAAATCAGGAGGTGGGACTGGATTTTGCCCGCAGGCCGTAGTTTTGCCAACCCCTTACCTAGTCTTTTCCTAATATAACAGTGCTTTTCAAGAGTTTTTCTGCCATGAAATTTCATTCATTTGAGGTCTTAAAATCCACATCTTGAGCTACATTCTGGACTTTCACATAATTAAAACTGCTTTATAGAATACATGCCAACAATTGTGTTTTCAAGATTGGTTTCCTTTCTCCTTTTAGATAATTTTCCACTTGTTCATCAAGATGGAAAACTCTGATTCCAACGATAAAGGAAGTGGTGATCAGTCTGCAGCACAGCGCAGAAGTCAGATGGACCGATTGGATCGGGAAGAAGCTTTCTATCAATTTGTAAACAACCTGAGTGAAGAAGATTATAGGCTTATGAGGGATAACAATTTGCTAGGCACCCCAGGTATGCTACATATAATTTAAGGATTTATATATATAATTTACTGATTTTCTGAAAATACTTTAACCTGTTTCTTTAGTCATTGTGCAATTTGATTCTAATACAAGGGATATAGAATGAATGACATTTAACTGCTGTTCTTATTACCTGATCATCTTCACTCACATTTGGAATTATATTAAATCAGAGATTTTTAAGTTGAGAATTCTATTATGAATTTGCAATAAATTGAAGTGAAAAGCTTGGAGCTGAACAGTCTTTTTGTTAGTATTATTTAACTTACTAGACATGGATCCAAGTGTGGAATAGCTAATGAGAACTTCAATTCTTAGGAAAGACTTATTCTATTTTGTCATCTGATTCCCTGAATATGTACCAGTTATAATCCTCCAGAGCTAGCTTTGAGTAAAATTGTCAGTTAGAACTTTGTGGTTGGTTAGTCTCTTATACTCCATTTATGTCTCATTTGATCCTAGTTAAAACACTTTCTCCTCATTTATATTTAATTCTATTAATCTTTGGGTGACTGCTTAATTTTAAAAGGGAAAGTTTAAGCATGACTTATGAGAGGTGTGTGTTTTGAGCCAACAACAGAATTGAATTGGAATGCATGAGTTGGAGTTCTGACTCTACTGCTTATTTTGATGTGTCTTCTGGCAAGTCAGTCTGTCACTCAGTCTCAGTTTCTTCATTTTAAAATGCAGGTAACAATAGCTATCTCACAGTTGCAATTTTTAAAAAATTAGATATTGTATGGAAAAGCACTTTGTAAACTGGAAAGAAAAATAAATACAAGTTGTAATATTATGCTCCCAAAGAAGTATTACCCAGGTTGTTCCTTCTTAGTTTTCATTTCAGAGGGTTAGAAGTCATTAGTTTTCATTTCATTTGACAAACATTTTTGTACTGTTTTCAGGTGAAAGTACTGAGGAAGAGTTGCTGAGAAGACTACAGCAAATTAAAGAGGGTCCACCCCCACAAAACTCAGATGAAAATAGAGGTATATTTGGCTTTTGGGGGTGTAGGGGGGGGGAGATGGAATGGATAAGGTACTTCATAATAGTAAATGTCAGCCAAAGATTATCCAGAGATGGCACAAATTTTATTTTGGGCTAAGTAACTGCTCATAAAAAGAGAACTGGCATTTACTTGCTATTTCATGAAAATGTCAATATGTTTGTTTCTGCTTCACCTTTGTTTTTGTGTGTGTTAATTCGGACACAGTGAGAAATAGCCTGCTTAAATGTGATTTTTTTCTTGGTTTTCCACTGCCTTTGAGATTTCCACATACTTACTGAACTATTCCTTCTGTGTAGACATGTGACTTTCTTATCAGCCAAAAGAAACAATCCATACGCTAACCCAGTGGTTCTGAACAGAGTTTAATTTTGTCCTCCAGGGGACATTTGCAATATCTGGAGACATTTTTTTATTGTTACAACTGGGAGAGGGGTGGTACTGACATGTAGTAGGTAGAAGCCAGAGATGGTGCTAAGCCTGATAACATCTCGTAATGCATAGCACAGCCCCACACAACAAAGAATTATCTGGTTTAAAATATAAAGAGCACTGCTGTTGAGAAATCCTACTTTAACTTCAAGTCCAGTGTTTCCCTCAGTGTGAAGTAAGGAATTTAACTATCTAACCTTAAAGAGGGTATGAGAATATTTTGGTGCTTGAATATGTGCTCCTGAATATGCCATTATATGTACTATGCTGGGTTCAAACTATTTGGTCTGATCTTCAAAATATTGATTTAAAATTTTGGTAGCATTAACAGACGTTTTTAATTCTATAACGCTTGTTTATATTTTTTGCATTGTAGTCTTGCATTTTTTGTGTTTTTTAAAATTTTAAATCAGTTTTATTGATGCATATTAATAAATATATAATCCATCCAAAGTGTACAATCAGAGATATTTGGTATAATCACGTAGTTGTGCATTCATCACTTCAGTCATTATAGAGCATTTTCATTATTCCAGTAATATAATAATAAAAACAAAAAATAGACAAAAACTTATCACCTCTCAATACCTAAAGCAACCTTAGGTATTATCAAAGGCACTTAAATCAAGAGCCTAGAATAGAAGAAATATTATAGACTAATAAAATTTTGACAAAAATGTAATTTGAACTAAAACATTAGCACTGTTGTTTACCTTGTTTGATTGTATTACTGTTTGACAGTAGATTGGAAAAATGTTGTCCTCTGATAGTCCCATAGTGGTATGCTAGGTTCTACATATGATATACTGAAAATAGACTTCCTACGGATTCCTTTTTTTAAAAAATAATTCTCTAAATTTCTGTAGAATTAGCTCACTCCTATCACATGGAAATGAAACTTCCATGCCTTACTTGCAAGTCTATGTACAGTATAGTTTATAAAAATCTGTAAATGTGAAATCTGTTCATAATTTTAAGTTTTTTTTTTTAATACAAAGTTTCAGAGCACTGTTATGGTTGTCCTAATTTTGGTAGTTCCTTTCTCTTCCTCTTCCCCTCCCTGCTTTTTTTTTTTTTTAAACAGGTGGAGACTCTTCAGATGATGTGTCTAATGGTGACTCTATAATAGACTGGCTTAACTCTGTCAGACAAACTGGAAATACGACAAGAAGTGGGCAAAGAGGAAACCAATCTTGGCGAGCTGTGAGCCGGACTAATCCAAACAGTGGTGATTTCAGATTCAGTTTAGAAATAAATGTTAACCGTAATAATGGGAGCCAAAATCCAGAGAATGAAACTGAGCCATCTCTAAGACGTTCTATTGGAGAAAATACGGAAAACAGCAGCCAAAGGCAAGTGGAATCTCCACGATCAGAATCTATATCTGCAAGGCCATCTAGATCAGAACGAAATTCAACTGAAGCAATAACAGAAGTCCCACCTACCAGAGGTCAGAGAAGGGCGAGAAGCAGGAGCCCAGATCATAGGAGAACCAGAGCTAGAGCTGAAAGAAGTAGGTCACCTCTGCATCCAATGAGTGAAATTCCACGAAGATCTCATCATAGTATCTCAGCTCAGACTTTTGAGCATCCTCTGGTAAATGAACCTGAGGGAAGTTCTAGAACCCGGCACCATGTGACATTGAGACAGCAAATAACTGGACCTGAGCTGCTAAGTAGGGGTCTTTTTGCAGCTTCTGGAACAAGAAATGCCTCCCAAGGAGCAGGTTCTTCAGACACAGCTGGCAATGGTGAATCCACGGGATCAGGGCAGAGACCTCCAACCATAGTCCTAGATCTTCAAGTTAGAAGAGTTCGTCCTGGAGAGTATCGGCAGAGAGACAGCATAGCTAGCAGAACTCGGTCAAGATCTCAAACACCAAATAACACTGTCACTTATGAAAGTGAACGAGGAGGTTTTAGGCGTACGTTTTCACGTTCTGAGCGGGCAGGTGTGAGAACCTATGTCAGTACCATCAGAATTCCCATTCGTAGAATCTTAAATACTGGTTTAAGTGAGACTACATCTGTTGCAATTCAGACTATGTTAAGGCAGATAATGACAGGTTTTGGTGAGTTAAGCTACTTTATGTACAGTGATAGTGATTCAGAGCCTAGTGGCTCAGTGCCAAGTCGAAATATGGAAAGAGCAGAGTCACGGAATGGAAGAGGGGCTTCTGGTGGTGGTAGCAGTTCTGGTTCCAGTTCTAGTTCCAGTTCCAGTCATAGTTCTGGTTCCAGTCCTAGTTCCAGTTCCAGTGGTGAAAGTTCAGAATCTAGCTCAGAGGTATTTGAAGGCAGTAATGAAGGAAGCTCATCATCAGGTGCCAGGCGAGAGGGTCGACATAGGGCCCCAGTAACATTTGATGAAAGTGGCTCTTTGCCCTTCCTTAGTCTGGCTCAGTTTTTCCTCTTAAATGAGGATGATGATGACCAACCTAGAGGACTCACCAAAGAACAGATTGACAACTTGGCAATGAGAAGTTTTGGTGAAAATGATGCATTAAAAACCTGTAGTGTTTGCATTACAGAATATACAGAAGGCAACAAACTTCGTAAACTACCTTGTTCTCATGAGTACCATGTCCACTGCATCGATCGCTGGTTATCTGAGAATTCTACCTGCCCTATTTGTCGCAGAGCAGTCTTAGCTTCTGGTAACAGAGAAAGTGTTGTGTAATTAAGATCTGAACTCTCAGCTGTATAGCTGGTATAGTGATGGGCAAACAGGAATCACTTGATTTATGTCCACTTTTTGAGTGGTGCTTAAATGTAAAGTAAAAACCTGAATTGAGTCATTGCTTTCTGAATAAATTGTCCTTTCTCCAGTTTCTGTTCCAGAATAAAAGGAAACGTTTAAAAAGCAATGTTTTAGGACCTAAAAATCTGATTTCAGTACCAGTTCAATCAATAGGCACCTCTTTATCTTGTCAATTTCTCCCTTGTTTATCTTTAAAAATCTGCCTTAGCAATGACTCTTGTCTGTTTCATGTTGATCTTTAAAGTTTCCCATGCCATAGAGAGGAGGGGCAAAGGAAATTCCCAGTTTAGACTTAAGTTACAGTACATGTTTATAAGTGATTGCTTAAAGCTATACCATTCTCAATTATTAGTTGACACAAATTCAGTTACATTCGAATAACATTTGTTCACCTTTCAGACTAGGTGATATTGGATATGTCAGTGTAAATAACACTAAGGTTAGGATCTTCTAAGTGTATAACTGTTTCCTGAGCCCATCACTGTGGCACACTGTAGAGTGAGCTTATAGTTTAATTGAGATATTTATCTTGTGGAAATATTAAAAAGCCTATGCTTGTGTAAGTGAAAAAATCACATTCATTTGTTTTAAAAATGTAAAGCTATTTTGTAGAGGCTCAGTACTTTTTCCAATGCACTGTTGTATTAATGCATTAAAAATTGTAAAGTACCATGCTTAGAAATGAGAAAACTGCTTTTTGTGAGCCAACATAGTAGAAAACACACCAAACAAAGTACAAAGCTGCTTTTGTAAGTGTGTAGTTGTCAAGAGCAGAACATATCTAATATTTAATGTATGTGAACAGCTACTGTGACATGCAAAGGAAAGGACAAAATGCAGAATTGAACTGCGTTAAAGAAATTGTGTATTTGGATTTAGGCAGGAAATGAAAGATAGGAGAAGTAAAGAAATCTTCTGAGAATTTAAACTTTTCATGAACACAATAATTATACAGACATGAACTGGTTACATCCAGTGAAATTCACAGAAGCTTGAACACAGTATTCTCCTTGAATAGATGAAATAGATCAAATTTGTTAGAGTTTTGGTTTAAGAAAAACCACTGTAACCTAGCACAAGTTGAAGTGATGTTTTTATAAGTCGGCTCCTCAAAAAAAAAAAACAAAAAAAGTGGAGGAAAGAGACTATAAACCACTTTTAGCATAAAAATTGAAATTGGTGGTGTGTGCTAATAGACAAGTCTTGAATTTGCATTGTTTTTGAAGTTTGTCTTTTACGGTACCAGTGCACACTTGTTAGTGTTTCATTACAATCTCTGTAACACAGACCTAACATCTCACATTTAAAGGCCAGTTAAAAAATTAAGGGATTTTTATCCCTCTTAGGGGAAAGTGAGTCATGTTTGGTTGTTTGAAATTTAAATTTTAATTGTGCTGCCCGTATTTGAAGATGAGGCTCTTGACTCCTATGTATGGGACATGCACTTTTTGTTCTTTTCTTAGGAGTAAGAATAGATTTGTGAAGAACCTCAGTACTCTTGCTGATTTCTCTTTTGAGGCCAGTTGGGGTTAGGATTAATCTGACTGGTGCAAATGTTTGCTTTTCTGGGAAAAGTTAACAGGCCCAAAGAGTGATTGAATGTGTCCTTGGCCTTTAATAAAGTGAGCTAGCTATCAGACATAGTTAAACACTTTATAAAATAAACAAATCTGCTTTAGAAGTTATCTGGCTACCTTAATTGTTACCAATTTAGCTATAGAGATTTTTTCAAAGCTCATTCTTTCATGTTTTCCTCTAGCTTTCAGTCCTACCTACAGAAATTAACTTGTAAACATAGTAGTTGTTTACTAAGGATATGTACTGCTCTTGCAAGGAAATAATATCCAAACAAAGCTTCACCTATTTTTTTTAATATAAGCAGATTTCACTGTTTATGGCGCTTACGTAATACATTTTATCTTTTAAAAAACTTGTCCATGTGAAAGTCAGGATTCCTTTATAATTTGTGAGTCTCCTTGTCTCCTTTCCTAAGGGCATAATCTACAATTTCCAGATCTGCAGGGTAGTCCTTGATTGGCTAAGAAAAATACATTTTCCTTTTGGTGTAAATTTTCTCCATTATTACAGGGGTGATCATTTGAAATAGTTTTAAAAACAACTGCAGCACATTCTAATATAAAAGAAGGTTATTGACAACATGTACCTCCCTACCCTCCCAAGATGTATTACTCATTTGTGAAGTATTAAAAGTGAGAGGTAAATCATGTGGAAAGTTGGTTATGAATGTAGATACTAAAGCTATTCATAAACACTGGAAATAGAATTTTAAGATTTAGCCTTAAGTAGAGTACACATGTCTGACACATGCATGTGGGCACTTTTTCGATAGCACTCATAAAAATCCATTGTTTTGTGTAGAATGAATATAAGTATTTTAATGAAATTTGCTACTTAATTTTTTTATTTTGCAAAGTCCATGACTAATATATTCTTAATAGGGTTATGGACATTGAAGGCAAGGTCGTTGGTAGGTGTCAGATGTAGGAGAACAAAATCCATTCCTACTAGCATTCATACACCTGTTATTTGAGGGAACATTTTCTTGAAAAAGACATTACATTTCATTTTGTATCTTTGCACTTTTTCTTCATTACAGAAAGATTGTCTTCAAGACCTGGTTTGAACTTCATGCAGTAATAGGAATAAGGAAAAATAATGTTGGGAGGTTACATTGTTCAAAGCATAGGGAAAAGTACTAAAAACTGTTTCCTTGAATGTTTCAGGTATTTGTTTAAATCCACTTACTAGTCTAAAATGTTTGAAGTGTTTTATTATTTTACTCCAAGAAGCTGACATGGTTGAGTACTAGAAACAGTTGAACAAGTTGTATTAAAAGTTTGCAGACTTGATCTGTAGCAACTCTAGAAGAGCTGTGCTGTTAATATAGAATTTTTCCTCTGAAAAAGAATACATTAGTTATACCTCAGTGTTGTTAATGGAGGTGGGTATTAAGAAAAGTGTTCACATTATTGTGGGAGTGTAACAATAGTAAAGTTAAAGAAAAAGGTTTATTGTCAGGAGATACATAGTCTCTATTGAAAATATTGGAATTCATCCAAATTTTAAGATTAGGATACTGCTTAATTATTAGTGTTACCTTAAGTAATGATTGATTTTTCCTCCTGGGAAAAAAATGTCCCCTCTGTGCCAAGTATTCTCTCCTAGTGTCAGTGTCTCAAATTAATGAAGAGTTATCGGTTAATGTGCTTTGTATTTAACCACCTGCTTCCCATATGTCCATGACATGAAAATGGGTCAAGCATCAGCCATGGCTTTCAGTCATTTCCCAAAATACCCATGAGATAGGGAGGTAAATGTTGTAAAATGCCTTTTAAATAGCCATTTTTACAGCTTGCTAGAATACAGTGGTACCTTGTGGTTGTTGATCCTTTTAAATATGGAGAAATTTTTTATACCCTCCCTTTTCTCCTTTGTTCTTTCATGAACAAAAAAAAAAGATTTGTAATCTGCCTTTTTTTTTTTTAAGTTTTACTTTACTGGCTTCCCTGTCAATTGTATTATCAATATTAAGTACATAGAAGCCATGTTTGCAGGGCACTTTTATTCTTTCGTTGTCTTACATGATTATGTTGATTGCTACTTTCTAAAATATTCTGTACCTTAGTAATGCAATGACACATGTTAAAGTGTCAGGTTTTTTCCCTTAATTCTTCAGTATGTTTAATATTAAGTAACAGTGTTGCAATTCATTGAGTTAACTAGTAAATTGCATGCTTTTGGAAAAAGCATTTGAAAATGTAAATTAATGTGCTTCATTTGGAAAGTTAAAGTGCAAGGTCTGAGGAACCTAGTATCTTATTTATTTTTAAATTCCACTTTTTATGAGCACCTAAGAAACAGCTGGGGGTTCAGTGCCTGCCCTTTAAAATTTTTAGCATTCTGAAATTAAGAATTCTATTTTCTTAACTAGAATAGTTCTAAAAGATCAAATATTCCCAGTAAGTAATTGATCTCACTTTGCTTTAACCCTGTTTGAGATCTCAATGTCTACAGCATAGAATAGAACTGTCACTAGGGTTTTAGAACTCTGAAGGTATAATAACGTTTTATCAGTTTTATGATTCTTTTCATGACTGTATAGATGTTTTGAATCCATTATGAAGGAATTAGACATATCCTCCAATACCCTCAAATAAAATTACAGTGAGATGTTTGGCTTTGTTTAGAATTTGTTTACTAAAGACCAACAAGCTACTTTCTAAGTCATCTGGGATGAGTGACAAATAGTTATCTTAAAAACACAGTTATCTCCCACTGTGCCTAGTTATTTCAAGTTTCCTCTATCAGTTGCTCATCTTGCAGATTATTCCAATATCAAGGTATGGTTGAACCAACTGCCCAGACTTAACTCTGTATTTAGTTCCCCTTTACTAACATTCTTCTAACTGATTTGTGTTTTAACTGTCTGGTGTTTGGTTTTTACCCCTTGATAGCTCCATTTGTCCCTGGTGCTGCTTTTACAGATTTAGGGTCGTGTGATCAGGTATCAAGTTGAGAAGGTACGCAGTTGGCCTGGTTATGTATCAGTGCCTCTTTTTTCTTCTCCCAGGAAGAGCTGCTTTGGTATAGATGTTTACTTGGATTCATATAAATTACTGGGCAGCATCTTGGAAAGCTTTCTGAAGCCTGTAAGAACTTGAAGGGATTTGGAGGGGGAACAGCAACAAAAGTTGCCTTTATGTCTATGAACATGAACCACATAAATGTATGTTCTGTAAAGACTAAAGTGATTGTTATAACAGGGCTTCCTGACCTCTGGGAGAGACTTGCAAAAAAGCAGGAGCACAAAGAAGTTCATTTGGTTGGCTTGCTTTACCTGGTTTCTCATTTTCTTTCAATTTAAACATGAATACAACTCCCTTGTCCGGTATCTATCCAGCAGACTCCTGGTTGGGAAGCCCTGAATTAAATTTTGAGAATGTACCTAGTTTTCAATTTTTGTACAGTGCTTTACACCTGCTAAAATTAACTTGTTTAATGCAAAACAAGACCTTGAAAGGTCAGTCATATTAAAGTTGGTTTGATTATTAATACTTTTAGGAAGAAGCGTTTTCCCTATGTAAGATGTCATACTGCAGATTTAAAATATAGACTACCAATAAAATGCATGAAGTGATCATTTGTGCTTGATCATCTCTTCTTGGGCTCTTCTTTAAAAAGGGGAATATGGTAAGGGTTCTGTAGTTTCAAACCAATGTCAGAAAAAAGACAATTTTTTCAAGTGGAATTACAGAGCAGTCTTGATTTTGATTCCCCTCACAAGTGTGGACAGATACTGGTTTATGTGACTTTCCATTTTATTTGTATTTATGTAGCTTAATGGCTTAATCTTTGGTAAAATGAAAAATTTAAACTCTTCTTCTGATAAAAGAATCCTGGAAAAATATGTAAATGACTTTTTAAATGGGTGCATCTTTGTTATTTTTTTCTCCCCATTGTCCTGTGATCACCCTTGCTTGATCACTGTATACAGAAACTAGGTGTGCATTTGTGCTCCTGCAGCTTTTGTCTTTTCATCCCTACCTCCAACTTATACATGTTGATAAAGCCAATAAGATGTCCTTGTTTTTGAGTGGATCACCACATTTTGATACCTGGATAAGCTTCCCGGTGGCATTGATAACTCATTCAGCAGGTGGTGAAGTTCATAATAGTTTAATTTCCTCTGGTTCCTACGAGTTCTTGTACTACCATTGGCGGTGGGACTCTGTTCCTCAGGATTACTTGGATGTGGTCAGGTCTCGTGAATTTCCTAGGGTTTTAATTTTAGTATCTTCATGATACTATTCTTTGAAACTCAGGAAACCACTGAAAAGTTTATGTTCTAGACAACAGAGTAAGCCAGTGCACAAGCATCATTTTTGAGGGGAAGTCTGTGAAAAGGGCCTAGATACCTAGAACAGAAGATCTAGTAAATCAAGATGGATTATAAACTCTTAATGGTCATGAAAGATAGGTCCAGTTTCTTTGAGATTTTTAAACTTTGGGCAAAATTTAAATCGTGAGACCTTGCAAATTGATTACTAATAGCTGTGTTAAAAATAGCTAAAATTTACTGATTTGCTAACTGCCTGGCATTGTACTAAACACTCTAAAATTTTTCCCAGGGTCACATAGTAACAGCAGAGTATTTGTATTTGCTCTCAGGTCTCTGATTCCAGAGCTTATTTGCATATACTGTTAATCCCGCTGCTTTATACCCACCCCCTCCCCACCTTTTAAGAAAATATTTGTCTCAAGCCCCAGGCTGTTACATATGAGAGATGATTTTTTAAATCTTTTAATTGTCTTTTTTTTTAAGATACATAGATCGCAAAAAAAAATGTTACATTAAAAAATACAAGACGTTTGCATATACCCAATACCCCAATGATTTCTTAAGCTCATTGATTTTGGCAGGTTTGCCAAGGAGAACTTTAAAGCACAAATAATTTCCTGCTGAGGAAGACTGAAGGTCACATGTAAATTCAGTAAATCACTTTGGGCATTATGAAATAAACCTAAGCACTATGAATAATGTGGACCTCCATGTTAGTAGGTTAAGTGTATCTTGTAATCAACCCTAGAGCAAAAGGTAATAAAAGTTTAGGGAATCTTTAGTGTTAATGGTCATCTCAACCTCTTATATGTACTGCTCTTGACTCCGATTATGACTTGACTTGAAATATGAAATCAGAATTGCAGCCCTTTTTTTTGTTGTTTAGTATGTCAGTTAGATTATTGGCATTCAAGTAAATTCCCTTTTAAGTTGCCTTGGGCAGCCTTAGGCATTCCAGGAATGTTAACTGCTGAGAAGATAATTGGAACTTTTTTGAAATTGTTTTTAGAACCAATTTTAAGAGCCACTGAAAAGCAGCTTTACGCAGTTTGCTGACTTTGTCACCCTTGAGTTAAATTTTGGCTGTTACCAAGAATTATCCTTTTCTCAATGGAGATTTTCCACCTTTAAGCATATTCAGAAAGTACTATGCATTCTGAAGGTAATTGCAAACAAGTCTTTTCAGTGCAGTAGTATTTAGAATAAATGACTGTTGGCAGTGATTACTTTGAAAAGATTATGCCCCATTCAACATTTGAAGCACAGGGGAAAAGACGATCCCCACACATAAGGAGCAGCCATTTGAGTGGGGAGATAGGTAAACATAAAAATCTTGAGATATATATATACTGTAATTATCCAACCCTATTCAAATATGTAATAACTGCTAGAGCTGGTGTAATATTTGAGGAGAGCAATAAGCGTGAATAAGGAAGGACTCCTCTGAATTTAGAGTTTGCAGGAGTTTGCTTTCCCAGCTAATAGGAGATAGGTGTGTATTGTGCTCTTACTACATCCTATGCATTGAGCTGGTCTAAGATTTCTCTTTACTTTTGGCAGGATGGAGGCCTGAAGCCACTGAAATATTCTTGGGTTTCTCAATGGACAGTGTTGGTAACTTGTACCTACTTTTTAAAGAAATTCACCATTTGTCTCCTAAACACACCAAATGTTATAGAATAATGCTGTCCAGTGGAAATATAATGCAATCCACATAAGTAATTTAAAATTTTTTATTTAACCCAATAAAACCAAAATATTTCAACATGTGATCAGTGTAAAAATTATTAGATATTTACATTGCTTTTTTCATACTGAGTCTTCAAAAATCAATGTGTAGGGGAGCAGGTGTAACTGGTTAGAGCACCTGCTTCCTATGTACAAGGTCCTGGGTTCAATCTCTGGTACCTCCTTAAAAAAAAACTGTATATTTTACACTTACAGTACATCTCAATTTGTACTAGGCACCACAATTCAAATGCCCACAGGTTCTAGAAGTTCTACAAGAATATGGGAGAGGGTGATTAAAGTGGGTCGGAATGAATTTTGGTGGCAATGAATTTTCTATTTTTTATTTTTTTTACACTTTTTAAATTAAAGTTAATAGATCAAAAGAACATTACATTAAAAAACATGAGTTTCCCATATAACCCACTCCCCACCCCCCAACCCCATCATTTTCGTAAATTGTATTTCTTTGAAGATATATGTATCAGTACACTTTATTTGTTCACCTATACTACCCCTCAACTATATAAGCATCAGTTTTTAAATTATGTCAAAGCTGTGGCTCAAGAGTGTCTATCCAAGCTTACTAAACTACCATCTTTCTCCTTCCCTTTTGAAATTATAAGAATAATCTCAAAAGATTCTGAACAAACCTCAAAATTTAGCCATTAAGAATTAGCAAATGACCTTACATGGTAATTGTTGAGGATTCCATGTTGAAAAGTTAGGAAACAACTCAGCTATTGTATAGCAGCCAGTAGATTGTGGTAGTTGCATTTGTTTACTACAGGAGTGGAGATCCAAAATTTTCCATGGAGTGTCTCAATTCAGATCCTAATAGATATTAAAATAATTCAAATAGTTTCCAAGCAGTTAAAATGCCTCACCTAGATTTACAACTGATTCCACATTGTAGTAAGATTAAATAGTAAATGCTAATATGTATGTTTGAGTTTCTTGGGATGGAGAGGGGAAATTGATAAGAACAGAAGCTACTAGATCAGACTTCAGCCCCAATGAGAGCAAGTATTTCCTAACACCAAGTCTCTGATGCCATTGCTGAAAGTGAATGATTATGGTCTTATGTTAAACAACATGGAGTGAAATATTAATAGCCTTGTGATGAAGGAGCCTTTGGAGTTGAGCCTTTGGAAAAAGCTGATTCATTTGGCTTCACTTTACTCATATTTTCTGTGTGAATATAACATTTTCTGTGGACTTGTTATTTAAAAATCTGAAAACTTATTTAGTAGAGGATGGAAGTTGGTTTCTACATTAAATGACTCAAACCTAGTTCCAGCACATGGAAATTGACTGCTTACTTGGAAGAAGCCAGAGGAGCACATCACCTAGCTTTTTTCCCCAGAATCTTGAGTGTAGTTCCTCTGGATTAAAGGTAGAAAATAAGGAAGTCATTCTTTTCTTCCTTGGCCCTGCTCTTTCTTGGGAGAAGGAAAGGAATGGAACAATGAGGCTCTATTAGTTCAAATGTATATACGAATGTTCCTAAGAAGGAGAGACCACCTCAGCAACAAAACCCAAATTCTACCCATTCCTCTGATGAAAAAGAAGCCTTCCCCCATTGGTTAAGCTGTCTTCTCCAGCATTAGGTTAATCCTTTTTCTCCACATTTGGGGACTAGTAACATTCACATATTTATAAACAGGAAAATCACTAAGCTTAATCTGCTGAATAGGAATACATTCCAAGCTTCACTTTACTAGAGATGTTTAACAGACATGGGCACTGATTGGTGCTGACTGGCCCATTTCTCTGTTCTGTTTTTAAGGCTGAGGTCAAAATCATGAGTGAAAAAAAAAATCTTTCCCTCCATCCTACCCTAAGTTCTCTTAAGTTTACGCTATCGGTACATTTGAATTTGAATACCTTATAAGTTAACTGCCCAACATATAGTAACTAGGCCTGGCATAAGGCATATTTCCCGTTCAAAAATGCCAGTTTATAAACAGCCTAGAAATGAATAGGCTAGATTACTGATTGCCTGACATCTTTGTGGATGGCTGAAATATGTACCCACAATTGTTTCAAAGAGGTACCGTGGGACCCAATATAAAGCAATCTGTGATTTATAGTACCCATACCCTCAAATCACCATAACTCTTCATACACTTTGATCCCACTGAAAGGTTAATGTTAACTGCCAGCATGGCTTTGGCCCTGAAATGTAGGGTAGGGGATTGTGAGGGTTGTAAAGCGATGGTTATGGATTGGTAAGTAGATCATACCCAAAAGTGTGTTAAATACTTGTTTATCAACCACTAGGCTAGGTCCTTTCACATTTGTCCTCTTGATACTCATAGCAGTTTGAGGTGGATTGGATATTTGCGCATTGTAAATGAAATAGAATCAGAGGGTAAGTGACATGCTACAAGTCCCAGTGCTAGTATTGCACATTCAAAAAACATGGAATATATGTCTCAGACTCTGTTCCAGGTACAGGGGATACTGTTGTGAACAAAACAAAGACCCTTGCCTTCATGAGCTTATATTCTAGCAGAGAGAGGCACATAATATACTTGTAAATACAAATTCAAAATAAATGCTGGGAAGAAATTGAAACAGGGTAATGTGATTGTGACTGAAATGGTATAGGGTATTTAGAGAAGGCCTCTCTGAAGAACTAACATAAGCTGAAAGACCTGAACAGATAAAAGAAGGCAGAATATTCCAGCCCCCTGAAATAAGCTTGGTTCATTATTTGGAAGAAGGAAAAGGGGTACGTTGATAGCAGAAAGCTGTAAGAGATGAAGCAAGGGCCAGTTCATGGAGGATTCTATAGTATATGGAAGGGAGATGGGATTTTTATTAAGATCAGAAGATATTGAAGAGCCTTAATCATGGGAGGGAAGTGCTCTGACAACTACTAAGTGGCAGAATCAGGGCTAGAACACATCTGAATCTAGGGCTAGTGCTAGTGCATGTTCCATAACACTACAGCAGAAGTCCTACCTGCTCTTTCCCCATCCCAAAGTGAAACTGCAGGGAAGCTGGGTCCACAGAACTCTGGAGACTACTGCAGTGTGGTAGACTGTTTTCAAAAATTATTATTTTTAAAAGATTCTTAGATTATGTAAATGTTACATAAAAAAATGTAGGGGATTCCCATATGCCCCACTCCCTAACCCTCCCATGCTTTCCCACATCCTTCATTAGTGCGGTGCTTAAATGTTATTCTACTACAGACTTACTGTTACTCTAGCAATGTGGTAGGCTTTTGATTTCTCTTTCCCGGTTTCATTGTTTGTTTTTGGATCCTAAGAAACTGGGGGATTCATATAAACAGTGGTGCTACTCTGTGCTAATTTAGTCTGATCTGATTTGAACAACCTTTATCTGTCATCACTGAGAAAATCCTCAGGTGATGGAACCCAATACCACAAATAGAATGGAACAAACTTCTCACTCAAGACTCTGCCAGCATTGCTCTATTTTTCTTTGCTGATGATACCTGTAGAGGGCAGGGTTGCTCATATAATACATCAAAGGGACTGCTGAGTTTTTATAGCGCTGATTACACAAATCCTCCTAACTGAATGGATCTTAGTTACTTGTTAGTGATTTTACTGCTGGGTAAACTAAATCAACATCCAGATGAATCTAATAAATTTAACATACATTTATAGGTTAGCAAATATGTCCTGGCATTTTAGGATTGTTAGTCACCCAGCTGCCTGCATTCAGGCAGGTCCACACTTAAATCAATCTGAGAGAATTGGTAGCTAAAAAACAGGAGATTCTGGATTGAATGATTCCTATTACTAAGCAGACAGGTGCCCTAACTTCACTGACCGGGTTCCTAGTTCATCTTTTGGGTTTCAGATATAGGATTAAAGGTGTAAGGATAGCTTTGGAGCCAAAAGAAATGCAGTTCTAGGCTACAGCATAGGAATCAAGCCAAACTACATGGAAATTGGCTCTCCTTTTCTGCTTGTTAGAGTGGCATACATTGCTTCTTGAGTCTAGATAGTGAGGTCCATATTGCAGTCTTCTCTCTCTGTCACCACTTACTCTGTGGAGTAAGTCTGATGGTGACTTCATATTCATATTCCCTCTGGACCCCAGCAAGGTCCAGGGATTTTCAGGGTTGCAGATGAATGCATGTGGAAACTGACTCATCTGCAGAGGTCTTTTCTCAGCTAAGCAACAAATTTTAGAAAGAGGTCCTAGTTCAATGGAAGTAGAAAGAGATACTGATTCTAACCCTTTTCTCCCTGAGCTGTAAAAAGGGCTCTGCAGATAGTTTATTGGTGTGGCCCTTAGTCCTGTGTAAGACACCCACTCAGGAAAAGGGTATTTTTGTCCCCTCAATATTCCCTCTTTCCTCCTTTGGAAGAATCTATTCACTTAGGGGTCCAACTAAAGTATTAGCGTTCTGTCTCGATAAGGACACATGGCCCCAGCAACTTTTAAGAGATGTTAAAAGGGTTCAAGGCCTTAACAGTAATGAGCAACAATGATCCTATTGATTGTTGTTGATGGAGATCATCCTGTTGATGGAAAGGTGAGATGGGGACCTAAAGGTGCACTGAAAAGAACATATTTGAGGGAGCCAGTCAGACTTAGCCACCTAGCTTCTTACCAGCTATGTGATTTTAGATAAATTATTCTCTCTGAGTTTCTGTTTTCCTCTCTGAAAAGCAGAGATAATGATGCCTACTTTGTTGGGATACCTAACTATCACATAAGTAAACCTCCTAGTACTTTAATGATGGAGACGTTCTACTGAGTTCTTATTTATAAGGTAGGAGGGCAGTACTGCCCAGCATAGGAGTTGGCTGAGCCAACTTCAGTGACTGTGAAATCTGTATACCTGACTTGAGACATTTCACAAGACTGAGTGTGTGGTCTGGAATGTCAGCTTCAATGAAGATGAATGCATCTGGCCAAAGTTCTTTGGAAGCCTCAAAAGCCTCCTAGGTTTGTGGGGAGGAGACAGGCAGGGAGACAGATAGAGCTGCCATGGAATAAGATGGTATCTGTCCATTGTGTGACAGTAGGGGGAAAGAAAAACACATAAACCCATGTAAGAGATCCCTGTTTTACCAGGCAGAGTTGTAAACTAGGATTACAACTAATTGCTTGTAAAGCAACAAATCACCAGCTGAAGATTTGTTGCTGTGACCATCTTTTATGCTCTGCATCTAGCCACTATTTAGAAGCTACAACTGGAGCTAGATAGGGAAATAATTAGATATACCAGGTACAAAAATATCTGGTGAAACAGTATAATTGGCAAAAGAAGCATGCTAAGACAGTTCTTTTAAAATGTGCGTATGTCTCAACCAAAGACTCCACAAATGCTAACTGATAACTAAAAAACAAAATCTTTGATTCAGTTGGAAACACTGTATAGTCAGAAGGAAAAGAAATGTGAAAAGTATAGCTTTTCGGACCAGCAAGAACTTTTGTTAGAAATCAGGGACCCCCAGAACCTTGCCAAAATTTTTCCTGTTTCCCTTCCTCCTATAATTTGGGAGTCATTTTGCTAGGAACAGCAGCCCTCAGATATGCTTTAGCAATGTTTTAGGCATTGTATCTAGCAGCCTTCTCCCTAATCAGTATTCTCAGGTCTGAGTTGAAGAGATTTTCCTTTATTCTTCTAAAAGGAGTTATCTACTCTTAGGTCAGAGATGGCCTGTAAAAAAAAAAAAAACCCTGAAGGCAACTGATCTAGAGGAAACTTCTCACATCACTGTAATCACCACACAAAGCCCTACTTCTTCTCTCAACATGACTATGATGGTACATGACTTCAGCCATCAGAGATCATAGGTCAGAGAAAAAAAGCAATATTCCATACATTCTCTAACATTGTTTCCCTGGGCAACTTCACCCACTCCCATGGTATTTTTCCTTTAAGTAAGAATTGATTACAGAAGACACTTCTCCATAGTTTTAACTATTTTCCATATTCCAACAACCTGTAAGTCTCTTGTAGACCTTACCTCTCCCTGGAACAATAAGACATTTTTTTTTAAACTTTAGACAACAGAACCTGAATATTTATACTCATGTAATATCCTCCTCCTATCTCAGTAGGTGGTACTATGTAGTGATCAGCATTGGGTTTTTTTTTTCTTTTAAATATTACATTCAAAAAATATGAGGTCCCCATGTACCCCCCACTCCACCCACGCCACCCCTCCCCATCAACAAACTCTTACATCATTGTGGCACATCCACTGCACTTGGCGAATACATTCTGGATAACCAGTGCAGCACATGGACAGTGGTCCACATTGTTTTAACTGCTAAGCCTAGATAATGAGTGGGCCATTTTTCAATAGAGAACATCATGAAATAGGCAAGAAGCTTCTATGAAATCTTGAATATAAACAAGCCAGATCTTAAAGGTTAAGTGGGAAGACTTAGGACTGGAGGTTAGAAAATCCACCCCAGCAATATATATGCAAATTATGTGACTGCTGAAAAGGTTGAGCCATCTAGAGGGGGGAAAAACCAGTGTGTGTTGGGGGCTGGAGCAGGGGAAGGGAGAGTATCTCAAGGAAAATCTGACCAGCAAGAAGAACTAGAAGAACTTTGGTATTAGAGAATGTGATCTAAATGTAGGCAAGTGGACCCTGGAAAGTACACTGGTGAAAGTTACTAAGTTGTTTTTTTTTTTAAACATTTTAAAAAAGATTTATTTTACTTATCCTCCCCCTACTCTTTGTTTGTAGTCGCTGTCTGCTCTCTGAGTCCACTTGCTGTGTGCTCTCTCTGTCCACTCATCATCTAAGAGGCACCAGGAATCGAACCTGGGACCTCCCACATGGAAGAGAGGTGCTCAATCACCTGAGGCACCCCAGCTCCCTGGCCTGTTGCATCTCTCACTGTTCCCCCTCCTTGTGTCTCCTTTGTTGCATCATCTTGCCACGTCAGCTCACCACACCTTCCCACAGTGCCAGCTCACCTCTTTTAGGAGGCACTGAGAAACTTAGCCCAGGACCTCCCATGTGGTAGGAGGACGCTCTTTCACCTGAGCTACATCTACTTCCCAGTTACTAAATTTTGAGAGACCAAAAAAGGAAAGTTAGATCTTAGGACTGTAATAAAGTTTGCAAAATCTCAGTATTGCCCTAACAAACAAATGACTTCATAGAATGAATCACGCATCATGCAGTGTTCACTCTCTTAATTTTTTAGAAGAGTTTGAGCAGGATTGGCGTTCTTTTTTAAATGTTTGGTAAAATTCCCCTCTGAAGCCATCTGGTCCTGGGCTTTTCTTCTTGGGAGGTTTTTGAGTATCTGGTGGAATCTCTTTCCTAGTTATTGGTTTGTTGATATCTTTTTCTTCTTATTTTTCTTAATTAGAGAAGTTGTGGGTTTACAAAACAATCATACATAAAATATAGGATTCCCATATACCACCCCACTACTAACACCTTGCACTGGTATGGAAAATTTGTTACAATTGATGATAGCACATTTTAATAATTACTATTATTTAAACTCCATGGTTTAACTTAGGGTTTGTTGTTTGTGTAGTGTAGTTCCAAGGATTATTTTTAAAAAATTGTTCCATTACCATATATGCATGCTAACATTTCCCCTTTTAATCATATTCAGATATATATTTCACTGCTGTTGTGTTCACAATGTTTTTCTCTCATCACCACCATCCATTACCATAACATTTCCATCACTCCAAATAGGAACCCTGTACATTTTAAGCCTTAACTTTCCATTTGATATCCTCACCCTGTCCCCTGGTAATCTATATTCTAGACTCTTACTCTGAATTTGCTTATTCTAATTGTTTCAAATCAGTGAGTTTATACAATATTTGCCTTTTTGTGTCTGGCTTATTTCACTAAACATGGTATCTTCCAGGTTCATCTATTTTGTGGCATCTATCAGGACTTCATTCATTTTCTGGCTGAATAATAGTGTATTGTATGTATATACCACATTTTATTTATTCACTCATTGGTTGATGGACACTTGGGTTGCTTCCATCTTTTGGTGACTGTGAACATTGGTGTGCCAATATCTGTTTGAACCCCTACTTTCAATTCTTTTGTGTATAATCCTAGTAGTGGGATTGCCAGGTCATATGGGAGTTCTGTATTTAGATTTCTAAGGAACCACCAAACAGTCTTCCACAGCAGCTGCACCATTTTACATTGCCACCAGCAGTGAATGAGTGTTCCTATTTCTCCACATCCTCTCTGACACTTGTTATTTTCCTTTTTTAAAAAAATAGCAGTCATTCTACTAATGGGTGTGAAATGATACCTCTTTGTAGTTTTGAATTGCATTACCCTATCGGCTAATGGTACTGAGAATCTTTTCACGTGCTGTCTGGCCATTTATTTATCTTCTGTAGAGAGATAGCTGTTCATGTCTTTTACCCATATTTTAACTGGGTTGTTTGTCTTTTAGTTGTTAAGTTGAAGGATTATCTTTTTATATACTAGATATTAATCCTTTATCATATATGTGGTTTTCCAAATCTTTTCTCCTATTGTGTAGGTTGTGTTTTTACTTTCATGATAAAGTCCTTTGGGAAAAAAAGATTTTCTTTTTTTTATTTTCATGAAGCCCGTATATCTATTTTTTTGTTGTTGCATGTGCCTGAGTGTAAAGTCTAAGAAACCATTGCCTAACACAAGATCCTGAAGATACTTCCCAATGATTTCTTGTAGGAGTTTGATAGTTTTATGTCTTATATTAAGATCTTTGATCCATTTTCAGTTGATAATTGAATATGGTGTGAGATAGAGGTTCTTCCTTTTTTTGCAAAGGGAGCTCCAGTTTTCTCAGCACCATTTTTTGAAGAGATTATTCATTCCCAATTGAGTGGTATTTGCAATTTTGTAAAAAATCAGCCGGTCATAAATGTGGAAGTTGATTTCCGAGCTAACAATTTGATTCCTTTGGTCTATATATCTGTCCTTGTGCTAGTACCATGCTGTTTTGATTACTGGGCCTTGTAATAAGTTTTATTAAAATATATTTTTAATTTATTTTTAAAAGATACATAGATTACATAAAATGTTACATAAAAAATATAGGGGATTCCCACATGCCCCGTTCCCACACCTCCCACTTTCCCCACATTAACAACTTCTTTCATTAATGTGGTACATTCATTGCAATTGATGAACACATTTTGGAGCATTATCACATAGCATGGATTACAGTTTACATTGTAGTTTACACTCTCTCCCACTCCATTCTGTCGGTTATGGCAGGATATATACTTTCCTGTATCTGTCTTTGCAATGTCATTCAGGACAATTACAAGTCCTGAAAATGCCCATATATTAAGATTGAGAAATGTGAGTCCTCCAACTTCATACTTCTTTTTCAAGATCGCTTTAGCTATTTGGGGCCCCCTACCATTCCATAATTTTGATGATTGGCTTTTCCATTTCTGCAAAGAAGGTTGTTGAAATTTTTATTGGGATTGCATTGAATCTATAAATTGCTTTGGGTAGCAATGGCATCTTAATAAATTTAGTTTTTCAATCCATGTTATTCTTCCATTTATTTAGGTCTTCTTTCATTTCTTTTAGCAATGTTTTGTAATTTTCTGAGTACAAGTCCTTTACATCCTTGGTTGGATTTATTTCTTTGTTAGATTTGGTTCTTTTAGTTGCTATTGTGAATGGAATTTTTTCTTTTTGAATTCTTCTGATTGTTTATTGCTTGTGTATAGAAACTAATGATTTTGGGGTGCTGATCTTGTACCCTGTCACTTTGCTGAGTTCATTTATTAGCTCTAGGAGCTTTGTTGTCAATTTTTCAGGATTTTCTGTACATAGGATCATATCATCTGCAAATAGGGTAAGTTTTGCTTCTTCCTCTCCAATTTGGATGCCTTTTATTTCTTTTTGTTGCCTAATTGCTCTGGCAAGAATTTACAGTACAATGTAGAATAATAGTGTTGACAGTGGGCATCCTTGTCTTATTCCTGATCTTAGAAGGAAAGGTTTCAGTCTTTCACCATTAAGTAGTTTTTTCTTTCTTTTTTTTTTTTTAGTAGCAGGAGAATTTAATGTAAAGCAAAAGTACACTCTCAAGACAGGAATGCGGGTGTGCACATATGAGCAGCATGAGTGGTGCCTAATGTGGTTTGGACAGTTGTCTTATAAAAGCTTAGGGCTTTCTCCTCCTCCCTACTTTATGTAAAAGAGAGCTTGAAAGTTGTCTCCACTTTCTGCAAAAGACTGAAAACTACGACTTTTTACTGGCTCCATATTCCTGCTGCCTGTATTGGAAACTGTCCAGGGGAGGGGTTGGTGGAGCTTGTGGTAATCAGGTGATGGGCAGGCCTTTGTCATCTAGTATCTTTCAGCACTAGGCCTTGGGCAAATGCACCAGGCATTGGGAGGGTGATTTTCCACTGCTGTCAGGTGTTCTCTGATGGTAAATTTTCATTGGTCCTCCTCCATTGCTGATTTATCTCCCTTTTCCTACCTCTCTCCCTACCTTATTCTCCCCTCAGAGAATCCCATCCCTTATTCTTTTCTTTACTTTACTTTTAAAGAGATTTTAGATTATAGAAAAGTTACATTAAAAAATATAGGGAGTATGTGAATATAACCCTTATACTTTTTATGTAACTTTTCTATAATGTAAAATTTCTTTAAGAATAACATTTAAAATTAATAGGGGATTCTCCATATATCCCACTCCCTCCCCTCTCAAATTTTCCCTTATTAATAACATCTTACATTAGCGTGGTACATTTGTTACAATTGATGAATACTGAAGCATTTCTACTAACCATGATCTATAGTTTACATTATGATTTACACTTTGCACTGTACAATATTATAGGTTTTGACAAAAGTATAATGGTCTGTATCCATCATGGCAATATCATGCAAAACAATTCCAGTACCCTAAAAATGCCCTACGTTCCACCTATTCTTCCCTCCCCTTCCCCTCAGAACCTCTGGTAACCACTATCTTTATATTAATATTACAAGTTCTTCCATTACTACAATAATAATGTCTACTTTGGTCTATGATTGCATTCCCTATTATATTTGTTCATTCCTCAGTCTTGAGGATTTGGGGATTGTTCCTTATTCTTAAGGGGTGATGAAGGATGATCTGTTTTCGGTAACTATTTCACGCTGTCATTGGGATGTTGTCCCTGTCTATCATGGGAATGGAATTCTCTGGCCACTAAATCTAAAGGGAGGATCAGCTTGGAAGTTTGTGATCAGGACTGGAGAAAATCCTTGCATGACCATCATCTTAATTGGAAGCTGTTGAAGTCTGGAAGATACAATTTTTGTTAGTAGGTTGAATAAGCAGGGCCTGAAGATTAAGAGTAATGATCTGAACTAATGGTCCAAGGAGGGGAAGGAACCAAGTGAGGGAGGAAAGAATGGATCTTATAGCCTTGCAGGTGGATTCTGCAGAAGAATGACCCTTCCTGAAGGAGTGGAGCCATTTTCATGATCAAAGATCTTTTTTGTGTCTTCTTCAATTTGTCCTGTTCCGTTGACATAAGTGCAGCAGGTCTTGTTAATGATGATACAGACAGCACACTTTTCAGCCATGAGATAGTCTAGGTCTAGGAAGATATCTAATACTGTATTGACCAGTGAGTCAAGACATTTTTTTTTAGAGTATTCCTAGTGGTTGTAGCGAAATCTCCCAACATTTTGGTGAGGTTTTTAAAATTATTATTATTATTATTTTTAAAGGCGCTTTAAATTATATAAATGTTACATAAAAAGCATAAGGGATTCTCATATGTCCCACTCCCTTCCCCTCCCACACTTTCCTATATTAACAACATCCTTCATTTGTGTTACATTTGTTACAATTGATGAACCCATATTGAAGCATTGCTACTAACCATGGACTAGAGTTTACATTACATTTTACACTCTGTCCCACACAATTTTGTAGGTTATGACAAAATATACAATGGCCTGTATCCATCACTGCAATATCATGTAGGACAACTCCAATGTACTGAAGATGCCCCCATATTACACCTATTCTTCCCTTTCCCATGCTTCAGAACCTCTCTGGTGGCCACTGCCTTTACATCAATGATAAAAGTTCCTCCATTACTAGAATAATAATGTCTATGGTGTAATAATAATAAATCTACTTTAGTCCATTGTTCTATTTTTTCTTGATTCAGTATAATAGTTGTGTGTTTTTGGATTTTTTTTCAATTTCATCTACATTATCTAATTTGTTGACTTAACAGATGTTCATAGTATCCTCTTATAGTCATTTTTTAATTCAGTGAGGTTGGTAAACATCCCTATTTTTTAATTTTTGATTTTAGTAATTTGTATCCCCTCTGTCTCTCTCTCTCAGTAGTCTAGCTAAAGGTTTGTCAATTTTACTGATCTTTCCAGAGAACCTACTTTGAGTTTTATTGATTCCTATTGTTTTTTTTTTAATTTTCTATTTCATTTATTTCTGCTTTAATCTTTGTTATTTCCTTCTTTCTCCTTTCTTTGTGTTTTATTTCCTCTTCTTTTTCCATTTCTTTCTGTTTTGATGTTTGGTCTGTGATTTGCTACCTTTCTTCTTTGTTAATTTAAGCATTTAAAACTATAAATTTCCCTCTCAGTGCTACCTTTGCTGCATCCCGTGCTACCTTTGGTATGTTGTATTTTCATTTTCATTTGTCTTCAGTTATTTCCTAATTTTCCTTGTGATTTCCTCTTTAATGCATTTTGCTGTTTAACAGTAGGTTGTTTAATTTCCACTATTTGTGAAGTTCCAGTTTCTCCTCTGTTCTTCAATTCTAGTTTCATTCCATTGTGTTCAGAGAAGATAACTTGTATGATTTCAATAACTTTTAATTTACTGAGACTTATTTTGTTAGCTAAGGTATGGTCTATCTTGGAGAATGATCTATATGTACTGAATAAGAATATGTACTCTGTTTTGTTTGTGATGTGGTCTATATATGTCTGTTAGGTCTGTCTGGTTAAGAGTATTGTTGATTTTTTTCCTACTGCCTTATTGATCTTCTGTCTAGATGTTCTGTTATTGAAAATGGTGTATTAAATCCTCCTATTAATGTAGAACTGTCAATTTGTCCTTCAAATCTATCACTATTTGTTTCATATATTTTGGGGCTCTGCTGTTAGGTTCCTATATATTTATAATTGTTATGCCTTCTTGTTGAATTGACCCCTTTATCAGGATATAACAACAGTCTTTGTCCCTCACAACTCCTTTCAACTTAATCTATTTTATTTGATATTGGTATAGCTACCCCATCTCTCTTTTGATTACTACTTGCTTCGTTTCTTTTGTTCCCATTCTTTCACTTTCAACCTAATTTTGTCTTGAATTTAAAGCGAGTCTCTTGCAGACAACATATAGTTGGATCATGCTTTTTTATCCATTCTGACAGTCTCTGCCTTTTGACTGGAGAGTTTAATCCATTTATATTTAAAGTGACTACTGATAATTTAGGACTTTCTTCTGCCATTTTGCCATTTATCTTTTAAGTCTTATACCTTTTTTGGTCCCTCAAGTTTTATGTTAATGTCTAATTTTATGTTTATTTGAAGGTACCATATTGAGTGCCTTCTCATCTCTGTCTGGAAATATTTTTCATGTATTTTCCTTGTGATTACCTTGGATTTAAATTTTCACCTCCTAAATGTATAACAATCCTATTTAGTTTGATCCCAACATGACTTCAGTAGCATACCTATACTTTTCCTATACCCCTCTTACTCCCACCTTTTTTGTACTTGTCACCAATTATATCCTTGTACATTGAATGTCCAAAACCATAGATTTATCATTAGTTTTTGTGCATTTGCATTTTAGCACCTATAGGAAGTAGGAAGTAGAGTTACATACCATAAAATACATTACAATAATCTGGCATTTATAATTACCCAAATGGTTACCTTTATTGGAGGACTTAACTTCTTTATGCCTAGAGTCCTTTCTTTTCAGCCTGAAGAACTTCCTTTAACTTTGCTAAGAATGCAGGTCTAGTGGTGATGAAGTGCCTCAGCTTTATCTTGGAATGTCTTAGTCTCTCTTCAGTTTTGAAAGAAAGTCTTACAGATATAAAATTCTTGTCTGGCAGTTGTTTTCTTTCAGCACTTTAAATATTTCAACTCACTGCCTCCTTGCCTCTGTGGTTTCTGATGAGAAATTGGCACTGTATTTATTTATAATCCCTTATAAATAATATATTGCTTCTCTCTTGCAGCTTTCAGTATGCTCTCCTTGTCCTTTGCATTTGACAGTTTGATCAATACATGATCTCTTTAAGTCTATCCTGTTTGGTATTCTCTAGGCATCTTGGATCTATCTATTCATGTATTTTGCTAACTTTGGGAAGTTCTATGTCATTATTTCTTTGACTATTCCTTCTGCCCCTTTCTTCTCCTTCTGGCACTCCCATGATGCATATGCTTGTACTCTTTATGGTGTCCTAGTTTTCTCTTAGGCTATTTTCACTTTTTGTAATTCTTTTATCTTTCTGCTCCTCAGCCTACCTCATTTCAATTGTCTTGTCTTTTAGTTTGCTGATTTTTTCTTCTGCCAGCTCCAATATGTTGTTGAAACCCTCCTGGGAATTTTTCATTACAGTTATTGTGGTCTTTGACTCCAGTAGTTCTGTTTGGTTCCTTATAAAAATTTCTACCTTTTTTTTGAGATTCTCATATTTTTCATTCATTGCTTTCCTAATATCCATTAACTCTGTATCTCAATTTTCTTTCATCTCCTTGAGCATACTGCTGATCATTTTTTAAAAAAATCTTAGCCCAGTATGGTCTTCTTCATTGGTGTTTTCTGGAGTTTTATCCTCTTGCTTTGAATGGGCCATTATTTCCTATTTCCTTTATCTTTGTTTTACTTGCACACTTGTTGCACACTGTATATTTTAATATTTTAAAATGTTAAGTCTGGGATTTATTCCCTAAAATGTGTGATTCTTGAGTTTGTATCCTACTGGTGATATGACAGAGATTTTCTTGAATGTCAGCACTCCTATCAAGAATGTTCACTCAAGATTAATGCAAAGTGAAAGGTCCCCCCTGTCTTCTCTGGGCCTGTGTGTCCTGGGCTTTGCTTGCTAGTTGCTTAGGAATTCTCTTGTTTGCAGGAGTTTGAATGCCCCCTTTATGTCTCGTGAGCAAGACCTTTCCCCCTCCAAACTGCTTCATTACCCAGATTTAAACCGGGTAACTCTTTGCCCCAGGCTGTCCACCTCAATTACTTTTTATACTACTTTTGTTGTGTCAAGCTGTTCTTGCCTGGAGGGCAAATTCTGGGAGGGGTGCCACAGGAACTGGAGAGGAGTTTCTCAAATTAGTCTTTCCCAGCTGGAATGAGGCCAGGGGCCCACAAAGGGAATGCAGGCTGGCTTCAAACTGCCCTGGAGAGGGGATGAGGAAGGGGCCAGGAAGGGCACCAGGTGCTTCTTCCATAATTCCCCAAAGCTGCACTTTCTTGACCTTCCCAGCAAATGCAGGCCTTCAGCTGTCCTACACAGCTCTGAATAAGCTTAGTGTCTTTAACTTTCCTCCATTGCCTTTGCCTGGGGAAGGTTTAAACAATGGCTGCACTCATAGCTGGGCCCCCAGTGATTTAAAGTTGCTAATCAATAGCCATGATCAGCAATCAGCTAATGCCAGCCTTGGCTCTTAGGGAAGTGGATTTTTATGTCCCTTTCTGGTATCAGCAAGGTACACCAGGGGCCAGGACCCACTGCTGCTTACTAAAAGATTAAGGGATGGGTGCAGGTAACTGCTGTGCAGAGTGAACAATTTGCTGGTAAATTTAATAATTTAGCAGCCTCTTCCTCCTGCTCATCTCTGGATACTATACAGTGTCCTACTGGACTCTGGAGTTTTGAAATAATTGATTCAGACAGTTCCTGACTGTTTAATAGTTAGTTGTTCTGGTGGAAGGAATGATTCCTGGAGCTTCCTACTCCACCATTTTCCTACAATTAGATCATGTTTTTAATCCACTCTACCAAGCTCTGTTTTTAAATGTATGTACTTAGATCATTTAAATTTAGCATACTTAATTGATTTTTATGGCTTAAATCTGCCATTTTGTTATTTGTTTTCCGTTTATTTCCTCTTTTCTTCACTTCTGTTTTCTTTTTCCAGCATTTTGTGGGTTACTTTTACCTTTTTTAGAATTCTGTAGAATTCTGTAGAATATTTCTGTAGTGTTTTTGAGTGTATTTCTTTTTAAGTGGTTGGTCCAAGTAATACATTATATATACATAACTCCTAACAGGCTACAAGTATTGATATTTGACAAGTTTGAGTGAAGTATGGAAACCTTATCTCCCTTTCTGTTCCTTAATCCTCCTCCATTTAGAATATAATAATGATATAGTATATTAATATATAATTGATAATTTAATATAATTATTATAGTAATATAATTAAATATATTTAATATATTAAATAATTTCTCTACATACACTGAAAGCTACATCAGGCATTGTGGTAATTTTTGCCTGAACTGTTTAACATAATTTAGAAAACTCAAGAGTGGAAGGAAAGTTCATTGTATTTACTCTTTTTTTTTTTTTTTGCTATTCTTTCTTCCTTCCTGATCTTCCAAGATTTCTTTTTTTTTTACAAATAGTAAATAATTTTTCATTTGACAAATGTGTAACATAATGCTTGGACCATAGCAAACATTATATAAGTATTTCTTAAATGAATAACATGAATCTTTCTCAGACTATTCCATTTGTAGTCTGTCTGATAGCCCAGAACTATTCTGTGATTGTCTTTCACTTGGCCAGATCAACACTACTAAATATTACACAACAAATTAAAACACAATGATTAAATAATAAAAGGCATGAAAAGCAGCAACAATAAACAGTATTCAAACAACCCTTCTTTTGTCATATCCTTTCTGTTTAGAGAACTTCCCTTAGCAATTCTTTTAAGATAGGTATGCTTGTGACAAAATCTGTTTCCTTCATCTGAGAATGTCTTGATGTCCTCTTCATTCTTTTTTTATTATTCTTTATTTTCTTTTAAATGTTACATTAAAAAATATGAGGTCCCCATATACCTCCCCCCCACTCTCCCTACCCCACTCCTCCCACATCAACAACCTCTTCCATCATCGTGGCACATTCACTGCACCTGGTGAATACATTTTTTTAGATTTATTTATGTATTTCACTCCCCTCCCCAGCCCTTAGTTGTCTGTTCTCTGTGTCCATTTGCTGTGTGTTCTTCTTTGTCCGCTTCTGTTGTTGTCAGCAGCACAGGAATCTGTATCTCTTTTTGTTACGTCATCTTGTTGTGTCAGCTCTCCGTGTGTGCAGTGCCATTCCTGGGCAGGCTGCACTTTCTTTCACGCTGCGTGGCTCTCCTTATGGGGCGCACTCCTTGCATGTGGGGCTCCCCTATGCGGGAACAACCCTGTGTGGCACGGCACTCCTTGCACGCACCAGCACGGCATGTGGGCCAGCTCCACATGGGTCAAGGAGGCCCGGGGTTTGAATCGCCAACCTCCCATGTGGTAGACGGATGTCCTAACCACTGGGCCAAGTCCACTTCCCAAGGTGAATACATTTTGGAGCACTGCTGCACCACATGGACAGTGGTCTACATTGTAGTCTACACTCTCCCCCAATCCACCCAGTGGACCATGGCAGCATCTTTCCACTCAGGACAACTCCAAATCCTGAAAATGCACCCACATCATATCTCTTCCTCCCTTTCCCTACCATCAGCAGCTACTGTGGCCACTTTCTCCACATCAATATTACAATTTCTTCCCTTACTAATCACAATAGTTCCCCAGCAGAACACCATTAAGTCAACTCTAATCTATACTCTATTCCTCCATCCTATGGACTCTGGGATGATTAAGTCCAGTCCCCCTCTACATTAATGGGTGGGGGCCTTAGATTCCACATGGATGATGGATGCAATCCTCCTGATGGCAGTTGTAGGCACTCTTGGCACCCTGGTGTGGTGGTTGACCTTCTTCACCTCCCTGTTAGCTGGCCAGGGTAAATCCAATAAACCAGAGGGTAGGTGTTGCAAGTCTGCTAAGGCTCAGGGCCTGGCTGTCACATGGACAGTCCAGAGATTCAGGTCCCCTGAGTATACACCAACCCAAACACCAACCACAGGTCCAGTAAAAGTAACAGAAGAGGCATGTGTAGAAAGGTCATATCTGAATCCAACTCCATCACACTCAGGAACACAAATTCCAAAGTAGGGCCAACTGACATGGCCCTGAACTCCAGAGCCATCTGCCGTGACCATAGAACCTGTGGGTCCCTATAGCCCTAAGGAAAACCAGTACCTGGGTTTCTATCGTTATTGAAGGATATTTTCACTGAATATATAATTCTAGATTGACAGATTTTTTTTGACACTTGAAAAGTGCTGAGCCACTTCTTTCCTCAGCCTTGTATGGTTTCTGATGAGAGATCCACTGTCATTTAAATAATTTTTCCCAATAACTAAGGTGTCATTTCTCTCTTACTGCTTTCAAGATGTGTTCTTTTGTTTTGTGTTCAGCTTTCAGAACTTTGAGAATGATGTATTTTAGTATAGATTTCGAGTTCATCCTGTTTGACATTTTCTCAGCTTCCTGTACCTGTATGTTTATGTACCTTGCCAAATTATTCTTTGATTATGTTTACAGCCCCACTTTCTTTCTTTTCTTCTGGACTCTGATTGCAAGAATCTCAGATCTTTTTTCATAGTCCCACAGTTCCCTGAGCTCTATTCATTTTCTTTCTGTTTTTCATATGGATAACTTCTATTCTATATTCAAGTTCTCTGATTCTACTGTCTACTCCATTCTGCTGTGTAGCCTATCCATTGAGGTTTGTATTTCAATTATTGTATTTTTCAGTTTTCAGTTTCCATTTGGTTTCCCTTCGTACTTATTTGCTGAAGTTCTAATTTTTCAATTCTTTCAAGCATGTTTGTAAATACTCATTGAAGCTTTTTTTTATGATGACCACTTTAAAATATTTGGATAATTCTGATGTCTGTGCCATCTTGATGTTGGCATGCACTGATTGTTTTTTTCTCATTCAAGTTGGTATTTTCCTAGTTTTTTATACAATGAGTGAATTTTATTGAAAGCTGGATATTTTGAGTTGTATGTTATGGAACTCTGGATCTTATTTAAATTTTGTGTTTAGCAAGCCTCTTCTGACACTGTGCAGGTGAATGGAAGGATGTACTACCTCATTACTGCTAGTTGAAAGTCCAGGTTCTCCACTCAGCCTCTGTTGAAACCTGGGCAGTGAGTGGCTTTTCATTATTGCCAAGTGTGGGTGGGAATTCTGGCACTACAGTAGGCCTCCACTAATACCATCCTTGCTGGGAGGGATAGGTGTGCCTTGTTACTGCTCTCCCACATGTTTCTGATGAGGCAGGAAAGACAGGGCTACAGTTTTTGCCATGGTGTTTGGCTGGAGTGATTATTGTCTAGGCATTTTGTCTCTTGCTAGGCTGCCCCTTTCCTGGTTCTTTGGCTAGAGAAAGCAAACTTTCCTTGGGGCTTTTTTTTGTTTGCACCCATTGATGTTTCTGGGTTGCAGTCTACTCTAGAAGTAAGTCTTGGATATATGAGGCAAAAAGAAAACCCAAGAACTTGCCACAGTGTTGCTTCTTGGGTTCTGAAGTCCCTATCCACTCTGCCTACTTCTGTCCACTGTTCAGAATCTTCATATATTTGTTATATATATATATATATATATAAAACAAATAAATGTCTAGCATTATATATATATTATATATAATATATATAATGTCTAGCTTCACAGGAGGGATAGTGACATATACATATAATCAGTCTCTTCACAAGTATAAGTCTTAACTTGGAGTAATTTTTTTTAAAAGTCATTTTTGCAGTTCTTTAATATAAATAGCAGAATCCCTTTTTTAATGTATAAAACATTATTCTGATTGAAGAGAAGGGAAAAAAGCCGAGCACCCCATGATCTGCTTTCCTCCAAGATAAGATATTTCACTGTACCCTGAGGTACCTCTGTATAGGGGATTTATAGAGCATGGTTTGAAAAATTACTGTACCTGAAGGTCTCCACCATTTCAGCTCTGACCTTCTATGGGTCTTTGATTTCCTCTTGATAGCCATCAACAGTGTTGACCAAAAACTGTGGTGAACTCAGGAGGCCAGAAGAAGGTAATTAAGGTAAGTTTGGTTGAATCCTCTGTGTTTTGTCAGAATAATGTTGAAGTGCTTCTGGAGTTCAAGAGTTACAACTATTTACAGAACTACTAAACTGAAAATAGTTTTACCTGGAACTTGACTCCCTGAAAATTGGCTGTCCCTGCTTTCCAGGCCTAGTCATCGTGGTTGACAGATGACTCTTAACTTTGAAAGGATCTGGTTTGGATGTTTGAAGCTATTCACCCTGAAGGAAAGGTTGGCCCCTATTGGGGACTGGTATCTTGGAACAGATCTCACTCTGTCCACCAAATTATGTGGTACTGGGTGGCAGAGGATTCCTAGATGACACTCAGTTCCCTTGCAGATATTGGGACTCTTTTAACTGGGGATAGGGGAGTTGAGGAGGAGGGTAATGGCCACAGTTGCTAGAGGGCATATATAGGACAAATCCATCTCACTGAGGAGAGGTGGAGGTGCGGGAGCACGAGTTTAGGCATGTTCTCCCTTGTTCCCTTTCTCAAGGGGCTACTTTGGGAGCTCCCCCACCTTACTTGTATGATGTTTGCTGTTCCTACCCATCCCCTTCCTGGGGGGAGGGAAAGACTGGGGCAGAGCTGGAAATCTAGAAGATAGGAAACTTCAGTGCTAACTGCTATTAACTTCTAAGATATACATATCCTTTCCCAAGGAAGCAAAGTCTCCCAGGAACAAGCCCCCCACCCCCCGCCCCCCTTACCAACCCAGACAAAAGACCTTTTGGGGGATCTATGGGCATCAAACAAGACTCTAGAAGTAGCTTTCAGCGATGATAATTTTGTTGAATAATGAGGGAAGGACTGAAGGAGCAAGACACATGAGAGTTCATTTGGGACCTTTACCTCCATTTTGAGGGGGAGAAGAACCCAGAAGACAATGACCATATACCCCAGAGAAAGGCAGGCCAGACATACCCAGTTCCTCTTCCACGTTCCCCTCCCATCTCTCTCCTTCCATTGGAGAGGCCAGGATGGAGGAGGAAGCACATGGACTCTGGCTCAGTTTCTCCAGCCCTCCATGCCTCCATCGTGGGGCTGTGGCACATTCGCTGCCCAGAACCTTCATGGGGGACAGAATGGGGCTGGGGGTAGCAGGTTCTGATTCCAGGGGCAGCAAGCAGGCTTTCAGAGAAGTAAAGGGGAAAGAGAGATTTACTGGTCCTTACTTTATGTGAGGCAGAATGGAAAGAGCCTTGGAGATGGGGTTAGAGAGTGTGGGCTATGATGTGGACCATTGACTATGGGGTGCAGTGATGCTCAGAGATGTACTTACCAGGTGCAATGGATGTGTCACGATAATGGGAGAGAGTGTTGCTGTGGGGGGAGCGGGGGGTGGGGGCGGTGGGGTTGAATGGGATCTCATATTTTTTTAATGTAATTTTTAAAAATAATAATTAAAAAAAAAAAAAGAACCTAGCATTCAAAAAACGCACCTGAGCTGGGAGCTTTCACCAGCGTGGGGTTGACGCTCGAGTTTTTGGGCATTTTTTAAAAATGGGGCCTGGGAGGTTGAAGGATGGGCCAAATATTTGTCAGAAGCAGCCCTCCTGGGCTGGCCTGTATGGAGGAGGCAGCTCCGCTGGCCCGCAGTAGGGAGGCAGAGGGTAGGAAAGGAAAGCTGAGGAGGACTGCTGCGCCATGAGGGAGGGGGGATGGTGTTTTCTGGCAGCATTTCCGTCCCTGGCCCCTTCCTCCTGGCGAGCTTTCAGCCGGAAGTCCTTCAATAGCTGCGGTGTGGCGGCCCTGAGGCCTTAGGGACCGAGGTGGTGGAGAGAAGCGAAGATGTGGTCGCCGGTTAGAAAGGGCTTTTGATGGGCCAAGCCGCATTACCTCGAGGTCTCTGTGACGCACCGAGCGCTTGGTGAGTGCGCAGTCGCCGCTGGGTCCCTGGTAAGGGCCACGGGCAGGGAAACGACAAGAAACTGAGAAACAGCCCCCGACACACAGCAGCTGCACTCTGTGGGTTCGGCTCACAAGACAGTTGACAGGGCCCGATGCTGGGTCCTCCCACCCTCTTTTCCACCCCCTTTTCCCAGGCGAGGAGGGTTTGGGAGTCTGGGACAGGCCGAGCGGGATTCCGGTTTGAATACCAATGGCAGATGTGTTTCCAAGGCATGTCTCCTGGGTTATCCCTTCTAGATGGAGAGATGAATGGAGGCACACAGGTGGGAAAGCACCACCACCCCCGTCCTCCAAAGGTGACCCGAGGCCAGGGGCAGATCCAGGAGCAACAGTCAGATCCCTGGGGCATCCTGGCCTCATCTCCTTCCCCACACATTCCTGGACTGTAGGGTGGGTATGAAGAAGGGGTGAGGAAGAGGCATAGTACCCATGAGCATTCCCCTTGGATCCCTGGCCTTCTTGTTGGAGGGCAGTGTAGGGTGGGTGTGTGGTGGGAAAGGGTAGATGTGATGCAACCTGCCCTTCCTCTCCTCAGCTCCTGTGCATTCCAGCCCCAAGCCCAGGAATCACAGGAACCCATTAGAAGGTGGATTCAGTATGGCTTGCTTCAAAAGGAGAGTTGGAGGAAGCTGCCCCCATCACCACCACCACCATGTCACCCCGTGGGTCTTGAACCTCAGTGTGTGGTGTGAGCACAGGAGTGAGGAGGCACTGAGCTGGGAGTGCAGGACAGGTGTGGAGGGGAGGGCGACCTGACTCGGCTCTTCCCTCCCTCCCCCGAGCTAGACATGGGCTCTGACACTGGTTAGATGGGAACAGGGGGCTAATTTTATCCTACTGGGGCACATCAGGCAGCAGACGCTGAGGGATGTAGCGCTTCCAGGTCCTCTGGCCCGAGGGAGGTTCATAGTTGGGAAGGAAGGGAAGAGGGATGGTGAGGCCTCAGTCCATTTCCAGGCTTGGTGGCCCGTTTTCCCCCAGAAAGGACGAGTCTTCACATGGAGGTTCCTATGCTATGGGCCGCTGGAGCCCAGAGGAGGAAACTTTATCTGGGAAAGAAAACAGTATAAGTTCCTTCCTGTTTCCTTTTGCTTTCTATACCTCTGTTCCTTTCATTCCTGAAGTCTCTGGGCCCTAGCAGAATGCCTGACACAGCATGACCCTAGAAAATATTGCTGAAATGACTTGAAAAGCAGATGTGGAGTTCTGCTTCTGGTGACCACTAGAGAGGGTTGAAAAGCAGGAATCAAGGGGCCTTCTGAAGCAAAGTTCCCATCCTCAACCCCTGCAGGAGTTTGGTCTCTAATCCCTTTCCTTATGTCTTGGCTGTCTCCTTGACACCTCAGTTTATGAAAATTTCAGAACCTGCTTCAAGGGCTCTGGTTTTAAGCAGCACCCAGCCTATCTAGGTGCCAGCTACCAGGACACTGGGGATTTCCTGGGGCATTTGTAATCTGTCAGCTAGCCTGCTCTACTGCTGTGGAGAAAGTGTCAAGGAGATGCTGGAAGCGTTTTTTAAATATGAAAAGGCCTTAGAAGAGAGCATGTGGTCATAAAAATTATGGGATTAAATAGCATTGAAGTCTAATTATCCTAGATGATCAAACACAACCTGGGGCCTTGGAGCTGCTGGGGGAGGGACTGAGTGAGGGGCAAGCAGACCTTGGGTAGTACAGCCTGGGATGGGTAGATTGGCATACTAATTAACCTCAATGGAAGAAACTGAGGAAGCTGGCAGCCAGAAGATGTCTGGCATTGAGTCAGGCGAGAAATGACATTAGAAAACCAGTCCCCTCCCTAAAACTCTCCCCCACTCAGAGTGTGACCATAGGAAGATGGACTTCAGGTTGCTGGTGGTGAAGGGCAGTAGGTGGGACCAACTGGCCAAAGCTAAGGGTGTATGAAGGTCTGGAGTGCCTGGGAAGAGAGAATAGCAAACGTATGTGTTGGGATGTGGATATGACTCAAGCAGTTGGGTGCCTACCTACCACATAGGAGGTCCCGGGTTCCATTCCTGGTGCCTCCTAAAGAAGATGAGCAAGACAGGAAGCTGATGCCATGGGCTGGCATGGAGAGCTGACACAACAAGATGACAAAATGAGGATACACAACAAGGAAACATGATGGCAGACACAACAAGCAGGGAGCAGATGTGACTCAAGTGATCGGTTGCCTCCCTCCCAGATGGGATGTCCTGGGTCCATTTCCCAATGCCTCTTAAAAAGAAGACGAGCAGACACAGCACACAACAGACACAGGTAGCAGACAGTGAATACAAACAAGGGGGGAGAAATAAGTAAATAAAATAAATCTTAAAAAATGAGTGTGTGTCAGTTTGAGGGAGTGATGGTATATGGTGAAGAGATGAGGTGTGCCAAAAGTCAGACTTTGCTCAGTTTTTATTTTTGCTCAGGGATGATCCCCCTGACACCCTGCTGGAAATGGTTGTTGAATGAGTGAAGTGAGCAAATCCATTTCTCTTTTTTGGGCTGGTGTCCTCGTCTGTAAAATGACAGGTTTGGACTGGATTGGAAGGCAATTACTTGAATTCAAGTCTCAGCCTGCTCTGTCACTGATGAAACTGCAGCAGTTCCTTCCTCTCTCTGGGCCTCAGATTCCCCACTTAAAATTAATGCACAGGATGGACAAGGGGTTCTCTAAGTTTATTCCCAACTTTGTCATTCTTGTATGTCTCTCTTCTGTATCATCCTCAATTTCAGGCTCTGTTGCTGCCTTGACTGTGCAAGCCAAGTACAACAGTCCCTTCAGGTTTCCCATCAATAACATAGGGAGGAGGAGAGGGAGGTTGGGTTGGATTATTGCTAAGGTCTTTGCCAAGTTTCAACATGACATTTTTGTAACAAGGTGGTAGTATTGACAGGACCTCCATTCTGACTCAGTCGGTGACCATGTTCCTGTTTTGTGAAGGAACCCATTTTCCACTTCAGAGCTTCCTTAAAAAACCCAATCTCGAACAGTCCACCCCACTCCAAGCCCTTCTATAGCTCCTTTTCCCATTTCTTCTCCAGCAGAGAACATAGACCCAGGTGGAAATTTGATTTGAAATGAGATTTAAGTCCTGAAGCCAAAATTTCCTACTGTTAACCAGGTTAAGACTATTTTACCCTTGTAGGCAGTGGACATATTAAGACTAGATTTTTAGATGTTTATTTTTATTACAAACCCCTTGAGGATTTAAATGTCCCAGATCTTGAGTTCCAAATTTTGTTCATTCTCCTAGATTTAATTGTAGCACATAAAGCCTGCATCCTGCCCTAAATAGTAATACTGTGCTGCTTTCACCAATCAGCATTCTCTCCAAAAGCAAAAAGCCACACATGTACATGGACATATGTGGAAAAAATAAACTGACACTCCCATGTTATGTGACCACTTAACTGGGCAGATTTGAGATCTTTGAATGTCTTCTCTTCATCTGGAGAGAAGTGGGTGGCAGTCTGATTCTTAAGAGCTATCTGCACCATGAGCAACAAAGGATGCCCAGTAAAACCACTCTCTGGTGACATAGCAGGGGTGAGGCAGGGAGGAATGGAATCAGGGAAGTTGTTGCTCCAGCATTTTCAGTGGTCCTTCCTGGGAGTTACAGGACTCCTGGGGCCCAACTTCTGCTTCATTGCTGTTTGGGATAACAGGATAGTAACTGGGCCCCTTCCCACCTACACCATTAAGAACCAGTGGATTGTCCTTTGGGGAATTGATAAAAGTCATATTGGGATCAGTGGAGGGGGCCCAGGACTTTGGTCTTTAATGAAACCATCAGAAACCAGCTATGCCCCAGCTGCCTGTTAGTAATGGAAAAAATCATGAGTGGGGACCATTATCCTCTTTGGAACCCCTCAGGAGCATCCTCATTCTCCTATCCCTGGGATGGCTCTGATTTGTGATGGCATGTCACTGCTAGCTCCAAGTAATAGTCAGGGATGCGATGCCTGGCAAAAAGATGATGAAAGGTTGGGGTGGCAGAAACACAACAAAGGCCCAGAGAGAAGAAAAAGACACAGAGGCAGAATGAGGCAGAACTGAGTTCCTAATGAGTGGAAATGTGCTGGATGGACACGACCTAGCAATTCTTCCTGTCCCTAATCAGAGGCACTGGAAATGCTCTTCAACAAGACTGTTACTAAAATGGCTTCTCTTCCTAAATTTTCCAACCCTATTTGCAGCTGCTGCTTGTACCTTTTTGTGATCCAGATTGAGAATGGAATTTTCCCTAGGGCGGTTCCTTCGCTGACTTGACTCAGGTGGAAATATTCACTTGTCATGAGTAATAAGAGATGGAGGAGTAGGTCATTCACATGTCAATAACTACTGCCCCTCCACCCACCATGCCATTTCCCTGTCATCAATCCTCTGCCTACTGAGATGAAAGGAGTTTCTTCACATTTGTCAGGTAGATGCAAAAGTGGGGAGCTGTGAGGGCTTCCAGGTTAGTGTGTTGGCCTGGGAAGTCTGTAAAATCAGTGAGTAGAGCTCTGTGGTGTTTAAGATCTCTTCCCAATATGATATGCTCCTCTTCCAGTCTATCATTCTGTCAGCTTGGGCCAAAAAGTGAGATTGTGGCTCAGCCTGAGATGAGTGGGATTGATAGTAGTGTTAGGGGTAGGCTGGGCCAAGGTGAGACTTATTGGCCCACCCTGTGTGTCCCTCCTTTCTCAAAGCACCCATGCATTTATGGCACTCATAAAAAGAAATAGAGAAGAGAAGGCAAAGGGGGCAGCAGAGGAATAAATAGAGGAAAGGAAGAAAGAAGCAGACTGTTAGCTAGCCATATGATGAGGAGACTGCCTGTACATTTGTAAAATGATGGTACGCATAGCTCTTGAGTAGCCACAGCTCTCAGACTCTGAGGCTGAACAAGGATCCTTGTCTCATTTTGCTTCTCTTTCCTTCCCCTACTCCCCGCCGCCCCCCCCCCCCACACACACAACAGTTCCCAATGATGGATGGCAGTGAACTCTTCCGCACATGGAGGCTTGGGTCTCCTCACCAGGCTTCTAGGACACAATAGCACCTTTGGAGTTGTTTTTTGTGGGTGATTAAAAACCTGGGGCCAGGAAGTCCCAATTCTTTCTTTTCCCAGGTGTTAGAAAATATATATGGGAAGTTTCCAAAGGCTAGGGGCCTGATCCCGAGCTTCCTTAGATCCCAAGTTTCCTCAGATCCTGGGAAGAAAAGGGCCCTGGCAAGTTTAAAGGCATTCATGGGGAGAGTTTGGTTAATGAGTTTGGAACTTCTGGAGTATGGGCTCCAAGGGAATGGTTAAGTGGCTAAAATGCCTTGTGCACAGGTTTGGGAACAAGTGTGCTGGTGGCAAAAATGTAAATGCTGAGCGGGGCAGGGTGAAGTTCGGGAAGGGCCTGGGAGGAGCACAAAATGGCAAGAAAGAGGCATTAGATGGGTTCCTCAGGGGTGGAGGAGCCTGGCAAGAGCTCCCCATTGGGGTCTTGATCAGGAGCCAACATCTTATCCTTGCTGGAATCCCTCTGCTCTTTCTTGAACATCCTTTGATGCATGAGAGGGACGAAGAAGAGGATTACAGCCCCGATGATGGGGGGTACACCGGCAAAGTAGAAGGCCACATGGTAGTCCCCAAAACAGTTGCGCAGGAGGCCTGCAACAGTCAAGAGAGACCAGTCAAACTCAGTTTTGACCTACTTCCCAAAGGTTCTTCATTTTCCAGGAGACCTGACAGTGCCTGTCTGGAGAACTTTGGCCTGCACTTCCTTGATTCAGGAGCCCCCTCAACTAAAATATTCCCAGAAGAAAGAAATAAAACCTCTCTAACTAAGGCAGGTGGCCAGTCCATGAGGTACTAGGACTGCAAGCCATTGAGCAGCCTGGGAGAGGCTAGCCCATGAGTCAATGTTTGCAATAAATCATACAGAAAGGAGACAAAGTATGACTTTCATTGGTTTTCCTTATTTCCTGTGTTCCTCTGAGATACCAACAATGTCCTTTGGGACAGTGGAGGGAGAAACTGACAGATACTAAGCCATCATTTTCCCTTCTGCTTGCTGGAGGTGAGCCTCATTGACCTAGTCCTGGGGTCTGACTTTAATTAAATCTCAAGCTCAGTTCAGAAACCAGTAGAAGAGAGGGAGGGTGTCTCAGTCTTAGTAAAACCAGGGCCCACTTTCTATTCTCTTCCTATCCAGCTGCCTTGCAAATAATCACTTGCCTGTGGAGAGGGACAGAGGATATGAGGTCAATGTAATTGTCAGGAAAGCCAAACCAATTTCATTCACTCCCCTCCTGGAAGCAGACATGTTTTCTACAATAAAACCCCATTGAAACAGATACAGCCATGGAAAAGCTTTTCTGCCAAATGAATTTATGGATGTATACTGTGCTTAGTCTCTTTGACCAGGTTCATTCACTCTTCCAAGGCTGTTTAAACACAGACTCATGACCTCCCTGGAATATCAGCCTCACCTGCAATGGGAGGCCCAGCAATCATCGGCAGGGCCATCATTCCCAGGAGGTAGCCAATGGCCTGTGAAGCCTGCATTGGGCCCACCAGCTCAAAGGCGATGGGGGCCATGATGGTGATGAAGAAGCCATCGCACAAGCCCAGGAAGAGGCAGACAACGATGAGGCCCCCGAAGCCCTGGCACAGGGGAATCATCATGGACATCAGACCCAGGAGCAGGAAGGAGATCACCTAGAGGAGCAAGGGCCTGAAGTTATGCTGTGCTGGCCAACCAAAACCACATAGCAAGTCACATCTCTTTCTTAGGGCTCCATTTCTACCACTGATAAAGTGGGTCAGGAGGGTCTCGACAGGGAGAGAAGTTGGACCAAATGTTTATTTAGGTCCCTTCTAAGCTCACACTGAAAGATCTAAAGTCTTTAAGAGAGCCCCTTAAAAAGAGGGGGGGCAAGACCCCTAGTTTTAAGAAGTTAGTCTTTGCACTGGGCCCCGAGATAAAGGGAATTAAAGTATCTGCTTTCTGATCCTGTGGTTTGGCACATCAGGTATCAGGGTCTGGGACCAGGCCGTGTTAGTATTCTCAGATTCAAGTAAGGAATGGGGAGAGGAAGAGGAAGTGATGATGACTTGCATGACAATTGTATGGGAGACTGAATGGAAGGCCCAGCTTCCTGAAATGGAAAAGGAAACCATTCTTTTTTCCTTTGTCAATTTTTTTGTCTTTATTTATTTACCACATTTTTTGGTCTTTATTTTTTAATATTACATTAAAAAAATATGAGGTCCCCATATACCCCCCACCCACCTCACCCCACTCCTCCCCCCATAACAATTTGCTCCATCATCATGAGACATTCATTGCATTTGGTGAATACATCTCAGAGCACCATTGCACCTCATGGTCAATGGTCCACATCATAGTCCACACTCTCCCATGTTGCACCCAATGGGCCATGGGAGGACATACAATGTCCGGTAACTGTCCCTGCAGCACCACCCAGGACAACTCCAACCCTCGAAAATGCCCCCACATCACATCTCTTCCTCCCACTCCCTACCCCCAGCAGCCACCATGGCCACTTCCTCCACACCAATGCCACATATTCTTCGATTACTGATCACAATAGTTCATGAATAGAATATCAGTAAGTCCACTCTAATCCATACTCTATGGGAAACCATTCTTATGGGGGGTTGATTTTAGAAAACGTCTTGGCATGAAGACCACTGGGAGGTTCACCCAGGTTCTAAACTTTAGGATAAGCAATGCAGCACCTAACTTATACATCTCAGCACAGCTCTGGCAGCCTCTGGCTGGATACCTTGAGAAGGTAATGAAGAGCTCCTTTGTTTCAGAAAAACTGAGCCACAGGGAAAGGGTCTAGGAAGGTCGAAGCCAGCCTAGAGGCACTGACTAGCCACTGGGCTTTCTTTGGGCTGAGCAAAATGCCTCCAAAACAAAGTAGCTGCCTTTCCAGAGGCTGGTTTTCCCCTCTCAACAGAGGGAAGGGCCACTGGGAACACAGCTGCTTATTATTATTATTATTATTATTATTATTATTAAATTCATTTTCATACTATATCTGCAAGCTAGACTGAAGACCTGGGCTGCAGCCAGAGAAAGGAGCCCACCTCCACACCTGACTTCATCCAGCAGAGCCAGGTCTTCCCAAGGCCAGGGCAAAGATTTGACCTGTCTACAGAGGCCATAACAGGTCCAAGGATTTTCCAGTAGTTCACAGAGGCAGGATGAATTACCCAGGAGCACATGGAAGATGTGGGATGGTCAAGACTCTTTCATGCCCTAAAGTTTATTTTTGTGTGTTGTTGCTGGCAATGGGTTTGTTAGGTTGGTCGATTGATTTTTGGAGAGGAGAAGAAATGTCCCAGCCATGTCATCTGAGGGCATCTCTCCAGTTGAGGGACCTTTGAACGTTGCCTAAGCTGTTTTGGGGTAGCTAGACAGAAGCTAGGAATAAGAACCCAGGCATCCCCAGCTTCTCCTCTAGGAGAGTCACACCATACACATATGAGCTAAAACCAGGTCCACCTATCAGCCAAACCCCTTAGGACAATTTAGAGTTAATACCATAAAAAAGAAACCACCATATAACACAAAGAACCCCATTAACTGATTTTAATCATCTCTAATTATGACCTATTACATCTATCTACCTCTCAACATCCACAAATAGGTCTTGCCAAGGTGCTGAAAAGTCACTCTATGAACTGAGAATTAGGCCTCAATAACTAGCCCAAAGTAAGGTTGTCCTGCATATTGTCACCATATTATTTTCTAACAGATTGGCAGGCAGACTGTTGGGAAGCTCAGGACACATGTGCCTGCTTTTGCCAACAGCAGGAAACACAGAGTCTAGTGGATCTGGGCTTAGTGTGGGTGACTCTTTGAACCTGGAGCTGTGTACACTCCTTTCTTCCCCCAGGCCTTTACTCCTATATCTGAACAAGAGAGAAAAAGGGGCAGGGGTAGTAACAGGCTGCTCCCAAATTCCTGTGATGGATGGAATATCCTGAAGAATTCAAAGGAAGAGAGAAGTTTATCCTTTGTCGTATGCGCTCAGCATGAAACACCCACTAGCAGAATGAGCTTGGACAAGTCACTTTCCCTCTCTAGGCCTCATTCCCCCAATTTGTAAAAGAAGGGAGTTGTTGGACTAAAAGTTGATGACCATATACTTCAACTATAATGTTCTAAGATTTCTAAGTGGTAATACTGGATCATAGAAGAGTGGAAAAGGGGAGAGAGCCTGGGGGTGGGAGGTGGAAAGTAGTCAGCAGAAGCACTAGGTCCTGAAACTAGCTCATGCCTCCCTCTTGGAGCACCCTATACATAACAGAAGGCAAAGGCTTCTAGGGCCCTACTTCTCTCCTAGGGACTGTGTCGAGAATCAGATGAGCCAGGCAAGAGCTGTTACCTCTCCTCGGTAGGAAGCCCAGGCCCACGATCAGCTCACCCCAATTTCCAGAACATTTTGGCATCATGGAGCTGCTGATACTGGCTGGGAAAACCCGCAGGGTTGTCCGTGGAAGAGGCTTGGAAAGCCACACATACTCCTATACAAACTGCCACTGAGATAAGGCACTTATTGATATCTTCGCAGGAATTCTAAATTTCATAATAGGTTTATTTCAATCACAATCTCTGTCTGACCTTGGTTAAGTTGCTTATCATCTCTTGGGACTTTGTTCTGCCTCTATCACTTAGGGTAAAGTGGAATATTAGAAGCCTACTGGAGGTCAGTTCTGTCACTCCTGGCTATACGAAGCTTTCTCTCAGTTTTTCCATCAGTGTTATTAGATGTTGGTCTGGACGGACCATAAGGACACTTCTATCTCTGAAAAAGCAGCTCCTGCAAATCTGACACAGAATTAAACACAACAGGAAACCTTAATCATATTCTTGATCAAGACATCTGAGGATTATTTGGGAAAACATGTGGGGCTATCAGAAGAAAGAGAAATCCTTGCCATAAATTTGGTCAGTGCCTGTTGGAATTTCTATTAGGGCTTCCCCAGGAGATGAGTGAGTCAGAGCTCAACCACGTTCCTTATGTGTTATTTGTGACTTTGTTTTATGGCGTTGCCTTCATCCCTCCACAGGGTTCTATACTTGGACACTTCCTGGTATGCTCAGCTGCAGGAGCAAAAACATGAGCTAGGTAGAAAAGGCTATATTGCCACAAGGTAGACAAAAACAGACAGCCTGAGCAGTAGTCTGTATTCAAACCAGACCAGAATCTAGTTCATAAAGTTAGTGATCTCTGGACTATCCACATGGCTACTGTCCACTATATGAAGCTTACTGTGTCACTGTCAGAAGGATTAAAGCCCTGTGTAGCTGTAACTATTTTTTACTTCCCAAAACCTGTTCACATCTATATTTCTTTTGATCCTCACCTGTGAGGTGAGACAGAAAAGGTAAGAATTATTTCCATTGCACAAGTGAGGAGACTAAAACTTAGAGAGGGGAAGTGAGATTTGACCTTTTCTCTCACAGTTCTTGTGTCCATTGATAGTATGGCATTTGGAAACCAAAGGAAGTGTGAGAGGTGATGGATCAGGGCCTGGGCCTAAAGAAGAGAGATGCTGGGACACAGAGTGATACAGATACCCAAGATAGTGCAGGATAGCAATGAGGCTAGTTCTCTCTGGGAGGTAACATCTACGTCCTGGCCTCAGTTTCCCCTTTCAATGTAAGTGACATTGTTAATAAAAATTTCCTTTTAACTTGTTTTAAGAGGTTCCATATACACTGTTCTCACTGGATTCTCACTTCATCTTGGTGAAAGAAGGCATAACAAGGATAACTGTCTTCATTTAAAAGCAGAGGAAACTGAAGCTCAGAGAATTTGATTGACTTTCCCATGTCATACAAGCTGGTGTCATAACTGATGCTCAGGGCATAACAGTGGCACAACCTACCATGCTATTTTAAAGGCTGAGGATAATCTATCATCTGTGGCAGGCTATCCTTCTTCACCATGGACAGGGTGATCACACTCACCTGCAAGTAGATCTTCTTAAGTCCTGGGATGGAGTCGCTGACACGGCCTGACACAAGACGCCCGAGGCCTGAGGTAGCACCAATACACACCAAGAGCACCCAGGTCTCCTTGATTTCCAAGAATTCCTCTTCCACATATTTCATCTGAAAATCATAGTACGAGGCCCCCCAGGACAGGAGGAGGAAAAGGAACTGACTGGTTAACTGTTGGCATATGCAGAACCCTCTACTTCTTACTTCCCTGGACCAAGTAAAAATTCCCTTTCCCTATAGCCCTAGCCCCAGGGCAAGCTTTCTAGATGCTTCCAATAGCCTAGAAGGCAACATAGACCTCCTTTGGCTTCCTGTATTTTGCACTTCTAACCAAGATTGAGGGGGTGGCATGTCTTTAAGCCACTTCGAAGTCCTGATAGGTTAGAACACATCTCTAACAGCTGAAAAAATCCAAGGGTTCCTCCTACAATCTCCCCAACACCAGATCCAGAACTGACAACCTTGGACAACACTAGGACACCAGGGGAGAAGAATCCACCAACTTCCAGGCAACTCTTCCAGAAATCTCATGTTCTAAGAAATATGAGATTTGTGGATAATAAAAGCTGGGCTATGATCTAGGGTTCTCTGGTCATTTAAGTTTGCTAGATATTGGGCTAAACAAAGCTGAACAGGTTTCTTTACTGCAGGACTTTCAGAACATTTAAGAGATTACTGCACAATATAAAGCTCTAAGAGAAAGAGAGAAATCTAGTATATGTTGTATCCTAAACAAAATCATTTGATCACAAGACCAGTATTCCACAGAACATACTTTTAGAAAACCCTGTCCTAGGGTCATCTGGGTCAGTCTCCTACATCGAGGCAATGCTTATATTCTAAAAAACTATCTAGATTTACCAGTGGGAAAGCTATAGCACATGGGCTTTCCCCTGAGAAACTTAATTGGTTTCCCATTGAAGTCCTCCCTCAGCCTGTGCTTTTCCCCTCTTTGGATCCCTCCAACCACTGTTTTGTCTCTTTTCCTGAAGGTCCCAGCTTTTCCCTTTCCAAATCCTCTACTGCCACCCTCTGACTCCAGGCAGGTAGAGGGGAGCTTCCTGGGGCCAGGTGGGGCAGACCCACCCTGGTATTCCTTACCAGGTGTACGTAGGGAACGAAGTAGCCAAGGGCAGCAGCAGCAATCCCAAAGGCCCAGATGCGGTAGGTACGTTGGCGGAACACTCGCATGTTGAAGTATTTCCTGAGCTGGGCCAGAAAGCGCTGGCGCAGAGTATGGATGCCCCTCTTGCTTGGAGTGTCCTGGGAGCTTGGCAGGAGGGGCCGGTAGGTGAATGAAAGCAGCATGAGAACAAACATGAAGGTACTCAGCACCTGGAAGGTTTGGGCCAGCTTGATCTTGGTCCCCAGCATATTGATGAGGAAGGGGAAAGACATGGAGAAGATGCTACTCCCAGCAGACACCACGCCATTGGCTAGACCCAGGCGGCGTTGGAAGTAGTGGCCCAGGATAACAAGGGATGGCTGAAAGGCGAAGGAACAGCCACAACCAAAGAGAATCCCATAGGTGAAGTAACGCAGGCTTAGGGAGCTGTGGGAGAAATACCGAGAGTTTTCCTCAGCAAGCTGACCAGCAATCTACCTGCCCTTCTACTTTCAGCCTCCTGAGACCTCCTTTCCCACACCCTTAACCCACATCACCACCTACCACTGACCCTAAGAGAAGATAAGGAATAGGGCCTTCTGATTCCCATTTTGTAGATGGGGAAGCAGAGGCTCAGAGAGGTGAGGTAATTTGCCCAAGGTCACATAACCAGTAATCAGTAAAGCTTGGACTTGAATACAGATCTGTGTGACTCTAGAATATATTCCATAGCACCCCATAGAAGACTATTTATTGTTCAAAAGAAAGCCAGAACCAACTTATGCAAAGGCTTCATGAGTGGCTATAAGGTGTAAGTCAGTGTCTTAGAGAGAACAGTTTCACCTTCCTGCTCACCGAGAATTAGCTAAACCACAGCCACTACCTACCACATGCCTCCACATGTTTTGCAATAGCCCTCACTGCCCACTTAATTATCTAATACTCTCCATGGTCAGAAAGTTCTTTCTCATAGATAGACCCAGTCCTCATACAAAAGGACTGGGCCTATCTGCAGAGATTATGTGGTGTTAGCATCCATGTTTCCATGACATCCTTTACTCACCATCCGTTTGAATTTATGGGACACGAGAAAGGGCCTTGGTTTCAAAAGGGTTGGCTCCAATTATAACATATAGCTAATCCAACTGCTCCACTTGTCAGAATCCTTGCAGCCTGCTCCCATTAGATTCTTAAGGTCTCTGGGATTAGCTGGACTGGTAACCTTGTCAAAAGGGGAGGACTTAGACCTTCAGGGAGGGACCAGTGGGGCAAAGCAAGAAATTCAATTCAGGGTACTATGTGGTAAATCTTCTAGTTGGACCCCAGGACAGGAAGCCCCCAAATTGGGCTTGCCAAAGCCTCACCACCACTGCCTGCATTCTGTCCCATTCCTTGCCATCCAAAGGAACTCAGAGCACTGACTCAGACAACAGAAAGGATGACTTGGAACTCTAAACACAAGCAGAACCATTCTTTTTTGCTGGACATGAAGCCATCCAGAAAGTTTCTTGGCTCTGAAGATGGTCTTACAGGAAGGGCAAAAAAGGTGGAAGAGGGAGTTAGGGGCTGGAGAACAGAAAGTCTAGTCCAATGTGCTTGAAGGGTGCCAGAAGAAAACACCACATCTGAATGACTTCCGCTCCTATAATTTAATCATGTGTATTGGAAGCAAAATGGGAACCGTATGTTGCTGATTTGTTTATTTGCTCTGCCCAAACTTATGATCAGACCTCTGCTGTGTAGTCCTGGAACTGGAGCTATTTCTGAAATCTTCCTCCCCACAAGGAACAGGCATCAGCCTCAATAAAGCAAATGAGACTGATGGCAAGAGGGGTCCTAAATAGGTTGGACTTGCTGCCCTGGGGGAGCTGAACAGGTCCTAAGAAGGACATACATTTTTCCTCCTCTTTCCCAACTAGATGAGCCAGTGCCAGGAAACCAATGTGGGCTAAATCCAACCTCTTCTGGGGAAGGGGGTTGGAAATGCTTGAGTCATAAAGAAAGCTGACTCATCCTCACAGGGCTCAGTTTTAGCAGTGTACAATTATTATTCTCCTCCATGAGTGGAAACTTCAGCCTAGAGAGTACAACCATGGTCCTTTTCTGGGGAGCCAAGCTCAGAAAGTAAGTCCCTGACCAGTTAGCTCTGTCTTCTTTCCAGGCATCTCAATATGGTCATTTTGTATCTCCAGGCCAGGATTCACCTACATCAGTCCAGGAAGACTGGAGGTAGGAGGTACCATAACTTCCCAAGTGTCTTTCACAGAGAATCAATGACATTCTGTAAGAATCCCTCATTCTTTAGTTTGTGATATAGGAACTTCAGTTCTCCCCTTCCCTATATACATCTTCTGCAGGGTTGGGAGAAAAAGAAAGCAGAAAAGAACTTGTGGCCTGCTCCTTGCCTGACACTAACTATCATGCTCTGCCAGTTGGGTTCTGGGTCTGTACCTCTGTAAGGAATGCTGCTAAACATCCCTTTCATGCCCAAGAAATGAATACTTATCTGTCCCAAATATTCATGCATCCACAGCTAGTGATACCTGGAAAAGGGCCAGAAATGCCAAGGAGACTTGGGCTCATCTGACCCTCTTCTTCAGCATAAGATTCCCTCGGGAATCCTGGAATTCTAGGTGCTCATGTGGGCTCCATTCAAGAAACTTGTTCCCAAGAGGGAAGGTGAGGTCATAAGGCTCTGTGGCACATTGGAAAGGAATAGAATGGTGGGGCTGGAAGAGATGTGCAAAGACCACCTGGTCTAATCCCCTCATGTTACAAATATATAAAATGAGGCCCAGAGAGGGGAATAGGCATGTGCAGTGTACCATAACGATTCAGTGGCCAAAACGGATTGGGGCCCAGATGTATGAACCCCCAGGTTTGGGTTTTTGCCCCCAATTGGGAACTCTTGCATCCTTTTTGGGAATATTCCCTACCAACATGTCCTGGGAACCATACCTAGATGAGTCCCATTGGATAATAAATCCTGGGAGAAAAGATTTTGAGGGACCTACATGAGCAGGGCTACAGGGGACTTGTGATGAGCTTCTAGTTGAAGCCCAGAAAGAAACCATCAACCCCTAACTTTACCTGGTGAAGGAGCTGGTATGGAGGCCAATGAAAGCGATGGCAGCCCCTGCAGTCGCTGTGATTCGGCAGCCCAAACGGTCAGTGAATATACTCACAATGGGAGAACAGAAGAAGATCATCCCCATTGCAAGGGCTCCAACCCATGCTGCAGAGATAGGAAGCACAAAGTCACCTTACTTTAATGCGGTGCTTAGTAGTGTAGTTGTTATCTTATTTCTTCTTCTCTGCCCTTTAAGAGGGGGCATTGCATTGGCTTGTACTTCCAGCCCACCAGCCTCATGGAAAGAGAGGTTGGGTGACTTTCAATTTGCCTGAAGCAAGCCATGTAAAAACCAGGAATCTATTTCATAAACATACTTATGACTTCAGAACCAGGGCATAGGACCCTTAGCTATGATTAAATCTATGAAAGAGTCTTCTAGCTAGCCACCAAAATCCATTCTTTTCTTTTACCTTGGCACAGCTACACTGTTTTTCTCAGCCTCTTTAACTGTTGGATGTGACTATGTGACTGAATTTTTACCAACTAAATGTGGGTAAAAGTGATATGTACCATGTTCAGGTTTGGATCATAAAAAAATTCCATGAAGCTTCTGCCTTCCTGTGGGCTATGGCTACAATTGCAGAGTGACCTTGGAAGCCACATATTGAAATTGGCAGAACTGCCATCAGCCGGAGTCCTTGAATAACTACATGGGGCAAAGTCCTCTCTTCCTCACCAATTGGGAATTCCTGCCCTGGATGTTACATGAGAAAGAAGGAAACTTTTTGTTCTTCAAAAGATTGAATCTTTGGGGGCCATTTGTTACAGCAGTTAAACCAACCCAAAAATAAAACAGACTCTTCTGCCACCATTTTACTGATGTAGAAGCTGAGGCCCAGAAATGTGAAGGGACTTGCCAGAGATCCCACAGCAAGTTAGTGGCAGAGCTAAGACTCAAACCCAACTCTCCTTATTCCTAGTTCAAAATTCATTTCCTTATATATTCTTTTGGTAGAAATTAAACTTCTTGTCATGGAGGTGTGCAAGCAGAGGCTAGATGCAAAACAGGGAATTCAAGCACTGGAGTCATATTTGGACTAGACACCATTTAAGGCCCTTCCAGGGAGGCTAAGCCAGATAAATAACCTTAGGCTCTGGGCTGCTTGACTTCAGGGGAAAGTAATATGGGAGTTAAATCTTCAGGATCTAAGGTCAGACTTATTTTGGTCATTGGAGCATTCCTGTGAAGATATTGAGACTAATAAATAGGACAGAACACAGAGAAAAGTCTTGTGGAATTGTATTAGGACACAGGGCAGTTTCAGAAGCCATCCAAAGATTTCTAAGGACACTACAAGAGGGTTATGATGAAATCCTTCATCAGAGTCCCTGTTTGGCAAATTCATGACTCCAAATGTAAATAAAAGAGTATATTAGTTTCCTAGGGCTGCCATGACAAATATTCACAAATTGGGTGGTTTAAAGCAACAGTAATTTATTCTTTCATAGTCTGGAGGCTGAAAGCCTAAAATCAAAGTGTTGGCAGGACCATGATCCCTCTGGAGGCCCTAGAGAAAAATTGTTCCTTGCCCCTTCTCTTGTTTCCAAGTGATACTTAGCATTCTTTGCCTTGTAGTTGCCTCGAATTTCTGCCTCCATCTTTGCATCACCTTCTTGCCTGTGTTATCTCTTCTGTGTCTCTGAGCTCAAATCTCTTTCTCTTATAAGGATGCTGGTCATTGGATTTAGGGCCTCCCTAATCCAGTCTGACCTCATATTAACGGATTACATCCGCAAAGACCTTACATCCAAATAAGGTCACATCCTGAGTTTTTGAGCATGCATGCATTTTGTGGCAACACTATTCAACCCACAACAAAGAGTTTGTCCTGTTTTTTAAAGGCTCTTAAATATCTGGAACAATCTTCACCAAGGAGGAAGAAATTTGCCCTTTTAGTTAGATTTTTCCAGCCCATTTTTCCCAAAATGAAAGGCCAAGATTTTTTGTTGTTTGTTTGATGACTGTTATCAAGTTGTATCTTGTGCTGCTGTTTTCTAGACTAAATAATCTTTTCAGCTTTAATTTCAATGCTGTAATCACTTTCAGAGCTCTCCTCTGAACACTTCCCAAGTCACCACCATTATCATCAAAAAGCATTTATTGAGTGTCATCTGAGCAGGCACTGGGCCAGTTTCTGGCACTCTTAGGTTGTGGAACCCCAAGTGGTCCAGAGGCATGCAGCCTGAGTAGGCTGGGGCTGGAGGATCATGGAAAGATGACCTCCTGTCTCTGTCAGAACTAGTCCAATACCTGTGTCTTTTACCTCAGGGCTAGTCCATCACCTGGGTCTGTCACCTTAGTGCCAAATAGGCTGCTGAGATACCTACTGTGGATCTTTGCTTTGCTGGGACCCCATCCTGAGCCCCAACTGCCTAGCTCCAAAAGTACTGGCTTGGGAAAGCAGGAGACCAGGGTTATCATCACAATTTCACCTCTAACCTTGCAATTTCACCACTTACCAGCTGTGGGACCTAGAGCAAGTCACTCAGCACTTTTTAACCTCAGTGTTTTCACCTGTGAAATGAGTATTAAATTCCCTGCTGTGCCTTCCTAAAAAAATTTTTAAACAATGTCAGATGCAAATGTATGTATAAGAAAGTTTTGTAAAGACACACATACAAAAATTAACAGAAAATTTTTGTCACACACATACAAAAATTAACAGAAAATGGATCAGGGACTTAAAGGTAAAACTTAAAGCTATAAAACTTCTAAAAGAAAACATGAGAGAAATTTTTTTACCCTTGGTTATTCAAACATTTCATAGACACATACAAGAAGCATGGGCCATAAAAGAAAAAAGGATAAGTTAGACTTCATCAAAATTAAAGTTTTGCTCTTCCAAAAACACTGTACAGAAAATGAAAAGGTAAGCCAGACTAGGAAAAATATTTGAAAAACACATATCTGATAAAGACTTGTATCCAGGATGTATAAAAAACACAACTCAATAAGAAGGCAAATAAACCAAATTAAAAAGTGGCAGAAGACTTGAACAGACATTTCACACATACACCCTATGAATGGTAAATAAGCACATGAAGAAATGCTCAACATCACTAATTATTTGAGAAATGCAAATTAAAAGAACAATGAGTTACCTCTACACTCTCACTAGAATGGCTTTTTTTTTTAAAGATTTATTTTATTTATTTCACTCCCCTTTTCCCCCATTGTCTGCTCTCTGTGTCCATTCACTGTATGCTCTTCTGTGTCTGCTTGTATTCTTGTTATGCGGCACCAGAAAACTGTGTCACTTTTTTTGTTGCATCATCTTGCTGTGTCAGCTCTCCATGTGTGTGGTGCCACTCCTGGGTGGGCTGCACTTTTTTCACATGGGACTGCTCTCCTTGCAGGGCACACTCCTTGTGCATGGGGCACCCCTATGCAGGGGACACTCCTGGGTGGCACAGCACTCCTTGCACGGGGCAGCACTGTGTGTGTGGGCCAGCTCACCACATAGGTCAGAAGGCCCTGTGTATAGAACCCTGGACCTCCTATATGGTCGGCAGATGCTCTATCAGTTGAGCCACAACTGCTTTCCTAGAATGGCTTTTTAAAAACCTGACAGTGCCTAGTACTGGTGAAAATGCTGAAGAGCTGAAAATCTTATAGACTACTGGTGGGAATGCAAAATGATACATCCACTTTGAAAAACAGTTTGGTGGCTTCTTATAAAGTTACATACCAGCAGATGATGTAACTAGAAAATGACCTTGAATAAAAGGGTCAACTCGGACCAGCAGAATATCTCAGTCTACATATAATACCAGGAGTTAAAAATGCTTTTTGACCTGAATAAAAGGGGGAAATGGAAAGGACAAATGAGTTTATATAGCTATGAATCTCCAAAAAGAGCTGGGAGGTTATCAGAGGGGTTGCCCTTATGCACACCTCAGCAAGTCCCAGAGATAGATAAGGTAGATACAACCCCAGGTATTGGTTCTTCTGAGTGCTACAGAGACCCACAGGTTCTATGGTCATGGCAGATAGAGTTCAGTGCCATGTTCGTTGGCCCTACTTTGGAGTTTATGTTTTCTGTGTGATGGAGCTAGACTCAGATGTGTCTTTGTCCACAAGCCTCTTCTGTTACTTTTACCGGATCTGTACTTGGTGCTGGGGTTTAGTATATACCCAGTGGACCTGAATCTCTGGACTGATCATGTGATAGCCAGGCCCTGGACCTCAACAGACTTGCAACTCCTACACTCTGGTTTATTGAAATTACCCCACTCAACTAACATGAAGGTGAAGAAGATCAACCACCACACCAGGGAGCCAAGACTGCCTACAACTGAAAGCAGAATTGCATCCAGCATCCATGTGGAATCTAAGCCCCCTCTTGATATAGATGTGGAGTGGACACAACCATTCTAAGGTCCACAGGATGGAGGAATAGAGTGTGGATTATAGTAAACTTACTGATATTCTATTCATGAACTATTGTGATTAGTAATCGAAGAAAATGTGGCACTGGTGTGGAGAAAGTGGCCATGGTGACTGCTGGGGTTAGGGAGTGGGAGAAAGAGATGTGATGTGGGGGCATTTTTGGGGGTTGGAGTTGTCCTGGGTGGTGCTGCAGGGACAGTTACCAGACACTGTATATCCTCCCATGGCCCACTGGGTGGACTGTGGGAGAGTGTGGGCTATGATGTGGACCATCAACCATGAGATGCAGCAGTGCTCAGAGATGTATTCACCAAGTGCAATGAATGTCTCATGATGATGGAGGAGGTTGTTGTTATGGGGGGAGAAGTATGGTGAGGGGGCTGGGGGGTATATGGGACCTCATATTTTTTTAATGTAACATTAAAAAAATAAGGACAAAAAAAGAAAATAATAATAAAGTTACATACACATTCACATATGACCCAGAAATCCCATTATTAGGTATCTTCTTAAGACAGATGAAAACTTAGTCCACAAAGTTTATAACAACTTTTTCATAATTGTTCCAAATTGGCAACAACCCAAAAGTTTTTTAATTGGTGATCAGACAAACAGGGATATAATGACCAGCAATAACCATGAACAAACTATTGATGCAGACAACAACTTGGGTGGTTTTCAAAGGCATTATGCTAAATGAATGAAGCCAAACTTACCTGATTCCAATTATATAAAATTCTGGAAAAATGCAAAACTATGGAGACAGAAAAATGGATGACTAGTTGCCAGGGGAAGGAGTAGGGAGAAGAGGATTGATTACAGAGGGGCACAAGGGAACATTTTGGGGTGATGGAAATGTTATATACCTTGACTTTGGTGATGATACACTTTTGTCAAAATTCACAGAATTGATCATAAAAATAGGGTGAAAGCACCATATGTAAATTATATCAATAAATCTGATGTTTTTAAAAAAAGGGAGGAACCAAGAGACTAGGAAGTGCCAGTGCAAGTTTATGATGTATGTATTTTTCTTCATGCCAGATTTTCATCTTACTGGCATCATATCAACTCTTGGTCTTTCTGAATAGCTATAATACAATGAAACTAATGATTAAGCTTGTAAGGTATCTTTTGTATAGTAAAGGAATGTTTAAATTATATTTGATATAGCTTTATAATTTTTAATCTGTTTGTTTTTTGAAAGTTTTTATATTTTGAAATAATTATAGAGACACAGGAAATTGAAAAGATAGTCCAGAGAGATACTGAGCATTTTTCACCCACTTTCCCCCATTGCCATATCAAAACCAGGAGATTTAACCTTGGTATAATGTGTGTGTATAGTTCTATGTCATTTTAGCACATGTGCACATTTGTGTAACCACCATCACAATCAAGATACAGAACTTTTCCATCACTACAAAGATCTCTTTTATTCAACCCCTTTATAGTCATACCCAGTCTGTTCCCCCCACCATCCCTAACTACCAGCAGCCACTAGCATGTATTCCATCTCTGTAATTTTATCTCAGGCAAGTTATATAAATGGAATCATACTCTATGTGACCTTTGAAATGGGCTTTTTTTACTCAGTATAATTCCTTGGAGGTCAATATTTGAAGTGAGTTTCTTGTAGACAGCATATAGGTGGTATATATTTTTATTTTATCCACTCAGCTAAACTTTATTTTAAAACTGATCTATTTAGACCATTTAAATTTAACATAATCATTAATATGTTAGGGTTTAAGCCTGCCATTTTATTTTTGCTCTGTTTGTTCCCTTTGTTTTTTCTCTTTTCTTTTTCCTGCTTTTCTCGGTTACAATAGCTTTTTGTGGCTTTGTGCATGTTTTCAAAATTTTTATTGAAGCATTTCATTCATATATGAACATTTATAAACAATAAGTGTATAGTAAAATTCATGACCTTATTAAATAAAGATGCATAACATCATACAGGGGTCCTATACATTAACTTACCACCAAGACCTTGTATTGTTATGAAACATTTGTTAAAAATTATGAAAGAATATCATGAAAATCTTACTAACTATAGATCACAACTTACTTTGGTGTATTTTTCCCCCAACCCACCCTATTATTATTTTTAAAATATATTTTTATTACAGAAGCTGTGAACTTACAAAACAATAGTGCACATGCACAGAATTCCCATACAACACCCCTTCACCAACACACCACACTGTGGGGGAACATGTGTTACAGATTATGAGATAATATCATCAGACTATTAACATCACCCATGATTCATAGTATACATTTGGCTCACTTTTTCCATACTCCTCCATTATCAACACAGTACATCTTTGGCCTAGATGCATTAATATTACAGGATTGCTGATAACCAGTCCATAGGTCACTCTAGTAGTATTTTTCCCATGCTTCTCCACATTCCTGCCACCCTGCAATAGTAATGTACATCTGCTCTAGCTCACAGAAGGACACTCTTGTATTTGTACCATCAACCACAATTCTTATCAACCTCTGGGTTCACTGTGTTATTCAGTACCTAGATTATTCTCTATATTTCTTTCAGTTGACATTTACATCCTTAGTCTACCATTTCTAGCCCACATTCCCATTTATAAATCAGCTGCTACTCAGTTTAAGGTGTTACCATCAAATCTATACATTTCCAGATTTTTACAGTAAAGTTAATTAAAACTTCTACACACATTAAAGCATCAGTAGTCCTTCTCAGTCCTCTTCTTATCTCCTTTAAGAATCTACCACCTCCCACCACGTCTTGAAGATATTTTCCAACATTTTCTTCTAGGAGCTTTATGGTGCTTGCTTTTATATTTAGGTCTTTGATCCATTGAGTTAATTTTTGAAAAAGGTATGAGAGAGGGGTCCTCTTTCTTTCTTCTGGGTTTGGATATTCAATTCTCTCAGCACCATTTGTTGGATAGATTACTCTGCCCCAGCTGGGTGGATTTGACAGGCTGGTCAGAAATCACTTGACCATTGAAGTGAGGGTCTGTTTCTGAACCATCAATTCAGTTCCATTGCTCTATATGTCTATCTTTAATGCCAGTACCATGCTGTTTGTAACACTATAGATAAGTAATATGAAATGAGATTCCTACAATGTTGCTTTTCCTTTCTATGAGGTTTCTGTCTATTCAGGGCCCCTTACCCTTCCAAATAAAATTGATAATTGTGCTTTCCATTTGTTTAAAAAATGCTTGTGGAATTTTTATTGAGATTGCATTGAATCTGTATATCAATTTGGTTTTTTTTCAACAGTTTATCCTTCACTTTATTTTTTCATCTTCATTTTACTTTAAATGTTACATTCATAAAACATGAGGTCCCCATATACCACCCACCCACCCCACCCCTCCCACATCAACAACCTCTTGCATTATTGCAGCACATCCACTGCACCTGGCAAATACATTCTGGAGCACCGCAGCTCCACATGGACAGTAGTCCACATTGGAGTCCACACTCTCCCCCAGCCCACCCAGTGGTCCATGGCAGGACACACAACAACCAGCATCCATCCCTGCAGCACTACCCAGGAAAACTCCAAATCCTGAAAATGCCCCCACACCATATCTCTTCTTCCATCTCCCTACCATCAGCAGCCACCGTGGCCACCCTCTCCACATCACTACTACAATTTCTTCCCTTACTAATCACAATAGATCCCCAGCAGAACACGAATAAGTCCACTCTAATCCATATTCTATTCCTCCATCCTGTAGACCCAGGGAGGGTTATTTCCAGTCCACCTCTACATCAAAAGGGGGTTTAGATTCCACATGGATGATGGATGCAATTCTCCTGCTGGCAGCTGTAGGCACTCTGGGCTCCCTGGTGTGGTGGTTGACCATTTTCACCTCCCTGTCAGCTGACCAGGGTAAGTCCCAGAAACCAGAGAGAGTAGGAGCTGCAAGGCTTCTGAGGCCCAGGGCCTGGTCATCACATGACAGTCCAGAGATTCAGGTCTCCTGAGTATACACCAAGTCAAATGCCAATCACAGGTCCAGTAAAAGTAACAGAAGAGGCATGTGTAGAAAGGTCATATCTGAGTCCAACTCCATCATACTCAGGAACATGAATTCCAAAGTAGGGCCAACTGACATAGCCCTGAACTCCAGAGCCATCTGCCATGACCATACAGCCCTCAGGAGAACCAGCACCTGGGTTTCCATCTACCTTGGCTGTCTCTGGTACCCTGATGAGGCGTGCGTAAGCATCACCCTTCTGATGACCTCCTGACACTTTTGAAGAGTCATAGCCATATAAACTCACTTGTCCTTTCCATTTCCTCCTTATAATCAAAGTCAAAAAGCAGTTTTTAGCACCTGATATTACATGTAGGCTGAGATATGCTGCTGAGTTGACCCCTTTATTCAAGGTCTTTTTCTAGTTACATCATCAGCTGGTACTTGATAGTAATCCCTCAGCACCAGGGAGGCTCATCCCTGAGAGTCGTGTCCCATGCTGAGGGGAAGGCAATGGATCTACATGCTGAGTTTGGCTTAGAGAGTGGCCACATTTGAGCAACATGTTGGCTCTCAGGAGGTAACACTTAAGCACCCCGCAGCTCTAGGCCTAGTTCATATTTCAAGTACACAGGCTCATAATCAGAGCCATCAGTATCAAAGCTTCACTGTCAGACCATCCATCTTTGTTGGTCTTTGCCATTGCACTTGGGGGATTGTTGCTGTTCCTTTGGGGAATGTGATAGAGCTCCCCTGGCCAGGAACCCAGCACTCTCTCAGCAGTTGTTTCCAACTGAAACCACTATAAAAATATCCATACCTTTCTGTGTACCCTGTATACATGCCCTGGAGAACTCCTTCCCAACCATGTGCCCCCACCAATAACACCCCACACAAGTGCTCCTCCCCTGCCATAGTTGTACCCCTCTGTAATCCCAAACTTCTTCAGAAAGGAAGCTCAATATATTGCCAGATTCCATTAATAGTAAAATGGAATATAGTGACGGGTTTAAAGGTTAGATATAGAATACATAGTAATTTAGAAAAATTAAATAAAGGAACAATAAATTAGGGTATCAAAAATGAGACATTGATGCCTTCCCCCAGTGTGGGACATGACACCCGGGGATGAGCCTCCCTGGCACCGAGGGATCACTACCAAGTACCAGCTGATGATGCAACTAGAAAATGACCTTGAATTAAAGGTTCAACGTGGACCGGCAGAATATCCCTGTCTACATATAATAACAGGAGTTAAAAATGCTGTTTGACCTAAATTAAGGGGGAAATGGAAAGGACAAATGAGTTTATATGGCTATGAGTCTCAAAAAGAGAGTCGGGAGGCTGTCAGAAGGATTGCCCTTATGCACACCTGAGCAGAGTCTCAGAGACAGATAAAGTAGATACAACCCCAGGTATTGGTTCTTTTGAGGGCTAAAGAGACCCACGGGCTCTATGATCATGGCAGATGGGGTTCACTGCCATGTCGGTTGGCCCTTCTTTGGAGTTGGTGTTTCTGCGTGATGGAGCTGGACTCAGAAGGGATCTCTTTTCACAAGCCTTTCATGCTACTTTCCTGGAATTGTAGTTGGTGCTGGGGTTTAAGATATATGTAGGGGATTTGAATCTCTGGACTGACAATATGATAGCCAGGCCCTGAGCCTCAAAGACTTCAACTCCTACACTCTGATTTATTGGACTTACTCCACTCAGCTAACATGGAGTTGAAGAATGTCAACCACCACATCATGGAGCCTAGAGTGCCTACAACTGAAAGCAGGAGGATTGCATCCTATATCCATGTGGAATCTAAACCCCCTCTTGACATAGATGTGGAATGGACACAAGCCAAGGTCCACAGGAAGGAGGAATACAGTAAGGATCAGAGTGGACTTAATGATATTCTATTCATGAACTATTGTGGTTAATAATCAAGAAAATGTGGCATTGATGTGGAAAAAGTGGCCATGGTGGCTGCTGGGTGCAGGGAATGGGAGGAAGAGAAGAGATGTGGAAGCATTCTCGGGACTTGGAGTTGTCCTGGGTGGTGCCCCAGGGACAATTGCCGGATGTTGTATGTCCTCCCATGGCCCACTGGATGGAACGTGGGAAAGTGTGGGCTATGGTGTGGAACACGGGACATGGGGTGCAGCGATGCCCGGAGATGTACTCACCAGACACAGTGGATGTGACATGATGATGGGGGAGAGTGTTATTGGGGGGGGGGGGGAAGTGGTGGGCCGGGAGTGGTGGGGGCGAATGGGGACCTCATTTTTTTTAATGTAATATCTTTTTAAAAAATGAATAAATTGAGTAGAATTTGGGGAAAAAAATGAGACATTGAAAAAGATTTTTTTTTGACATTTTGTCTTTCATCACTGCTATAAGTGTTGCCCTGTATGTACAGTGGCAAGGCAATTTCTTCCATTTCTTCCTTTTTTCCCTAATTATTAAGTTTGTCTTCACAAAAGTTTTAGATCACAGTAATTCACATATACAATATATGGTACTCGCACATATCCAATATCAAACCTTTTGTCCCTTCCCCAGCAATGATCTTTTTACATGTTCATATTATATTTGTTGCAGCTAATGTACAGATATTGAAACAATAGCTTTGAAACATGGCTCCATTTTGGTTTACATTGTGGTTTATATTTTAGACTATACAATTTTTTAAATTTTTAGTTATTATATGTTTTACATTATGGTTTACATTTTAGCCTATAGATTTTTATACATTTTTGGTGTAATTTAACATATCCTATATCCATCACTGCATGGTCTTGTGGAACACTTCCATTGCCCCACAGTTACACTGATTCCATGTATTCAACACCTCTTTCCCCCTCCCCTCAGGGCCCACCATAACAATCAATCTTCATTTCTTTGAAGGACCATATTCAGAGATACTTTCAACAGTGTTGAGAGCTTGACATACTTGACTTCCTTAACCCATTGGGACTCACCTATTCTCTTGAGAGATACGATTCCTTCTGTTTGAGAACATCAGTCCTCCCCAAGATGTGGGTATACCTTCACTTTCATTGTATGGGTCTCCAACAAATGATATAACCCACTATGATAAAACGAGCACTCACACACTTCCTAGAGGCTTGCCCTGTGTCAGATGGCCCCCTTAAGCATCTTAAACAGGTAAATTTCTGTATTATATTTTCTTAAGTGTTTTCTCTACATTATAATTTCAACCACATACCTGACAATCTATTATGTTCAAATGTTCCCCCCACACTCCCCCCAATTTCTTGAGTCATCTGACCCATCCTCCCATCCCTAGCCCCCCTCAAGCCCACAAAGCTCCACCTAAAGATATCCCTATGCCCCCCAATTTATCCCTTCCCTGTCCAGATACTTACCTGCAGGTTGTCATAGATTTCACCCATGTAGGTGCCAGCTTGCAACCTTCCTCTACTCTCCAACTTCCTTTAAGTTTATCATCCAGTTTCTAGCTCTGAGAAACTTGGTTTACTAATTTCATATCAGAAAGGTTCATGTAGTATTTGTCCTTCAATGCTGGGTTGCTTCACTCATGATATTTAGTCTTCCAAACTATCAACCTGGAATGTTCTTCCAATAATTAATATTAAGGTCTTTTTAAATTTCTTTTAACAGTGCAGTGCAGTTTTCTGAATACAAGTGCTTTACATCCTTGGTTAAGTTTATTCTTAAATATTTGAATATTTTAGTCACTATTGTAAATGGAATTTTTTCCTGACTTCTTCCTCAGATTTTGCATTACTAGGGTCTTTTAAAATCTGTTTCAACTCATGTGTGTCATCTGGCTTCTTCTTCTTCTTCTTCTTCTTCTTCTTCTTTTTTTTTTTGTTAGTGCACGTGTGGAATGTCTTTTTCCAGCCTTTCACTTTGAATCTATTGGTATCCTTAGGTCTAAGGTGAATCTCTTGTAGACAGCATATATATGGCTCATATTTTCTTATCCATTACACCAGTGCATGTCTTTTTATTGGGGAGCTTAATCCACTAACATTCAGTGTTATTAATGTAAAGGCAGTTCTTTTGTCACTCATCCTGACTTTTGGGTTTTACCTGTCATTCCTTGTTTTTTCTACTCTTTTGACACTTTCAGTCACTCTCACTGACATAATCCTCATCTCTAGACTTTCTGCCAAGCCTCTCTCTACTTTTCTCCCTTTCCAGACTGTAGCACACCCTTTAGTATTTCCTTCAAAGCTGGTCTCTTTGTTATAAACTCTCTCAGTTTCTGTTTATCTGTGAATATTCTCAACTCTCACTCATTTTTCAAAGACAATCTTGCCAGATATAAGATTCTTGGCTGGCAGTTTTCCTCTTGCAGTATCTTAAATATATCATAACCACTGCTTTCTTGATGCCATGGTTTATGATAAGAAATTGGCACTTAATCTTATTGGGTATCCCTTATATGTTATGCATTGTTTTTCTCTTGCTGCTTTCAGAATTTTCTCTTTGTCTTTGGCATTTGATGTTCTGATTAGTATGTGTCTAGGAGTTGGTCTATTTGGATATATTCAGATAGAAGTACTTGTGCTTATTGGACATGGATATCTTTGTCCTTCAATAGAGTTGGAAAATTTTCTACCATTATTTCTTCAAATACTCCTTCTACCCCTTTTCCCTTCTCTTCTCCTTCTGGGACACACATGACACATGTGTTTGCACATCTTTTGCTGTCATTTAGTTCCCTGAGACCTTGTTCAGTTTTTTCTACTGTTTTCTTCATCTGTTCTTTTGTATGTTTGCTTTCAGAAGCCATGTCTTGAAGCTCACCAATCCTTTCTCCTGCCTCCTGAAATCTGTTATATGACTCCAGTGTATTTTTTATTTCATTTATTGCACCTTTCATTCCCATATGATCTTGTATTTTTCTATGTATGTTTTCAAATTCTTCTTTGTGCTCACCCAGTGTCTTCTTATTATCCTTAATTTCTTTAGCAATCTCATTGAATTTATTAAGAAGAATTGTTTGAACATCTATGATTAATTGTCTCACCTCCTTTATGTCTTATCCTTTAACTGAGCCATATCTTCCTGTTTCTTGGCATGAACTGTAATTTTTGTTGATATCTTGGCATCTGCTTGCTAGTTGTATTTATTCTGGGTTCTCTCTTTAGTTTAGGGATTTCTTGCCTTTTTTCCCTTGCTGGTTATTTAGTAGGAGCTGATGATGTAGTTGGTGTTGTAAGCTCTGAAGCCCAAAGCTGCCTGTGTTGTGCCAGGAACCAATGAAGCCTCTCCCATCTTTCTTCTTTGCCAGTTGTAGGGACAGAGGAACAACCATGTGTAATAATCTAAGTCATGCAGCCAAGACTATCTGTAGTTACCCAGAAAGACTGATAAAGCTTCATGCCCTTCCCTCCCCTCCCTGGGATGGGGATGGAGCTTCAGGTGTGGGCAGCAATCTTTGCCATGCAGATCCAAACACTAACTTTTTTTCATAATTCCATTTTGATTTATTTATAGTGTTTTTTTAGTGTGTCCCTTTGTATAGCTTTCTTAGCAATTAATCTAAGAACTACTTTAATGTAGAAACTTATGTTCTTTTGGTGTTGGCATTTTACTAGTTCAAATGAAGTGTAGAAACTTCATCTCCCTTTATGTCACTTCATTTTTGTCCATTTATAATATAATTACCTTAAGTATTTCTTCATATACATTGAGAACTACATCAGATAGTATTACAATTTTTGCTTCAACTTTTAAACATAACTTAGTAAACACAAGAAGAGAAGGAAAGCCTAGGTATTTACCCACATTTTTGCTCCTTCCACTGTTCTTTCTTCCTTCCTGATGTTCTAAGATTCTTTCTTTTACTGTTTCCTTTTTTTTTTTTTTAACTTGCTGTAGCCATTCTTTTTGGGCTGGTCTGCTGGTCACAAATTGTCTAGTTTTCTTTCATTTGAGGATGTCTTAGTGTTCTCTTAATTTCTGAAGAATATTTTCACTGGATATACAATTCTGGGTTGATAGATCTTTAGTTTCAACACTTGAAAAATGTACTACTTCTTCCTTCAGCCCTGTATGGTTTCTGATCAGTAATCTGCTGTCAATTAAATTGATTTTCACTTACAGTTAAGGTACAGTTTCTTTCTTACTGCTTTCAAGATTATATAATTTGGGTATGCTGTTCAATTTTCAGGTTTACTATGATATTTGGCATAGATTTCCTTGAGTTTATCCTATTTGGATCTGCTCAGCTTCTTAAGATTCTAGGCTTATATCTTTTGTCAATTTTGGAAAATTTTAGGCCATTATTTCTTTTGCTTTTGTCACACACCTTTTAAAAATCATTTCTCTTAATACTTTTTTCAATCTCCCTTTCTTCTCTTCTTCCAGGACTCCTCCAATGACAGGAAAAATAGACCTTTTGTTTCAGTCCCACAATTTGCTGAGCTCTGTTCATTTAATTTTTCAGTCCCTTTTCTTTCTGTTTTTCAGATTGGATACTTTCTATTGTTTTACCTTTAAGTTTCTGTTTGTTTACTCTGTCCTCTCTGTTCTGCTTTGGGGCCTACACAATGAATTTTTATTTCAGTTCTAAAATTTCTATTTGGTTTCTGTTTATATTTTCCTATTATTTGCTGAGACTTTCTAATTTTTCAGTTGTTTCAAGGTGTTGTAAATGTTAATTGAAACATTTTCATGGTGGCTGTTTTAAAATCCTTGACAGATGACACCAACATCTGTGTTGTTTAGGTTTTGGTGTTATGCGATTGGCTTTTTTATGGATGTCAAGATTTTCCTGGTTCTTGGTATGATGAGTGATGCTCTGTGGTGTACTTGACATTTAGGATATTATGCTAGACTCTGGGTCTTATTTAAATCTTGAATGTTAACAGGTCTCCTCTGACACTGCCATATAGGAGTGGAAATCCAGGTTCTCCATTCAGCTTCCAGTGACACCCTGGAGAGGCCTTGCAATTACTGAGCAGGGTCAGTATTCAGGGTCTACACTAGGCCTCTAATACCTCCCTGGCTGAGATGGGTAGAGCTCCCTCATTACTGCTTCTCACATAGCCTCAGCCAATGTGGTGCTGAATGGTGGTGAAGGCCCTGTTTCCTTACTTGGCCTTCCTTTACTGACATTACCTCAGCACTTCAGTGGGGGTGGGGAAGGAGAGTAGGTTGAGAAGTGGAGGTTAGGGTGCTTCCTTACAGTCTGGCAAGGGGGAAACTCTAGTTTCCCTGAGTGGTTTCCATTGACACCATGGGGGTTTTGGTAGGCCTCATTACCACCGGAAGGGGAGGAAATGCCTGGCTTCCTACTCAGTTTTCTCTGACACCACTTTGTTATGGGGTAGTGGGCAGAATGGGGCCCCTCATTACAGGTGGGCAAGTGTGAAATTCTAGGTTCCTCACTAGGCCTTGGCTGGCAAAGATAGTGTGGGGAACATTTTTTTCCCCTGGTGTTTGGTTGAAGTAGAGATGTTATTGTCTAAAAATTTTCTATCTTGCTAAGCTACCCCTTTCCTGGTTCTTTAGCTAAAGAAAGTAAGCTTTACTTGGGGCTTTTCTTGGTCTGCTCCTATTGGTATTTTTAGGTTGCTGGCTTCTTCAGCTCCAAGTTTTTCACGTATGAGAAAAAAGAAATTCCAGAGAATTCAAATGTCATGTTGTAATTTGGGTCCAATGGTGTTCCTAGTTGGTCTGCTGTCTTCTCTCCACATTTAAGTATTTTTAAGTTTGTATATCATATCCAGCATTTTTAGCTCTCCTTTGTAGGAGGAATAGGGAAAAGTGCTTTGGTTTCATTTTAATTATTAAATGACTATTTTAAAAATAGCCATCCATATTTGGTATTCATTTATTCAACAGTTAATGTCCTCTTTGGCCTAGACACTAGGCTCACCTACAGGTGTGGTGGATGCTAAATAAGTGCATATAATCTTTGTGTTCAAGGAGCTTACTGTAGAGTAGGGCAATAAAATTCATAAGTCCTATGGATCATGACCAGAGTAAAATTTTCTATTTGAAGATTTTCAGAGAAGCCAGATATTCTAAGTGAAAAAAATTCTATATCCAGGGAGAGAAATGCAATCTAATAGCTAGATTACTGACTGAAAAATAGTGTGATATAAGAGAAACTAATTAAATATTTGTTAGTGGGAAATGTTATCAGTAGAAATTTAGTAAGAGAAAAACAATCAAGCAATGACTATATAAAAAAGAAACCAATAGTCACAATCATCATCCTGAAAAATAAAACTATGTTGGGCATAAATGAGTATTATTGTGCTTTATTGTTCTTGAAGTGTTTGCTTTTCTGGAAAAGCAAGGAATGGGGAAGAGATTTTCCAGGGCTCTGACAATCCTTGGACTCAGAGCTAGGAAGTTTTTATTTTTCCTTACAAAGAGATTTTGTGGAGGCAGTTGAGCTGTGGGAGAGTTGGGAAGATTAAAAAGTAGGTTCAACAGGAGAGGTACAGAAACATCTTTCTAAACTGAGGGTTGGCAAAATCAGAGATGGTACCCCATAGCACCACATAACCTCCCATCAGGCAGAATGCATTATTTTCCACCCACTAAGTGCTAAGCAAATACCTAATTCCTGACTAATAAATTTTCCACCCAACAGAGCCCTGGGACTTTTAAGGTGAAGTATATATAAATACACCATCTACAGCTTTCATACAATGGTTACCAGAGTTCTTTTCAGCCTCAACCACTACTCCCAAGGTGAGTGAAGTATCCCCAGAGGGTTGGCCCCTAAGTGCCTTTAGTTGGAGGGAACACAATATCTGTATTCAACAGGTAATCCCTCCCATTCTCTTCTGAGCACCCATAGACAACTGGGTTTCTATTGGGCCTGGGCAGTACAAGGGAAAAACTCTGGACTTTTTGGCTCCCTCTTGAACATATTGGCCTTTGAAATTCCTCATCTTCAGAGTCTTTCCACTCAAGTGCCCAATTAGTGCCTCAGTTCCTTACTTGGACTCTCAGGCTAACGTCTTTGAAGTTTAGGAAGAACCCTTAGAAAAGATCTCAAAATTGAGGCAAGATTCCTCATTCTTTGGCTGCTAAGAACAAACCTCTTTGAGTCCGGGAAGGGGAGAATTCACCCCATGACTTGAAATGGGGAGAGAGTTTGCTCCAAGGGTCAAATACTCCAAATAAATTACAAAATTTACAAATTCTTGTTATTGTAGAGAACTAACAAAAGCTCAAATGAGGAAATTAGAGAGCAAGGCCAAAGGAAAGGGCCAAAGCTGCAAGAAGGTTGATAGGAGAGAGGTTAAGGGGTTACAGTGGGGCAGATATGGCTCTATTTTAGGGCCCCTGCTTCTTGACAAGACACACAGTACATTCTTTTCCAAACATTAAACCTCTAAACAAACCCCATTTTTATTTTCCCACACTTTTTTTCATCACAAGCCAATTTTGATGGGTTACTTACTTTCTTTTCTAAAATCTTATTATAGTAACACAATTACAATTCAAAATGTGCCATTTTACCCATATCAAGGATTCAATTCAGTGGTATTATTTAGATTCACAATATTGTGCTACAACCACCAACATCCATTACCCAAACTTTCTCATCACTTTAAACTAACTCTGTACCCATTGAACAATAACTCCCCAATACCTTCACTGATGGACTACCTATTTTACAATTAATTAATTAATTAATAATTAATTATTAAAGATGTTGGAAATTTACAGAAAAATCATGCAGAAAATAGAGTCCCAATATACCCCTCACATATGCAGGTTTCCTTATTATTAACATTTGCATTATTGTGGTTCCTTTGCTACAACTGATGAAACACTATTATTATAATTACACTATTAACTATAGTCCATAATTTACTTTAGGATTCACTGATTGTGTTGTACAGTAATATGTTTTAAATTTTTAAAATTATATTTGCATGTATTCTACCTAAAATTTCTCCTCTTAACCAAATTTAAATATATAATCCAGTGGTGTCAGTTATATACACAAAGTTGTGCTTCTAACACCATCATCCTTTGCAAAGACTTTTCCATCACACCAAGCAATGACACCATAAAATTAAAAATTAACTCCCCACTCCCTACACCTCCCAACCCCAGATAGCCTATATTTTAGTTTCTGACTGTGAATTTGCCTATTCTGCTACTTCATAAAAGTGAGATAATAAAATATTTGTACTTTTATGTCTGGGTTATTTCATTCAATATTATGTCTTCAAGGTTCATCCTTGTTGTAGCATGCATCAGAACTTCACTCTTTTTCTAGCCAAATTATATTCCATTGTATGTATATACTATTTTTTTATTCATCTGTTGATGGACACTTGATTTGCTTCCACATTTTGGCAATTGTGATTAATGCTGCTATGAACATTAGTGTGCAAATATCTGTTCAATTCTCTGCTTTCAATTCTTTTGGGTGTACACCTGGAAGTGGGATTACCAGGTCATATGGTAATGCTATACCTAACTTTCTGAGGAATCACTAAACTGTCTTTCACAGTTGCTGCACCATTTTACATTCTTAATAAAACTACTCTTATTTCTCCATATCCTCTGTGACACTTATTTTCCATTTTAAAAAATAATAGTCATGCTAGTGAGGGTGAAAAGATAACTCATTGTGGGTTTATTTAGGAGGTAGTGCAGATTGAACCTGGGAACTTGTACGTGGAATGCAAACACTCAAACCACTGAGCTACACCTGCTCCCTCTCATTGTGTTTTTGTTTTGCTTGTCTTTATTTTTTTAATGTTACATTAAAAAAATATGAGGTCCCCATATACCCCCCACCCCCCTCACCCCACTCCTCCCATAACAACCTCCTCCATAATCATGGGACATTCATTGCACTTGGTGAATACATCTCTGAGCACTGGTCCACATTATAGTTTACACTCTCCTCCAGTCCACCCAGTGGGCCATGGCAGGACATACAATGTCCAGTAACTGTCCCTGCAGTACCATCCAGGACAACTCCAAGTCCCAGATGGCTAAAGAAGTTGAGCATTTTTTCATGTGTTTTAAAGCCATTTGTATATCTTCTTTGGAAAAACGTCTATTCAAGTCTTTTTCTAATTTATTAATTGGGTTGTTTGTCTTTTTGTTGCTGAGTTGTAGAATTACTCTATATATTCTAGGCATTAAACTCTTGTGTGATATGTCCTTTCCAAATATTTTCCCTCACTCTTTAGGCTGTCTTTTTATTTTCATTATGAAGTTCTTCAGTGCATAAAATATTTTAATTTTGATGAAATTCCATTGATCTGTTTCTGTTGTTGTTTTTGTTCATGCTTTTGTGTAAAGTCTAAGAAACCAATTGCCTAACACAAGGTCCTGAAGGTGCTTTTATATGCTATCTTTCTATTTATTTAGGTCTTCTTTAATTTCTTCCACAAATGTATTGTAGTTTTCCATGTACAAATCCTTTACATCCTTGCTTATATTTATTCCTAGATATTTGATTCTTTTTGTTGCTAATGTAAATGGATTTTTCTTGATTTCCAAATTGGACTGTTCATTAATAGTGTTTGGAAACACCACTGATTTTTTTATTGAGAATTATTTTGTCTTTATTTATTTTTTAAATATTACATTAAAAAAATATGAGGTCCCCATATACCCCCCACCCCCCTCACCCCACTCCTCTCCCCATAACAATCTCCTCCATCATCATGAGACATTCATTGCATTTGGTGAATACATCTCTGAGCACAGCTGCACTTCATGGTCAATGGTCCACATCATAGCCCATACTCTCCCATATTCCACCCAGTGGGCCACGGGAGGACATACAATGTCCAGTAACTGTCTCTGCAGCACCACCCAGGACAACTCCAAGTCCTGAAAATGCCCCCACATCTCATCTCTTCCTCCCACTCCCTACCCCCAGCAGCCACCATGGTCACTTTCTCCACACTAATGCCACATTTTCTTCGATTACTAATCACAATAATTCATGAATAGAATATCAGTAAGTCCACTCTAATCCATACTCTATTCCTCCATCCTGTGGACCTTGGAATGGTTGTGTCCACTCCACATCTATATCAAGAGGGGGCTTAGATTCCACATGGATGCTGGATGCAATTCTCCTGCTTTCAGTTGTAGGCGCTGTGAGGTCCCCATTTTTATTTTTTATTTTTGAACAGACATTTATTTTATTTATTTATTTTACACTTTTTAAATTAAAGTTAATAGATCACAAAGAACATTACATGAAAAACATAAAAAGCAGAAAGGTTCCCATATGTCCCACTCCCTACCGCCTATCCCATCATTTTTGTAAATTGTATTTTTTGAAGATATATACATCACACAAAAAAGTTACATTTAAAAATATGGGGAGGCAGGGCAAGATAGCATCTGAATGAGTGCACGTCATAATCTCTCCTGCAAAGAAGCAGCTGGGTGGGGTTGGAGTCCTGCCAGAGTGGGCTGTTTTGGGGGCTTGCAGGGCAGGAGTTATCTGGACATTGATTTGGAGACAGTAATGGAGGTGGTGTTTGCTAGAGGTAGAATTTTGGGTTTCTGACATGGAGGTCAGAAGTTGTGGGTGGGACCCTTCCCCCTAGTGCTGGTGGCTGTGGCGTTCCCTGAAAACTGTTGGTTGTATGGCAGCGTTTGCAAGCCCTGTTTTTCCCAGATGCTTGGTTCTGGGGTCGGTGTCCCTGAAGACCCCTTAGCCCATGCTCCACAGACCCACATACCTTGAGTCCGCAATACCCCAGACTTCCCATTCCTGAATCCAGTGCTCCCTGAGGTCCGTGATTGCCCTAGCACTCCGGTTTTAGACTGACTCTGTGAATGTGAGAGATTTGGTGGGAGATGCGGAGGGGCTAGGTGGGCAGGTTCAATTTTCTGTTTTGGTTTTTTTTTTTTTTTGAGTTTGGAGGAGCATACCATATGGCTTGGGAAGAGCCTGGGAAGAGAGGAGTGGCAAATCTGCTGAAAAAACCCAATTTACCTAAATGCCACGGGATAGGAAACTTGGTCTGGGAGAAGGATGAGTCAGAATATCAATTAGCCCCCCCACCACACCTAAGGGAGAGGGACCATAGGAAATGCTTTCCAAGCTTCCAATACCATATTTGGGGTTACTGGTGAGGTGTAGGTACTCTCTCACTGGGAATAAAGAGACATTGATTTCTGCTTTGAGTTGGTTCACCAAGGACCCACTTGAATCCCCTTCTGGACCTCTCACACAGCTTTACCTGCTGCCCTGGGAGAGAGGAAAGTAAGGAAGGGAGAAAGGGGGAAATTCAGATTCCTAGGTGTTTTATTTAACTGCAAAGAGGATTCCTAGCTTGAAACTTTGGTTTTTTTGTTTGTTGTTGTCATTGATTTGTCTTCTGGTTTTTCCTTCCTCTTTACCCCCACAGACCCTTTTTCTTTTCTTTTCTTTTTCCTGCTTGCTTCCCCCCACTTTTTGCCCCCCTGTTTTTTTTTCCTTTCTCTTCTTTTTTAATTTTTAATTTTTTTATATTAGGTACTGCAGGGAGCACTTCACATTTGCTATGTTTCTTCATCCTCTATTTCCTCTTTTCTGTGTGTATTAATTTTGACCACCAACACTATCACCTTTCCTCTACATCTTTCTATCCTCCATCATTTATTGTGACTCACATTCCACATCTCTTTGTTTGTTTCCCAAATTTTCTGACTTTTTCTTTATAACACCTTTGTTCTGATTTCTGTCTTTATTCACTCTTTATATTATTTCTTTCTTTTCTCTTTCCTTCCCTCCTGAAAACACTGGCCTTGTAATTCATACTATGTTCCCCCTCATATTCAGTTGACTGTCTCATTATAGGTACTCTATTTTAATTACTGTTATAATTCTACAGATTGCAGGAATCGAATATCCATTCTCCTAAGTCTCACATGGTTCCTCTGTTAACATTTACTTTCAATACTACTATTATACACTCTCTTTTCTTACTCGTTTTGCTTTCCCTGATGCTAATATTTTCCTTCAAGTGAACTTAGCCAGTAACAAGAAAATAGAATAAGAACAAAGTGACAAAGAGAAGACATAACACATATGCAAAAACAGCAACTAATAAAACCCAAAGACCAGACAAAGAAGCTAAGGAACTGATTAAACCCATCAAGATAAAATGATGACCAGACAGCAACAAAAAACTACAAACCAAACAAATAATCAGGAAAATATGGCCCAATCCAATGAACAAACTAAAAACCAGGAAGGGGAGCAGAAGATGTACAGAACATCAAACAAGTAATTAAAGATCTCAAAACATATATTAGTGACCAATTTGATGAAGTGAAGGAAGAGATTAAGAATATGAAGAAAACACTTGGAGAGAATACAGAAGAAATTGCAATCATACTCAAAAAGATAATGGATATGATGGTGATGAATAGCACAATTCAAGAAATCAAAAACACACTCTCAGCAAATAACAGTAGATTAGAAGAGGCAGAGGAGAGAATTAGTGATGTAGAAGACAGTACATCTGAAATCAAACAGATAGTAGAACTGATCGATAAAAAGATAGAAACAATCCAGCAGGGACTTAGGGAACTGAATGACAATGCAAAATGCACAAACATATGCAATATAGGCATCCCAGAAGGAGAAGAGAAAGGAAAGGGAACAGAACAGGTGTTGGAGGAAATGATGACTGAAAACTTCCCAAATCTACAGAGGGAGATGGATGTCCATGTCCAGGAAGCACAACACACCCCAAACAGTATATATCCCAACATGCCTACCCAAACACATATACTTGTCAAATTATCCAATGCTCAAGACAAAAAGAAAATTCTAAAAGAGCAAGAGAAAAGAAAGCCATTATCATATAAAGGGGGCTACATAAGATTAAGTGCTGATTTCTCATCTGAAACCATAGAGGTAAGAAGGCAGTTGTATGACATAGTCTACATACTAAAATAAAAAAAATTCCAACCAAGAATACACTATCCAGCTAAAGTAGCATTCAAAACGATGGAAAGTTCAAAATATTCACAGATGAACAGAAACTAAGAGAGTATGCCAACAAGAATCCTGCCCTTCAAGAAATATTAAAGGGAGTTCAGCAGGAAGTAATAAATAAACAGAAGAGTCAAAGTTGGAGGAGAGTGTAAGAGCAACTAAAAAGACAAAAAGAAAAAAATCAAACAAAATATGACAAACACAAATATGAAGAAAATATGGCTAATATAAATAATTCCTTGAAAGTAATAACAGTGAATGTCAATGGATTAAACTACACTGTCAAAAGGCTCAGACTGGAAGACTGGATAAGGAAATATGACCCATCTACATGCTGTCTACAAGAAACACATCTTAGACCTAGGGATTCAGGGATGTCAAAAGTGAATGACTGGAAAACATTCTTACAAGCAAACAATAACCAAAAATGGGCAGGAGTAGCTATATTAATATCAGACAAAATAAACTTTAAATGCAAAACAACTGTGAGAGACAAAGATGAATACTACATATTAGTGAAAGGGATAATCTTTCAAGAAGAAAGAACAATCATAAACATTTATATTCCTAACAAGGCTGCCTCCAAATATGTGAGGCAAACACTGGAAAAACTAAGTGAAAGAATAGACACCTCTACAATTATAATGGGAGACTTTAATACACCACTATCAACTTTGGACAGAACATCTCAAAAGAGAATCAATAAAGAAACAAACACTTTGAACAGTATATTAGAGGAGTTGTACCTAATAGACATATACATAATATTATTCCCAAATACAGCAAGATATATATTTTTCTCAAGTGCACATGAATCATTTCCCAAGATGGACCATATCCTAGGTCACAAAGTCTCATTGAATTCAGAAAGTTTGAAATCATACAAAATAATTTCTCTGACCACAGTGAAGTGAAGCTGGAAATCTGCAAGGGCCAGAGGCCCAGATTTCACACCAAGATATGGAAATTAAACAGCACACTCTTAGAAAAAGAGTGGGTGAAAGAGGAAATCTCAAAAGAAATCAATAACTACCTTGAAACTAATGAAAATGATAACACAACATATCAAAACTTATGGAGGGAAGCGGACTTGGTCCAATGGATAGGGCATCCACCTACCACATTGGAGGTCTGTGGTTCAAACCCCGGGCCTCCTTGATTTGTATGGAGCTGGCCCATGCACAGTGCTGATGTGTGCAAGCAGTGCCATGCCATGCAGGGGTGTCCCGCACAGAGGGGAGACCCACGTGCAAGGAGTGCACCACGTAAGGAGAGCCACCCAACGCCAAAGAAAGTGCAGCCTGCCCAAGAATGGTGCCGCTCACAAAGAGAGCTGACACATATAAGAGGACACAACAAAAAGAAACACAGATTCCCAGGGCTGCTGATAAGGATAGAAGTAGTCACAGAAGAAAACACAGCGAATGGACACAGAGAGCAGACAACCAGGGTGGGGAAGGGGAGTGAAATAAGTAAATGAATCTTTAAAGAAAAAACAAGGAAAAAACATATGGAATGCAAAAAAGCAGTACTGAGATGGAAATTTATAGCCATAAATTCATACATCAAAAAAAGAAGGAGGAGCTAACTGCACACTTGGAGGAATTAGTAAAAAACAACAAAGTAACCCCAAAGGAAGAAGAAAGAAAGAATAAATATCAGAGCAGAACTAAATGAAATAGAAAATAAGAAAGCACCTGAAAAAATAAACAAAACCAAGACATGGTTCTTTGAAAAGATCAATAAAATTGACAAACCTTTAGCTAGACTAACAAAGAAAAAGAGAGAGAAGATGCAAATACACAAAATAAGAAATGACAAAGGAGATATCATCACTGACCCCACAGAAATAAAGACTATCATAAGAGGATACTTTGAAAAACTATAGTCCAACAAGAAGGGCAATTTAGAAGAATGGACAAATTCCTAGAAACACATAAGCCTACATTGACAAAAGAAGAAATTGATCATCTCAATAAACCAATCACAAGTAAAGAGATAGAATCAGTCATTAAAAACCTCGCAACTAAGAAGAGCCCAGGGCCAGACGGCTTCACAGGTGAATTCTATAAAGAATTTCAGAAAGAACAAACGTGAAGCTTGCTGAAATTCTTCCAAAAAATCAAAACAGAAGGAACATTGCCTAACTCATTCTATGATACCAATATTACCCTAGTACCAAAACAAAAGAAAGACAACACAAGAAAGGAAAATTACAGACCAATCTCTCTAATGAACCTAGATGTGAAAATCCTCAACAAAATACTTGCTAGTCATATTCAACAACACATTAAATTAATTATATACCATGACCAAGCTGGATTCATTCCGGGTATGCAAGGATGGTTCAACATAAGAAAATCAATTAATGTAATACACCATATAAATAGATTGAAGGAAAAAAATCACATGACCATATCTATAGCTGCAGAAAAAGCATTTGACAAGATATAGCACACTTTCTTGATAAAAACAGTGCAAAAGATTGGAATAGAAGGAAATTTTCTGAACATGATAAAGGGTATATATGAAAAACCCACAGCTAACATCGTTTACAATGGTGAAATCCTAAAATATTTCTCTCTAAGATCAGGAACAAGACAAGGATGCCAACTATCACCCTTTCTATTTAATATTGCCTTAGAAGTAGAAGTACTTGCTCGAGCACTGAGGCAAGAACCAGACATAAAAGGCAACCAAATTGGAAAGGAAGAAGTCAAAATTTCAGTATTTGCAGATGACATGGTCCTATACATAGAAAATCCTGAGAATTCTACAAGAAAGTTTCTAGAACTCATAAATGAATTCAGTAAAGTCACAGCTTATAAAATCAATGCACAAAAATCAGTAGCATTTCTGTACACCAGTAATGAGCAATCTCAGGAGGAAATCAAGAAACAAATACCATATATAATAGTAAATTTAAAAATCAAATACTTAGGAATAAATTTAACTAAAGATCTAAAAAACTTATATGCAGAAAACTGCACAACTCTTTTCGAGGAAATCAAAGACTTAAATAAATGGGAGAATATTCCCAGTTCATGGCTAGGAAGACTAAATATGTTTAAGACGTCTATCCTACCAAAATTGATCTACACATTCAAAGCAATGCCAGTAAAAATAAACACAGAATTCTTTAATGAACTAGAAAAACTAGCTATGAAATTTATTTGGAAAGGAAAGAGGCCCTGAATAGCAAAAGACATATTGAAGAAGAAAAATGAAATTGGAGGAATCACACTACCTGACTCCAAAACATACTACAAAGCTACAGTAGTGAAAACAACATGGTATTGGAACAAGGAGAGACACACAGACCAATAGAATAAAATTGAGAGTCCTGATATAGATCTTCATATATACAGTCACATAATATTTGACAAGGCCACCAAACCCACTCAACTGGGAAAATGGCCTCTTCAACAAGTGGTGCCAGGAAAACTGGACATCCAAATGTAAAAGAATGAAAGAGGATTATCAACTCACACCTTATAAAAAAAATCAACTCAAGATGGATTAAAGACCTAAATATAGGAGCTAAGACCATAAAGACTTTGGAAAGCAATATAGGTAACCATATACAGGACTCTGTAATAGGAAATGGGTCATGAACTTCACATGCAAAGCACGAGCAGCAAAAGAACAAATAGATAAATGGGACTTCCTCAAAATTAAAGCCTTCTGCACCTCAAAGGAGTTTATCAAGAAAGTGAAAAGAGAGCCTACACAATGAGATAAAATATTTGGTAACCACATATCTGATAGGAGACTTATAACCTGTAATATATAAAGAACTCTTATATCTTGAAAATAAAAAGACAAACAACCCATTTAAAAAATGGGAAAAAGATTTGAACAGACACTTCTCCAAAGAACAAATACAAATGGCTAAAAAGCACATGAAAAAATGCTCAAAATCACTAGCTATTAGAGAAATGCAAATCAGAACTACAGTGCGATACCATCTTACTCTCATAAGATTGGCAGCTATGTAAAAAAACAGAAGACTACAAGTGCTGGAGAGGATGTGGAGGAATGGGAACACTCATCCATTGCTGGTGGGAATGCAGAAGGATACAGCCATTCTGGAGGACAGCTTGGTGGTTTCTTAAAAACTAGTTATAGATTTGCCATATGACCCAGCAATTCCACTGTTGATCATATACCCAGTAGAACTAAAAATAAGGGACAAACTGAAATATGCACACCAATGTTCATAGCAACACTATTCACTATTGTCAAAAGTTGGAATCAACCCAAATGCCCATCAACAGATGAATGGATAAATAAAATGTGGTATATACATACAATGGAATACTACTCAGCTATTAGAATGAACACAGTACAAACACGTGATAAAATGGATGAATCTTGGGAAACTTATGTTGAGTGAAGCAACCGAGGCATTGAAGGACAAATACTACATGACCTCACTGCTATGAAATAAGTAAACCAAGCTGTCTCAGAGAGTTAGAGTCCAGACGATAGGCTTAAAGGAATTTGGGGGATAGAGGAAGGTTGCAAGCTGACACCTACCTGGGTGAATCTATGATAAGCTGGAGGTAAGTATTTGTACAGGGAAAGGAAAAATGGGGGCATAGGGATACCTTTCAGTGGGGCTTTGTAGGCTTGAGGGGAGATAGGGATGGGCAGATGGATAAGCTGGCTCAAGAAATAGGGGGAGGGTGGGGGGAACATTTGAACATAGGAGATTATCAGGTATGTGGTTGAAAGTATAATGTTGGGAAAATGTTCTTTAAAATATAATAAGGAAGGTTAAATGTTTAAGATACTTAAAGGGGAGAATTTGACAAAGGGCAGGCTTCTAGGGAGTGTGTGAGTGCTCATTTTGTCATAGTTGGCTATATCATTGGATAGAGACCCATACAACGAGTGTGAAGGTATACCAACATTCTGGGGAGGACCAATGTTCTCAAATAGAGGGAATTATATCTCTTGAGAGAATTGGTGGTCCCCAGTGGGTTAGGGCAGTCGAGCATGTCAAGCCCTCAACATTTTTGCAAGTATCTCTGAATATGGTCCTTCAAGTAATGAAGATTGATTGTCACTGTGGGCCCTGAGGGGAGGGGAAAAAAGGTATTGAATAGACGGAATCAGTGTAACTGTGAGGCAATGGAAATTTTCCACAAGATTATGCAATGACAGATATAGGACACATTAAGTTACACCAAAAATGTATAAAAACCTATAGGCCAAAATGTAAACCATAATGTAAACACAAGTGTAACCATGTTTGAAAGCTATTGTCTCAATATCTGTGAATTAGTTGCAGGAAATATAATATGAACATATAAAATGATCATTGCTGAGGAAGGGACAAAGTGTTCAATGCTTGATATGTGGGAGTACTGTATATTGAAAATATGAATTACTGCGATCTAAAACTTTTGTGAAGACAAACTTAATAATTACCAAAGAAAGAGAAGAAAAGAAAGGATGTAGACACTGAGGAAGAAATGGAAGAAATTGCCTTGCCACTGTTCATACAGGGCATCACTTTTGCATTGATAAAAGGCAGAATATCAAAAACAAAGCTTTTTCATTTTTAAATTTTTTGTTACCCCAATTTATTGTTCCTTTATTTAATTTTTCTAAATTAGTATGTATTCTATATCCAACCTTTAAACCCATCACTATATTCCATTTTACTATTAATGGTACCTGGCAATATATTGGGCTTCACTTTTCAGGAAGTTTTGGATCACAGAGAGGTGCAATTATGGCAGGGGAAAAATACTGGTGTGGGAAGTTATTGATAGGGGGCACATGATTGGAAGGGAGTTCTCCAGGGCATGTAGAGAGGGTATATAAAAATGTTTGGTTATTGTCATAGTGGTTACACTTAAAAATGACAACTGAGGGACTGCTGAGTTCCTTGCCAGGGTGTTCTACGACATTCTACAATGGAACAGCAACAATCCCCCAAATGCAATGGCTAAGACCAATAAAGAAGGATGGTCCAACAATGAGCCCTTGACACTAATGATTATGCTTGTGAGCCTCTGCATCTGAAATAAGAACTAGGCATAGAGCTGCAGGATGCCAGGAATTACCTCCTGAGTGTCTCCATGTTACTCAAATGTGGCCACTCTGTAAGCCAAACTCAGCATGTAAATGCCTTACCTTCCCCCAGCATGGGACATGACTCCCAGGGATGAGCCTCCCTGGCAAAGACGGGTTACTACCAAGTACCAGCTGGTGATGTAACTAGAAAATGACCTTGAATAAAAGGGTCAACTGAGAGCAGAAATCTCAGCCTACATGAAATATCAGGTGTCAAAAATGCTATTTGACCTTGAATAAAAGGGGGAAATGGAAAGGACAAATGAGTTTATATAGCTATGAGTCTCCAAAAATAGTCAGGAGGTCATCAGAGGGGTCACTCTTGTGCACGCCTCAGCAGGTTCCCAGAGACAGCCAAAGTAGATACAAGCCCTGGGTTGGTTTTTCTGAGGGCTACAGAGACCCACAGGTTCTATGGTCCTGGCAGATGGAGTTCAGTGCCATGTCGGTTGGCCCTACTTTGCAGTTTGTGTTCCTGAGTGTGATGGAGTTGAACTCAGATATGATATTTGTTTACAAGCCTCTACTGTTACTTTTACCAGACCTGTCGTTGGTGCTGGGGTTTGGTATATGCTCAGGGGACCTGAATCTCTGGACTGTCCATGTGATAGCCAGATCCTGTGCCTCAATAGACCTGCAACTCCTACCCTCTGGTTTAATGAACTTACTCTAGCCAGCTAACAGGGAGGTGAATAAGGTCAACCACCACACCAGGGAGCCAAGAGTGCCTACAACTGCAAGCATGAGAATTGCATCCATCATCCATGTGGAATCTAAGCCCCCTCTTGATATAGAGGTGGACTGGACATAACCGTCCCAGAGTTCACAGGATGGAGGAATAAAGCATGGATTAGAGTGGACTTGCTGATATTCTGTTCTGGAACTACTGTGATTAGTAATGTAAGAAAACGTAGCATTAATGTGGAGAAGGTGGCCATGGTAGGTGCTGAGGGTAGGGAGACAGAAGAAGAGATATGATGTGGGGGCATTTTCAAGATTTGGAGTTGTCCTGATTGGTACTGCAGGGACATATGCTGGACAGTGTATGTCCTGCCATTGCCCACTGGGTGTCCTGGGGGAGAGTGTAAACTACAATGTAAAACACTATCCATGAAGTGCAGCAGTGCTCCAAAATGTATTCACCAAATGCAATGAATGTGCCAAGATGATGAAAGAGGTTGTTGATGTGGGAGAAGTGGGGTGAGGGGCCTGGGAGCTATATGGGACCTCATATTTTTTTAATGTTCCATTAAAAATAAATTAAGAAATACTTCAGGAAAAGAAAATTAAAGATCAATTTCTCTTATGAATATAGATGCAAAAATCAACAAAGTACTAGAAAATTGAATCCAAAGCATAATAAAATAATTGTTCACTATGATCAAGTAGGATTATCCCCATTATGCAAGTATGGTTGAAGACAAGAAAATCTGTTAATGTAATACACCATATTCATGAAAACAAGAGAACAAAAATGATCATCTCAATTTATGTGGAAAAGACTCGTTACAAAATCCTGCTTCCTTTTTTCATAAAATCACTTAGAAAAGTAAGAATAAAAGGAAATGCTCTCAACATGACAAAAACCACTGTGGAAGTTTGAGCTTATTTATGAATTCCCCAAAAGACATTACGATTGTAAATTCCCAAAAGACATTATTTTGTTAATGAATCTGTTCCTCTGGGTGTCACTTTGTTTGATTGTATTAGATTCACCAGAGATGTCTTTAACTAAATTACCTGTTAAGAACTGAAACTGTTCGAAAGACATTGCAGTGACAGATACAGACCATTATATATCCTGCCAGAACCTACAGAATTGAGTGGGAGAGAGTGTAAACTATAATGTAAACTATAACCCATACTTAGTGGCAATGCTCAAAATGTGTTCATTGATTGCAATGAATGTACCACAGTAATGAAAGAAGTTGTTCATGAGGGGGAAATTGGGAGGGGTGGGGAGTGGGGCATATGGGAATCCCTTATATTTTTTATGTAACATTTTATGTAATCTAAGTATCTTTTAAAAATAAATAAAAATATATTAAAAAATATATGAGGTTCCCATATTCCCCCACCCCCCACCCCACTCCTCCTACACCAACAACCTCCTCCATCATTGTGGCATACTCATTGCACTCGGTAACACATTTTGGAGCACTGCTGCACCACATAGATAATAGTTTATCCTGTAGTTCACACTCTCCCCCAGTACATTCAGTAGGTTGTAGCAGGATATATAAAGTCCAGCATCTGACCCTGTAATATCACTTAGGGCAACTCAAAGTCCCAAAAATGCCCCCATATCACATCTCTTCTTCCCTCTCCCTGCCCTCAACAACTGTGGTCACTTTCTCCACCTCAATGCTACAATTTCTTCTATTACTATTCACAATAATTTTATAGTAGAATATCATGTATAAGTTCACTCTAATCCATATTATATTCCTCCATTCTGTGGACCCTGGGATGGTGATGTCTACTCCACCTCTAGATCAAGAGGGGACTTAGGTTCCACATGGATGATGGATGTAATTCCGCTGCTTGCACTTGTTGGCACTCTTGATTCCCTGGTGTGGTGTTTGACCCATCTTCACCTCCCTGTTAGCGGACCTGGGTAAGTCCAATGAACCAGAGAGTAGGCGTAACAATTCTGCTGAGGCTCAGGGCCCAGATGGCACATGGGCAGTCCAGAGATTCCAGGCCCTTGAGTATGCACCATCCCTAGCACCAAACACAGGTTCAGTAAAAGTGACAGAAGAGGCATTTGTAGGAAGGTCACATCTGAGTCCAGCTCCATCACACTCAGGAGCACAAATTCCAAAGTAGGGCCCTCTGATATGGCACAGAACTCCAAATCTATCTGCCATGACCATATACCCTGTACTGCCACGACCATACACCCTGTACACCATTGATTTTTATATGTTGATTTTGTTCCCTGCCACTTCACTGAATCCATTTATTAGTTCCAGTACCTTTGTTGTGCATTCTTTGGTATTTTCTATATATAGGATCATGTCTTTGGCAAATTGGGAAAGTTTTACTTCTTCCTTTCTAATCTGAGTGAATTTTATTTATTTTTCTTGCCTATTTTCTCTGACTAAAACTTCCAGTGCAATGTTGAATAACAGTAGGTACAGTGGGCATTCTTGTCTTGTTCCTGATCTTAGGGGAAAAGCTTTTAGGCTTTCACCATTGTGTATTATGTTAACTGTGGGTTTTTCATATATGCCCTTTATTAGGTTGAGGCAGTTTCCTTCTATTTCTATTCTAATTTTTTAGTGCTTTTTAAGAAGAGTTGCTGGATTCGGTCAAAAGATATTTCTGCATAAATTGAGATGATTTTGTGCTTCTTTTTTCCTTTATTCCATTAATGTGTATTACATTAATTGATTTCCTTATGTTGAACCACCCTTGCATTCCTGGAATAAATTCCACTTGATCATGGTGTATAATTCTCTTAATGTACTTTTGGATTCAGTTTGCTAGTACATTATTGAGGATTTTTGTATTTACATTTACAAAGGATATTGGTTCAAATATTATTTTTCTTGTGATATCTTTATCTGGCTTTGGTATTAAAGTGATGCTGGTCTCATAGAATGAGTAAGGAATGTTCTTTCCTCAAGGTTTTGGAAGGTTTTGAACAAGAATGGCATTAATTTTTCTTGAAATATTTGGCAAAATTCACAAGTGAAGCTATTTGGTCCTTGACTTTTCTTTGTTGGGAGGTTTTTTATTATGGATTCAGTGTCTTTACTTTTTATTGGCCTGTTGAGATCTATTTCTTCTTGAGTCAGTGTAGGTAGTTTGTGTCAATTTCATCTATCTAATTTGTTGACACACAATTGTTCATATTATCCTCTTATTCTCCCATTTTATTTCTCCGGGGTCAGAGGGAATTTCCCTCCTTCCATTTCTATTTTGGTTATTTGTGTCCTTTCAACTTTTTTTGTCCATCTAACTAAAAGTTTGATTTTATTGATATTAAAAAAACAACTTGGTTTCATTGATTCAATTTTTTAAATTCTCTATTTTATTTATCTCTCTGGCAATCTTTGTAATTTACTTCCTTCTGCTTGCTTTGTGTTTAGGTTGCTCTTCTCTTTTCAGATCCTCCAGTTGTGAGGCTTGGTCTCTGATTTGAGATCTTTCTTCTTTATTGTAAGCATTTAGAGGTATAAATATTCCTCAAAGCACTGACTTCACTGTATCCCATAAGTTTTGGTATGTTATGTTTTACTTTGCCTCAAGATATTTCCTAATTTCCCTTGTGATTTTTTTCTTTGGCCCATAGGCTGTTTAAGAATGTTTAATTTCAACATATTTGTGGATTTTCAAGTTCTCTCTTACTTATTGACATATATCTTTAATCAATTTTAAGTATATTGAACCTTGTTTTATGACTTAATATATGGTCAGTCCTGTAGAATCATGATATGAACTAGATAATAGGAATTGTGTGCTGCTTTTAGCTGAATTTTTCTATATATGTCTGTTAGGTCTAGTTGTTTTATAATATCATTCAAATCTTCTATTTCCTTATTGATCTTCTATCTAGATGCTCTATCCATTATTGAAAGAAGTGTAGGAACGGGAGGTAGTGTTTCATGGGAGAAAGAGGAGTCTGTTGGAGGATGGAGGGTGATTTCTTTTCAGTGTGTATGGCAAGCTGAGCCCCCTTTGAATCTCAGAGGGGACTGATGTGGCTGTGGGGAGACGGGAAGGGGGATCTGATCAGGCAGGCTATCACAACCAGCTTACCTGGGAGAGGGAGGAACTAAGGTAGAGAGGGAGCAGAGACAGGTGCCTAAACAGCCCAGGTTGGCAAACTGTTAGAAGTCTAATTGCTTGAGGGAATGGAGGCAGGAAGACTCAGATAAGCTTTCAGAAGCTTACTTAGGTTTTGGAGGCAGTATAGCTCAGTGGGGGAATTCCTGCCTTGCATATATAAGGTCCTGGTTAGATTCCTGGGTCTCCTGAGAGAAGTGATACAGAGAGTCATCCACTGGGTTATCAGGCATCCATTGGTATATTATGACAGGAAACATATAGACAGGTTTTCTTTTTTTTTTTTTTTTTTTAAGACAGGGAAAAAAAGATATTTGCTTTATGTATATACAAACATACAAACAAGGAAGAAATATTCATAATGATTACAGTCCTCATTTCTGTGGTCATAGTGCATATTTATAACTGTCTTCTTCTGTTAACCATTTATTATTCCCTTTTTTTTTTAATTGACTTTGTAATAATATTACATTAAAAATATATATGTGAGGTCCCATTCAACCCCACCCCCCCACCCCCCCCTCTCCCCCCCCAACAACACTCGTTCCCATCATCATGACACATCCATTGGATTTGGTAAGCACATCTTTGGGCACCTCTGCACCTCATAGACTATGGTCCACATCATGGCCCATACTCTCCTCCATTCCATCCAGTGGGCCCTGTGAGGATCCACGATGTCCGGTGATCACCCCCGAGGCGCCATCCAGGGCAGCTCCACTAGACAGGTTTTCTTTGTTTTAGGTTTTATTTGACCTGTTACTTTTGACTTTTAATTGATTCCCCTCTATTTTCTTAATTTTATTCACTAAAACCTAGTACATCACCTGCAGAGGGCAGGATGAAGTGTGGTTGACTGATGAGCACCAGCAGGCTGAGAAGCTCCTTAGGGGCCTAAGAGTGAAGGCTGTTTTTCATGAGTTGTTTTTTTTTTCTTTTTTTCTTTTTGTTTCTTGTTTCTTGTATTTGCCCTTTGTTTCCTTTTTTCTTTTACTTATATTTTTCTACCTACACCATCTTTCCTGCATTTTTCTATCTTATGCTTTCTGTTGTTTTTCTTTCATTCCACCTCTATTTGGCCTTCATTTTAAAAAATTTCTTTCTCTCTCACTCTTTTTCTCTCTTCTCATCTTTCCAGCCTTTTAACTAATTCTATTTTTCCTCTATTTTGTTCCTTGTTTCATTTTCTCTATTCTACCTTTTTATTCTTATTCCTTTGTATTTTTAAATTTTTTACTCATATTACTTATTTTCCTAGCTCTTGTATGGTTCTTCTATTATTGTTATTATTATATTATTATTATTTTTTCTCTTCTTATGTCTTTCCTTTACTCTGGTCCTAATATTATTTTCAAGGGAATACAGACAACTGCAAAGATACAGAATAAGAGGACCAGTGCCAAAAAGAACCTTACCACACACATACACAAAAACAACAAAATAAAATCCTAGAGTAGAAAGAAAAGCTAACCAATAAAAGAAGCTCATTAAGATAAATGGATGCCTAGACATCAACAAAAAATTACAAGCCATACAAAGAAACAGAACACATGGCCAAGTCTAATGAACAAACTAAAAAACAGGAGGAGATGCAGAACATGGAACAATTAACCACAGATATCCAAACAAATATCATGAATAAACTTAATGAAGTAAAGGAAAATATAAAGGATATTAAGAAGAAGCTGGGGGAACTTCCTGAAGAAATTATAAACATACATAGAAAGAAGGCAGATATGATTGTGATGAATGGAACAATGCAGGGAAATAAAAAATACACTGGAAGCACATAGCAGATTTGAACAGGCAGAGGAAAGAATTAGTGGTGTTGAAGACAGTACATCTGAAATCAAACAGATAGTAGAACAGATAGATAAAATGATAGGAAAAAATCCAACAAGGACTTAATTTGAATGACAACATGAAATGCACAAATGTAAGCATTATAAGTATCCCAAGGGAAGAAGAGATGGGAAAGGGGGTAGAACAAGTTTTAGAGGAAATAATGGCTGAAAATTTCAAAACCCATTTGAGGGACATGGACATACATATCCAGGAAGTGCAGCACACCTCAAAGAGTGTAAGTACTAACAGGTCTACACTAAGACGTATACTTGCCGAATTGTATAATTCTCAAGACAAAGAGAGAATACTGAAAGCAGCAAGAGAAAAGAGATCTATCATATAAAAGGGAAGCTCCATAAGATTAAGTGATGATTTCTCATCTGAAACCATAGGAGGCAAGAAAGCAGTGGTATGACATAGTTAAGGTGCTAACAGAAAAACATTTCCAGCCAAGAATTGTCTATCCAGCAAAGCTGGCATTTAAAAATGAGGGAGAGTTCAAAATATTCACAGATAAACAGAAAGTAAGAGTTAACAAGAAACCCGCCCTTTAAGAAATACTAAAGGGAATTCTGCAGGTTGAAAGGGAAAAACAGGAGAAAGAGGGTTAGAGAAGAGTGTAGTAATGAAGAATATTGGTAAGAAACTAAAAAGATGAAAAGAGTAATAAAAACAGCATATGAAATACATAAACCTAATGAAAATTTGGATAATGTGAGTAATTCCTTGACAGTAATAACATTGAATGTTAATGGATTAAAATTTCCAGAGACAGTGGCCATGGGCATTGCTGAGAGCAGGGAAAGGGAAGAAAATATGTGATATGGAGGCATTTTCAAGACTTGGAGTGTACTGAATGATATTGCAGGGACAGATGCAGGACATTATATATCCTGCCATAATCCACTGAATGGACTGGGAGCATGTGTAAATTACAATTTAAACTATAATACATGCTGTGTAGCAGTGCTCCCAAATGTATTCATCAAATACAATGAATGTGCCACACTGATGAGTTTGTTGATGTGGGAGGAGTGGGGGTGGCTGGAGAGTGGGGTGTATGGGAAGCTCATATTTTTTAATGTAACATTTGGTGTGATCTATAACATTTTTAAAAAGATAATAAAAGATAAAAAAAGAGATACAGGTTGGCAGATTGGATAAGGAAATATAACTCATGTATATGATTTCTACAAGAAACTCACTTTAGATTCAGAGATTCAAAGATGCTGAAAGTGTATGGCTGGAAAACAATTTTACATGCAAACAATAACCAAACAAAGGCTGGAGTAGCTATACTAATATTGGATGAGATAGGCTTTAAATACAAAACTATCATAAGAGACAAAGAAAAACAATATGTATTAATAAAAGGGATAATCTATTAAGAAGAAAGAAAAATCATAAACATATACATGCCTAGCCAGGGAGCCTCAAAACACATGAGGCAAATATTGGAAAAATTAAGTGAAGAAATAGGTACCTCTAGAATTACAGGTGGGGTACCTTAAAAAATCATTCTCACCATTACATGGAACACATGACAGAGGATCAATAAAGAAACAGAGACCTTGAATAATACATCAGGGAATCTAGAGCTAATATACACATACAAAGCAGAGCATTATTCTGAAATACAGCAGGATCCACAATTTTCTTGAGCTCCCAAGCATCATTCTCCAGGATAGACCATATGCTAGGGCACAGAACAACTCTCAATGAATTCAGAAAAATTGAAATTATACAAAGCAATTTCTCAGACAATATGGAATGAAGCTGGAAATCAGTAAGGGGAAGAGAACCAGATTAGTCACAAAGATATGGAAGTAAAATAACACACTTTTAGACAACCAGCGGGTCAAGGAGGAAATTTCAAAAGAAATCAGTAACTACCTTGAAGCAAATGAAAATGATGACAGAACATGTCAAAACCTATGTGATGCAGCAAAAGCAGTGCTGAGGTGGAAGTTTATAGCCATAAATGCCTATATTAAAAAAGAAGAGGAGTGAACACACCTCATAATCTCTCCTGCAAAGAAGCAGCTGAGTAGGGTTGGAGTCCTGCTGGACCAGGCTGTTTCAGGTGTTTGCAGAGCAGGAGGTGTCTGTACGTCAATTTGGTGGGACGGTGACAGAGGAGATTCTTGTAAGAGGTAGAATTTTGGGTCTCTTTCGCGGAGGTCAGGGTTGTGAGTGGGACGGACCATTTTTCCTGGGGCTGGTGGCCTGGTGGTGGTGATTCCTAAAGGTTTTGCTGTGCTGGGGAGTTCCCAAGCCCTGAGCAGGCTGTTTCAGGGGTTTGAAGGGCAGGAGATGTCTGGAAGTCAATTTGGTGAAACAGTGACGGAGGAGATTCTTGCGAGAGGTGGAATTTTGGGTTTCTGACATGGAGGTCTGAGCTTCTGGCTGGAGCCCCTCCCCCTAGGGCTGGTGGTCGGGCCGTGGTGATCCCTGGGAACTTTGTTGTGTGGGGTGTTCCCAAACACTGAGTGGGCTGTTTTGGGGGCTTGCAGGGCAGGAAGTGTCTGGATGTCGATTTTGTGAGACAGTGACAGAAGAGATTCTTGCAAGAGGTGGAACTTTTGTTTTCTGACATGGAGGTCAGAAGTTCTAGGTGGAAACCCTCCCCCTAGGGCTGACGGCCCCTCTGCAGCAGTCCCTGAAATTTTGTAGTGCAGCAGTGCCCCCAGTGGGCAGTTTCGGGGGCTTGCAGGACAGGAGGTGTCTGGATGTCAATTTGGTGAGACAGTGATAGAAGAGATTCTTGTGAGAGGTGGAATTTTGGGTTTCTGACACGGAGGTCAGAGGTTGTGGGCAGAACCCCACCCCCTAGGGCTGGTGCCCAGCTGTGGGGATCCCTGAAGGCTGTGTTGTGCTGTGGTGCTCCCAGTTACTGGATGCATGGTTCCCAGGTCTGGGTCCCCTAATCCCTGGTGGACCATGCTCCAGAGACACACATCTTGAGTCTGCAATATCACAGACTTCCCATCCCTGAATCCACAGTACCCTGAAGTCCATCTGAGGTCATTGATTACCCTAGCCCTCAGCGTTTGTGTTTTTTTTTCTTTTATCTTTTTTCTTTTTTGTCTTGGTTGCTAATATTGCATTATCTCCTGGTCTTTTCTCCCGTTTTATCCCTCAAGGTCCTTTATCATTTATTTAGTTTTTTTCTCCTGTTCTTTTTCTTGCTTGTTTCCCTCCCTTTTCTTTGCCCACCCCCTTTCTTTCTTCTTTATCTTCTTATTTTTTTCTTTTCCCTGCTTTTCTTCTTATTTTATTTTCTTTATATAATAGGTGCTGCAGGGAGCGCTTCACATTTGCTGTGTTTCCTCATCCTCCATTTCCGCTTTTCTGTGTGATTTGAGTTTGGCCACCTACACTATCCCCTATCCCCTATATCTTGCTATCCTCCATCATCTACTGTCTCTATTATATTCCACCTCCCTTTCTTTGGCCCCCAAATTGTCAGACTTTTAATTTCTAATACCTTTGTTCTGTTTTCTGTCTTTTATCCACTCTTGATATTATTCTCTTTCTTTTCCCTTTCCCTCTCTCATGAAAACACTAGCTTTTAAATTCATACTATATTCCTCCCCATATTCAGTTCATTGTCTCATTATAGATACTCTACTTACTGCTATAACCCTACACAACTTACATGAGTCTAATATCCATTCTCCCAGATCTCACATTGTTGCTCTGTTAACATTCATTACCAACCCTACTTTATATATTTTCTTTTCTTACACATTTTGCTTTCCGTAGCCCTAATAATTTCCTTCAAAGTGAACTTAACCAGCAACAAGAAAATAGAGTAAGAAGAACAAAGTGACAAAGAAAAGGCATAACACTTATGCAAGAACAACAACTAATTAATCCCCAAGACTAGACAAAGAAGCTAAGGAGCTGATTAAACCCGTCAAGATAAAATGATGACCAGACAGCAACAAAAAACTACAAACCAAACCAATAATCAGGAAAACATGGCTGAATCCAATGAACAAACTAAAAACCAGGAAGGGGAGCAGAACATCAGACAAGTAATTAAAGATCTCAAAACATATATTAGAGACCAACTTAATGAAGTAAAGGAAGAGAATAAAAATATGAAGAAAACACTTGGAGAAGAAATTGCAGACATATGCAAAAAGATAACAGATATAATGGGGATGAACACCACAGTGCAAGAAATCAAAAATACACTCTCAGCAAATAGCAGCAGATTAGAAGGGGCAAAGGACATAATTAGCAACATGGAAGACAGTACATCTGAAATCAAGCAGAGAGTAAAACTAATCGATAAAAAGATAGAAAAAAATCCAGCTAGGACTTAGGGACCTGAATGATAATGGAAAATGCACAAACATACGTATTATAGGCATCCCAGAAGGAGAAGAGAAGGGAAAGGGGACAGAAGGGGTGTTGGAGGAAATAATGGCTGAAAACTTCCCAAATCTACTGAGAGAGATGGATGTACATGTCCAGGAAGCAAAACGCACCCCAAAAACCATAAATTCCAACAGGTCCACCCCAAGACATGTACTTGTCAAATTATGCAATGCTCAAGACAAAGAGAAAATTCTAAAAGCAGCAAGAGAAAAGAAAACCATCACATACAAGGGAGGCTCCATAAGATTAAGTGCTGATTTCTCATGTGAAACCATGGAGGCAAGAAGGCAGTGATATGATATAATCAAGGTACTAAAAGAAAAAATTTTCCAACCAAGAATACTCTACCCAGCTTAGCCAGCATTCAAAAGTGGAGAGTTCAAAATATTCAGAGATAAACAGAAATTGAAAGAATATGCCAAGAAGAACCCTGCCCTTCTAGAAATAGTAAAGGGAGTTCTGCAGGAAGAAAGGAAATAACAGGACAGGCAGAGTTGGAGGAGAGTGTAAGAGCAACAAAAAATACAAAAAGAGAAGGAAAAAACCAAAATATGACAAACACAAGTCCAAACAAAATGTGACTAACATAAATAATTCCTTGAAAGTAATAACATTGAATGTCAATGGATTAAACTCACCTATCAAAAGATTCAGACGGGGAGATTGGATAAGGAAATATGAACCATCTATATGTTGTCTACAATAAACACATCTTAGACCCAGGGATTCAAGGAGACTGAAAGTGAATGGTTGGAAAACAACCTTACAAGCAAACAATAACCAAAAAAAGGTAGCAGTAGCTATATTAATGTCAGACAAAATAGACTTTAAATATGAAACAATTGTGAGAGACAAGGAAGAATACTACATATTAGTGAAAGGGACAATCTCTCAAGAAGAACGGACAATCATAAATATATATGTTCCTAACAAGGGTGCCTCCAAATATGTGAGGCAAACACTGGAAAAACTAAGTGAAGGAATAGATGCATCTACAATTATAGTGGGAGATTTTAATACATCACTATCAACTTTGGATAGAACATCTCAAAAGAGAATCAATAAGCAAAAACTTTGAACAGTATGTTAGAGGAGCTGGATCTAATAGACATATACAGATCATTACACATGAATACAGCAGGATATACATTTTTCTCAAGTGCATATGGATCATTCTCTAAGATAGACCATATACTAGGCCACAAAGAAAGGCTCAATGAATTCAGAAAGATCAAAATCATAGAAAATAATATCTTTGACCACAGTGGAGTGAAGGAGGAAATCTGCAAGGGTCAGAGGCCCAGATTTCACACGAAGATATGGAAATTAAATAGCATGCTCTTAGAAAAACAGTGGGTCAAAGAGGAAATATCAAAAGAAATTAATAACTACCTTGAAATTGATGAAAATGATAACACAACATACCAAAACTTATGGACTGCAGCAAAATCATTACTGAGAGGGAAATTTATAGCCATAAATTCACACATCAAAAAAGAAGTAAGAGCCAAAATTGAAGAACTAACTGCACATTTGGAGGAAATAGTAAAAAAAAACAAAAAACAAAGTAACCCCACAGGAAGAAGAAAGAAAGAAATAACAATGATAAGAGCAGAACTAAATGAAATAGAAAATAAGAAAGCACTTGAAAAGATACACAAAACCAAGAGCTGATTCTTTGAGAAGCTCAATAAAATTGACAAACCCTTAGCGAGACTAACATAGAAAAAAAGAGAGAAGAAGCAAATACACAAAATAAGAAATGAGAATGGAGATATCACCACTGACCCCACAGAACTAAAGACTATCATAAGAGGATACTTTGAAAAACTATATTCCAACAAAAATGACAATTCAGAGGAAATGAACATATTCCTAGAAACAAATAAGCAGTCTATATTGACAAAAGAAGAAATTGATGATCTCAACAAACCAATCACAAGTAAAGAGATAGAAGCAGTCATTAAAAACCTCCCAACTAAGAAGAGCCCAGGGCCAGATGGATTTACAGATGAATTCTACAAAACATTCCAGAAAGAACTAATGCCAATCTTGCTGAAAATCTTCCAAAAAATTGAAACAGAAGGAACATTACCTAACTCATCCTATGATGTCAACATTACCCTAGTACCAAAGCCAAACAAAAACACCACAAGAAAACATGATGGAGAGTTCAAAATATTCGCAGACAAACAGAAACTGAAAGAGTATACCAACAAGAAACCTCCCCTTCAAGAAATTCTAAAGGGAGTTCTGCAGGAAGAAAGGAAAAAACAGGAAAGGCAGAGTTGGAGGAGAGTATAAGACCAACAACAACAACAAAAAAGACAAAAAAATATATATACAAACAAACTATGACAAACACAAATCCAATCAAAATATGGCTAACACAAATAATTCCTTGATAGTAATAACACTGAATGTCAACGGATTAAACTCACCTATCAAAAGATTCAGACTGGGACATTGGATAAGGAAATATGACCCATCCGTATGCTGTCTACAAGAGACACATCTTAGACCCAGAGACGCATGGAGATTGAAAGTGAATGGCTGGAAAACAATCATACAAGCTAACAATAACCAAAAAAAGGCAGGAGTAGCTATATTAATATCAGACAAAATAGACTTTAAATGTGAAACAATTGTGAGAGACAAAGAAGGATACTATATTTTAGTGAAAGGGAAAATTTGTCAAGAAGATCGAACAATCATAAATATTTATGCCCCAGCAAGGGTGCCTCTAAATATGTCAGGCAAATGCTGGAAAAACTAAGTGAAACAATAGATACATCTACAATTATAGTAGGGGATTTTAATACACCACTATCAACTCTGGACAGAACATCTCAAAAGAGAATCACCAAAGAAACAAAACATCTGAACAGTATATTAGAGGAGCTGGATCTAATAGACATATATAGATCGCTACACCCAAACACAGCAGGATATACATTTTTCTCAAGTGCACATGGATCATTCTCCAAGATAGATCATATGCTAGGCCACAAAGAAAGGCTGAACGAATTCAGAAAGATTGAAATCATACAAAACATTATATCTGACCACAGTGGAGTCAAGCTGGAGATTTGCAAGGGACAGAAGCCCAGATTTCACACCACGATTTGGAAATTAAACAGCACACTCTTAGAAAAACAGTGGGTCAAAGAGGAAATCTCAAAAGAAATCAATGACTACCTTGAAACAAATGATAATGATAACACAACATACCAAAATTTATGGGATGCAGCAAAAGCAGTACTGAGAGGGAAGTTTATAGCCATAAATTCATATATCAAAAAAGAAGAAAGAGCAAAAATTGAAGAACTAACTGCACATTTGAAGGAATTAGAAAAACAACAACAAAGTAACCCAACAGGAAGAAGAAGGAAGGAAATAACAAAGATAAGAGCAGAACTAAATGAAATAGAAAATAAAAAAGCACTTGAACAGATAAACAAGACCAAGAGCTGGTTTTTTTGAGAAGATTAACAAAATTGACAAACCTTTAGCGACACTAACAAAGAAAAAAAGAGAGAAGATGCAAATACACAAAATAAGAAATGAGAAAGGCGATATCATCACTGACCCCACAGAAATAAAGACTATCATAAGAAGCTACTTTGAGAAACTATATGCCAACAAAAATGACAATCTAGAGGAAATGGACAAATTCCTAGAAACACATAAGCAGCCCATATTGACAAAAGAAGAAATTGATGATCTTAACAAACCAATCACAAGCAGAGAGATAGAATCAGTTATTAAAAATCTCCCAACTAAGAAGAGCCCAGGGCCAGATGGCTTCACAGGTGAATTCTACAAAACATTCCGGAAAGAACTGACACCAATCCTGCTGAAACTATTCCAAAAAATCGAAACAGAAAGAACATTACCCAACTCCTTCTATGATGCCAACATTACCCTAGTACCAAAGCCAAACAAAGACATCACAAGAAAGGAAAATTACAGACCAATTTCTCTAATGAACCTAGACGCAAAAATACTTAACAAAATACTTGCTAATCGTATTCAACAACACATTAAATGAATTATACACCACGACCAAGTGGGATTCATCCCAGGTATGCAAGGATGGTTCAACATAAGAAAATCAATCAACGTAATACACCATATAAACAGATTGAAGGAAAAAAATCACATGATTATATCTATTGATGCAGAAAAAGCATTTGACAAAATACAGCACCCTTTCTTGATAAAAACACTCCAAAAGATTGGAATACAAGAAAATTTTTTGAACATGATAAAGAGTATATATGAAAAACCTAAAGCCAATATTGTGTACAATGGAGAAATTCTAGACTCCTTCCCTCTAAACTCAGGAACAAGACAAGGATGCCCACTGTCTCCACTCCTGTTTATCATTGTCTTAGAAGTACTTGCTCGAGCACTGAGGCAAGAGCCAGAAATAAAAGGCATTCAAATTGGAAAGGAAGAAGTCAAAATGTCATTATTTGCAGATGACATGATCCTATACATAGAATAACCTGAGAGATCTACAACAAAGATTCTAGAACTCATAAATGAGTTTAGTAAAGTTGCAGGTTATAAGATCAATGCGCAAAAATCAGTAGCATTTCTGTACACCAATAATGAGCAAGATCAGGAGGAAATCAAGAAACAAATACCATTCACAATAGTAAATAAAAAAATCAAATACTTAGGAATAAATTTAACTAAAGAAGTAAAGAACTTATACACCGAGAACTATACAAGATTGTTCAAGGAAATCAAAGAAGACCTAAATAAATGGAAGACTATTCCTTGTTCATGGATAGGAAGACTGAACATTATTAAGATGTCTATCCTACCAAAACTGATCTACACATTCAATGCAATCCCAATAAAAATCAACACAGCCTTCTTTAAGGAACTAGAAAAACTATGAAATTTATTTGGAAAGGAAAGAGACCCCGAATAGCCAAAGACATACTGAAAAAGAAAAATGAAATTGGAGGAATCACACTACCTGACTTCAAAACATACTACAAAGCTACGGTGGTGAAAACAGCATGGTATTGGCATAAGGAGAGACACATAGACCAATGGAATCGAATTGAAAGCTCTGATATAGAACCTCACATATATAGCCACATAATATTCGATAAAGCCACCAAACCCTCTCAACTGGGAGAGAGTGGCCTATTCAACAAATGGTGTCTGGAGAACTGGATAGCCATATGTAGAAGAATGAAAGAGGATTACCATCTCACACCTTATACAAAGATCAACTCAAGATGGATCAAAGACCTAAATATAAGAGCCAAGACCATAAAAACCTTAGAAAGCAGTGTAGGGAAACATCTACAGGACCTTGTAATAGGTAATGGATTTATGAATATCTCACCAAAAGCACGAGCAGCAAAAGAACTAATAGATAAATGGGACTTCCTCAAAATTAAAGCCTTCTGCACCTCAAAGGAGTTTGTCAAGAAAGTAAAAAGGGAGCCCACACAGTGGGAGAAAATATTTGGCAACCATATATCTGATAAGAAACTTATAACTTGCATATATAAAGAACTCCTATATCTTGAAAATAAAAAGATAAACAACCCATTTAAAAAATGGGAAAAAGACTTAAACAGACACTTCTCCAAAGAAGAAATACAAATGGCAAAAAAGCACATGAAAAAATGTTCCAAATCTCTAGCTATCAGGGAAATGCAAATCAAAACCACAATGAGATACCATCTTACACCCATAAGATTGGCAACTATGAAAAAAACAGAAGAATACAAGTGCTGGAGAGGATGTGAAGAAAGGGGAACACTCATCCACTGCTGGTGGGAATGCAGAAGGATCCAACCGTTCTGGAGGACAGTATGGCGGTTTCTCAAAAAACTAGCCATAGATTTGCCATATGACCCAGCAATACCACTGCTGGGTATATACCCAGCAGAACTGAAAACAAGGACGCAAACCGATATATGTACACCAATGTTCATAGCAGCATTGTTCACTATTGCCAAAAGTTGGAATCAACCCAAATGCCCATCAACAGATGAGTGGATCAATCAAATGTGGTATATACACACAATGGAATACTACTCGGCTGTAAGAAAAAACACACTACAAACACATGTGATAACATGGATGAATCTTGAGAACCTTATGTTGAGTGAAGCAACCCAGACATTAAAGGACAAATACTACATGACCTCAATGATTTGAAATAACCAAGCTGCCCTAGATAGCAAGAGACTGAACGATAGGCTTACAGGAAATCGGAGGGTGGAGGAAGGATGTGAGCCGATGTCTACAGGGGTGGAATTTAAGACGGGATGGTGGTAAGTATGAACACAAAGAGGAGATAAAAGGGGGGCCGGGGTTGCCTTTGGTAGGGGCTTTGCGGGTTTGAGGGAGGCTGGGGATGGGCGGATGGGTAACATTGCCCAAAAGTGGGGGGAGGGAGGGGTAGCATACGAACACAGGAGAGGGTCAGGTGTTGGTGGAGAGTAAAATGCCGAGAAAATCATATCAAAATATAATAAAGAGGGTTACCTGTTTAGAATGCTCGGAGGGGAGGGTCTGATGCAGGACGGGCTCCTGGGGAATGTCTAAATGCTCATTCTGCCAGAGTGGTTGACACCATGGGGTAGAAACCCAAGTAGTGAGAGTGGGGGTGGACCCACATCCTGGGGAGGACTAATGCCATCAAATAGAGGGAACTGTATCCCTCGAAAGAAAAGGTGGCTCCCAGGGCATTGGGGCAGTTGAGCAAGTTAGACCCTGAACACTATTCCATCTATATCTGGAAGTGGCTCCTCGGGAAACGGAGGCTGGCTGTCACTGTGGGCACCAAGGTGGAAGAGAAAATGGACGTTAAATGTGTGTAACCAAGGTAAATGGGGCGTAAGAGTGGAGTTTCGTGAGAGTACACAAGGATGGATATAAAACATGTAATATTACAGCATAACATATAGGAGATGACAGACTGATAATGTAAACCATAATGTAAAACATAGGATAACTAAGAATGTAAAAAACTGTGTATCCTAAAGTATGCACCACAATGTAAGCACAAATGTCACCTTGTTTGAAAGCTATTGTCTCAGACTCTGTACATTACGTTAAGTAAATATGATGTGAATAGGGTGTAAGAGTATCGCTGTGGAAGGGAAAGGTTTTGTGGTGGATGTATGGGAGTGTTTATACTGTATATATGCATTGCTGTGGTCTAGGGCTCCTGTGAAGAGAAGCTCAATAATTAAGGGGGGGGGGGAAGATAGGATGTAGAATTTTTTCCAAGTCAACATGTATTCTTTATATAACCTTTAAACCCATCGCTATATGCCATTTCCTAGTAAGGGACCCTGACATTATATTGGGCTTCAAATTTCAGGGAGTTCTGGATCACAGAGTGGTTCAACAAAGGCAATGGAGGAATACTGGTATGGGATACCATTGACAGGGGATATATGGCTGACAGGGAGCTGTACAGAACATATGTCCAGGGTGCATGGCAATGTTTGGATATACTCATAGTGGCAACAATTAAAAACCACAGAAGGGGGGGTACTGGGTTCCTGGCCAGTGGTGCTCTGTCGTGGTCCCTAGGGGAGCAGCGACAGTCTCCCAGGTGCAGCGGTGGGGACCGGGAGTGAGTGAGGGTTCAACAGTGAGCCCATGACGGTAATGACTATGCTTGTGAGCTGATAAGCCTAAAATAAGAACAAGGCCTAGAGCAGCATTGTGCCTGGGAATTTCCTCCTGTCAGCCTTCATGTTACTCAAATGTGGCCAGTCTCGAAGCCAAACTCAGCATGTAAATGCAATGCCTTCCCCCCAGCGTGGGACATGACACCCGGGGATGAGCCTCCCTGGCACCGAGGGACCACTATCAACTACCAACTGATGATGCAACTGGAAAATGACCTCATACGGAAGGTTCAACGCGGATCAGCGGAATATCCCTGTCTACATAAAATAACATGACTTTAAAATGCTGTTTGACCTAATGTAAGGGGGAAATGGAAAGGAGAAATGAGTTTATATGGCTACGAGTCTCTAAAAAAGAGTCTGGAGGCTGGCAGAAGGATTGCCCTTATGCACAACTGAGCAGAGTATGAGAGACAGATAAAGCAGATACAACCCCCAGATATCGGTTCCTTCAAGGGCTAAAGAGACCCATGGGAGTTATGGTCATGGCCGATGGGGTTAACTACCAGGTCAGATGGCCCCTCTTTGGAAATGGTGTTTATGTGTGACGAATCTGGACTCAGATGGGATCTCTCTTCATAAGACTTTCATGCTAATGTGCTGGAGGTGCAGTTAGTGTCGGGGTTTAAGATATATTTAGGGGATTTGAATCTCTGGACTGACAATGTGATAGCCAGGTCCTGAGCCTCAACAGACTCCAGCACCTACAATCTGACTTATTGGGCTCACCACACTCAGCTAAGATGGAGTTGAAGAAGGACAACCACCACACCATGGAGCCTAGAGTGATTACAACTGAAAGTGGGAGGATTGCATCCAGCATCTATGTGGAATCTGAGCCTCCTCTTGACATAGAGGTGCAATGGACACAACCAATCCAATGTCCACATAGAAAAGGTGGCATTGGATTGAGAAAAGTGGACATGATGGCTGATGGGTATGGGGAAAGGTAGGAAGAGATGAGAGGTGGAGGCGTCTTTGGGACATGGAGCTGCCCTGGATGGTGCTTCAGGAGCAATCACCGGACATTGTAAATCCTCACAGGGCCCACTGGATGGAATGGGGGAGAGTGTGGGCCATGGTGTGGACCATTGACCATGGGGTGTGGGGGTGCCCAGGGATGTACTTGCCAAATGCAATGGATGTGTCATGATGATGGGAGGGAGTGTTGCTGGGGGGGGGGGAGAGGTGGGGTGGGGGTGGTAGGGTTCAATGGGACCTCATATATATATTTTTAATGTAATATTATTACAAAGTCAATAAAAAATTAAAAAATTTAAAAAAGGAAAAAAATATTTTAAAAAATTAAAAAAAAAAAACACCACAAGAAAGGAAAATTACAGACCAATCTCTCTAATGAACCTAGACGCAAAAATACTTAACAAAATACTTGCTAATCGTATTCAACAACACATTAAATGAATTATACACCACGACCAAGTGGGATTCATTCCAGGTATGCAAGGATGGTTCAACATAAGAAAATCAATCAATGTAATACACCATATAAACAGATTGAAGGAAAAAAATCACATGATTATACCTATAGACGCAGAGAAAGCATTTGACAAAATACAGCATGCTATCTTGATAAAAACACTGGAAAAGATCAGAATACAAGGAAATTTTCTGAACATGATAAAGAGTATATATGAAAAACCCACAGCCAATATCGTTTACAACGGTGAAATCCAAAAATTCTTCCCCCTGAGATCAGTAACAGTACAAGGATGCCAACTATCACCTCTTCTATTTAACATTGTCTTAGAAGTACTTGCTCAAGCACTGAGGCAAGAACCAGATATAAAAGGCATTCAAACTGGAAAAGAAGAAGTCAAAATTTCATTATTTGCAGATGGCATGATCCTATATATAGAAAACCCTGAGAGGTCTACAACAAAGCTTCTAGAACTCATAAATGAGTTTAGTAAAGTTGCAAGTTATAAGATCAATGAGCAAAAATCAGTAGCATTTCTGTGCACCAATAATGAGCAAGCTCAGGAGGAAATCAAGAAACAAATACCATTTACAATAGTCAATAAAAAAATCAAATACCTAGGAATAAATTTAACTAAAGATGTAAAAAACTTATACACAACACTGTTCAAGGAAATAAAAAAAGACCTAAATAAATGGAAGAATATTCCCTGTTCATGGACAGGAAGACTAAATATTATTAAGATATCTATCTTTCCAAAACTGATCTACACATTCAATGCAATCCCAATAAAAATCAACACAGCGTTCTTTAAGGAAGGAGAAAAACTAGCTATGAAATTTATTTGGAAAGGAAAGAGGCCCCGAATAGCCAAAGACATATTGAAAAAGAAAAATGAAATTGGAGGAATCACACTACCTGACTTCAAAACATACTACAAAGCTACAGTAATGAAAACAGCATAGCACTGGCAGAAGAAGAGACACACTGACCAACGGAACCGAATTGAGAGTTCTGATATAGATCCTTATATATAGTCATATACTATTCAATAAAGCCATGAAACCCTCTCAACTGGGAGAGAATGGCCTCTTCAACAAATGTTGCCTGGAGAACTGGGTATCCATATGTAAAAGAATGAAAGAGGATTACCATCTCACACCTTATACAAAAATCAACTCACATCGGATCAAAGACCTAAATATAAGAGACAAGACCATAAAGACTTTGGAAAGCAGTATAGGGACATATACAAGACCTCGTAATAGGAAATCGCTTCATGTATTTCAAACCAAAAGCACGAGCATCAAAAGAACAAATAGATAAATGGGACTTCCTCAAAATTAAAGTCTTCTGCACCTCAAAGGAGTTTATCAAGAAAGTGAAAAGAGAGTCTACAAAATGAGATAAAATATTTGGTAACCATATATCTGATAAGAGAATTATAACCTGCATATATAAAGAACTCCTATATCTTGAAAATGAAAAGATAAACAACCCATTTTAAAATGGGAAAAAGATTTAAACAGACACTTCTACAAAGAAGAAATACAAATGGCTAAAAAGCACATAAAAAGTGTGGGACCTCATATATATATATTTTTAATGTAATATTATTACAAAGTCAATAAAAAATAAATAAATGAAAAAAAAAGTGCTCTGAGTCTCTAGCTATCAGTGAAATGCAAATCAAAACTACAATGAGATATCATCTTACTCCCATAAGATTGGCAGCTATGAAATAAACAGAAGACTACAAATGCTGGAGAGGATGTGGAGGAATGGGAACACTCACCCACTGCTGGTGGGAATGCAGAAGGATACAACCATTCTGGAGGACAGTTTGGTGGTTTCTCAAAAAACTAGCCATAGATTTGCCATATGACCCAGCAATTCCACTGCTGGGTATGTACCAATAGAACTGAAAACAAGAACACAAACCAGTATATGCACACCAATGTTCATAGCAGCATTGTTCACTATTGCCAAAAGTTGGAATCAACACAAATGTCCATCAACAGATGAATGGAAAAATAAAATGTGGTATATACATACAATGGAATACTAATGGAATACTACTCGGGTTTAAGAACAAATTCCCTACAAACACATGTGATAACATGGATAAATCTTGAGAACCTTATATTGAGTGAAGCAACCCAGGCATTGAAGGACAAATACTATATGACCTCAGTGATATGAAATAAGTAAATGAAGCTGCCTCAGAGAGCTAGAGACTGGATGATAGGCTTACAGGAAATTGGGGGGTAGAGGAAGGATGTAAGCTAACACCTACATGGGTGAAATCTATGATAAACTGGAGATAAGTATTTGTACAAGGAAGGGATAAAATGGGGGCAAAGAGTTACCTTTGGGTGGGGCTTTGCGGTCTTGAGAGGGGCTAGGGATGGGAGGATGGGTAATATTGCCCAAGAAATTGGGGGGGGGGGGAGTGTGGGGCAACATACAACATAGGAGATTGTCCGGTATTTGGTTAAGGGTATAATGCTGAGAAAAGCTTTTCAAAAATATAATAAGGAAAGTTTAAGATGCTTAAAGGGGATAATATGATGCAGGATAGGCTGCTAGGGAATATGTGAATGCTCATTTTGCCATAGTCGATTAAATCATTGGATAGAGACCCACGTAATGAGAATGCAGGTATATCCACATCCTGGGGAAGACTGATGCCCTCAAATAGAGGGAATTGTATCTCTCAAGAGAAATGGTGGCTCCCAGTGCATTAGGGCAGTTGAGCATGTCAAGCCCTCAAAACTCTTGCAAGTATCTCTGATCATGGCCCTTCAAGCAATGAAGATTGACTGCCATTGTGGGCCCTAAGGGGAGGGGGAAAGAGATATTGAATAGATGGAACCAATGTAACTGTGTGGACAATAGAAGTGTTCCACAAGAATATGCAAGGATGGATATAAGACATGTAAAATTACACCAAAAATATATAGGGGCTGAATAGGCTAAAATGTAAATCATACTGTAAAACATAAGATAACAAAAATTTAGAAAATTTTATAGTCTAAAATATAAACCACAATATAAACACAAATGTTACCTTGTTCGAAAGCTATTGTCTCAATACCTGTACATCACTTTCAGTAAATATAGTATGAATATGTAAAAAGATTATTGCTGTAGAAGGGAAAAGGTTTTATGTTGGATATGTGGGAGTACTGTATATTATATATATATAAATTACTGTGATCTAAAACTCTTGTGAAGATAAGCTTAATAATTAGAAAAAAAGAAAAGAAAAAGATATGATGTAGACACTGAGGAAAAGATGGAAGTAGTTGCCTTGCCAATTTGCATACAGGGCAAGACTTATTGCAGTGATGAAAGGCAAAACATCAAAAACAAAGCTTTTGCATTTAAAAATTTTTTGATACCCCAATTTTACCATATTTTTTCCAAATTAATATGTATTCTATATCTAACCTTTAAACTCATCACTATATTCCATTTTACTATTAATGGAACCTAGCAAAATATTGGGCTTCACTTTTCAGGAAGTTTTGGATCACAGAAAGGTTCAACAATGGCAGCAGAGGAATACTGGTGTGGGATGTTATTGACAGGGGACACATGTTTGGCAGGGAGTTGTACAGGGCATATACCCAGTGTACATAAAAATGTTTGGATATTTTTATTGTGGATATAATTAAAAACAACAACTGAGGGAGTGCTGGGTTCCTAGCCAGGGGAGCTCTATCATAGTCCCTAAAGGAACAGCAACAATCTCCCAAGTGCTACAGCAAAGACCAAAAAAGAATGAAGGTCCAACAATGAGCCCTTGAAAGTAATGACTATGCTTGTGAGCCTGTGCACCTGAAATAAGAACAAGGCTTAGAGCTGCAGGGTGCCTAAGAGTTACCTCCTGAGGGGCCCCGTGTTGCTCAAGTGTGGCCAGTTTTGAAGCCAAACTCAACATGTAAATGTGTTGCCTTCTCCCCTGCATGGGACATGACTCCCAGGGATGAGCCTCCCTGGTGCCGAGGGATTACTACCACGTACCAGCTGATGATGTAACTAGAAAATGGACTTGAATAAAAGGGTTAACTCAGACCAGCAGAATATCTCTGTCTACATATAATAGCAGGAGTTAAAAATGCTTTTTGTCCTGGATCAAGGGGGAAATGGAAAGGACAAATGTGTTTATATGTCTATCAGTCTCCGAAAAGAGCCAGGAGGTTATCAGAGGGGTTGCCCTTATGCACACCTCAGCAGAGTCCCAGAGACAGATAAAGTAGATACAACCCCAGGTATTGGTTCTTCTGAGGGCTACAGACACCCACAGGTTCTGTAATCATGGCAGATGGAGTTCAGTGCCATGTCAGTTGGCCATTCTTTTGAGTTTGTGTTTCTGTGTAATGGAGCTGGACTCAGATGTGAACTTTTTTCACAAGCCTCTCCTGTTACTTTTACCAGAACTGTAGGTGGTGCTGGGGTTTAATATATACCCAGGGGACCTGAATCTCTGGACTGACCATATGATAGCCAGGCCCTGAGCCTTAACAGACTTCAGCTCCTACACTCTGGTTTATTGGACTTACCCCACTCAGCTAACATGGAGTTGAAGAAGGTCAACCCCCACAACATGGAGCCAAGAATACCTGCAACTGAAAGCAGGAGAATTGCATCCAGCATCCATGTGGAATCTAACCCCCTCTTAATAAAGATTTGGAGTGGACACAACCATTCTATGGTCCACAGGATGGAGGAATAGAGTGTGGATTAAACTGGAGTTACTGATATTCTATACATGAACTATTGTGATTAGTAATCGAAGAAAATGTGGCATTGGTGTGGGGAAAGTGGCCATAGTGACTGCTGGGGGTAGGGTGTGGGAGGAAGAGATGTGATGTGGAGGCATTTTTGGGGGTTGGAGTTGTCCTGGGTGGTGCTACAGGGACAGTTACCAGACATCGTATGTCCTCCCATGGCCCACTGGGTGGAACATGGGAGAGTGTGGGCTATGATGTGGACCATTGACCATGAGGTGCAGCGTTGCTCAGAGATGTATTCACCAAATGCAATGAATGTCTCATGATGATGGAGGATATTGTTGCTATGGGGGTAGGAGTGGGGTGAGGGGGGTGGGGGTATATGGGGAACTCATATTTTTTGAATGTAATATTAAAAAATAAATAAAGACAAAACAGAACAAGACAAATAAACCAACAAAAAAAGATGATGCAACAAAATGAAACACAGATTCCCATGCCACTGACAACAACAGAAGCGGACAAAGAAGATGCAGCAAATAGACACAGAGAACAGACAACCAGGGTGGAGGGGATGGGGAGACAAATAAATTAATAAATCTTTAAAAAAAAGTTAGATGAAAAAGGAGCATGGACTTTGGAGTAAGGGACACTGACAAAGTACCTCTTACTGGGTCAGTTAACCTTCCTGAATTAGTTTCCTCATGAAGCAAATAACAGCACCAGTCTCATAGGATTGTTGTAGGCAAAGTAATAAGCACCATGCCTGGCACATAAAAGTGCCCAATAAATGTCAGTCTTGTTAATAAAAAAACAGGAAGAATACTCCATGTTCATGGATAGAAAGACTAAACACCATTAAGATGTCTATCCTACCCAAACTCTTCTAAAGATTTAATGCAATTCTAATTAAAATAAACACATAATTTTTTTAAGGAACTGGAAAAACTAACTACAAAATTTATTTGGAAAGGAAAGAGGCCCCGAATAGACAAAGACATATTGAAAAAGAAAAATGAAAGTAGAGGAATCACACTACCTGACTTTAAAACATACTAGAAAGCTACAGTGGTATTGGCAGAAAGATAGACATACTGATGTATAGAACCAACTTGAGAGTTCTAATATAGATCCTCATATATAGTCATCTGATATTCAACAAGGCCACCAAGCCCACTCAACTGGGAGAGAATGGCGTCTTCAACAAATGGTGCTTGGAGAACTACATATCCATATGCAAAAGAATGAAAGAGGATTACCATCTCACATCTTATACAAAAATCAGCTCAAGATGGACCAAAGGCCTAAATATGAAAGTCAAGGCCATAAAGACCTCGGAAGACAATGTAGGGAAGCATCTATAGGACCTTGTAACAGGAAATGGCTTCAGGGACTTCACACCCAAAGCACGGACAGCAAAAGTAAAAAATAAATGATACCTCCTCAAAATAAAAGCCTTTTGCACCTCAAAGGAGTTTATCAAGAAAGTGAAAAGACAGCCTACCCAATGGAAGAAAATATTTGGAAACCATATATCTGAAAGGAGACTAACATCCAGCAAATATATAGAAATCTTATATCTCAAAATTAAAGACAACCCATTTTAAAAATGGGCAAGAGATTTGAACAAATGCTTCCCCAAAGAAGAAATACAAATGGCTAAAAAGTAGACAAAAAGGGAAGCAGACTTGGCCCAGTGATTAGGGCGTCTGTCTACCACATGGGAGGTCGGTGGTTCAAACGCCGGGACTCCTTGACCCGTGTGGAGCTGGCCTACATGCAGTGCTGATGTGTGCAAGGAGTGCTGTACCACACAGGGGTGTCCCCCCCCGTAGGGGAGCCCCACGTGCAAGGAGTGCACCCTGTAAGGAGAGCCGCCCAGCGTGACAGAAAGTGCAGCCTGCCTAAGAATGGCACCACCCATATGGAGAGCTGACACAACAAGATGACACAACAAAAAGAGCACAGATTCCCGTGCCGCTGACAACAACAGAAGTGGACAAAGAAGATGACACAGCAAATAGACACAGAGAACAGACAACTGGGGGGGGGGGGATAGAGAAATAAATAAATAAATAAATCTTTTAAAAAAAGGTAGATGAAAATATGCTCATCACTATCTATTAGGGAAACGGAAATCAAAACTGCGATGAGATACTATTTTACACCCATTAGCCTGGCGGCTATTAAAAAATCAGATGACTACAAGTGTTGCAGAGGATGTGGAGGAATGGGATCTCTCATCCACTGCTGGTGGGAATGCAGAAGGATCCAGCCATTCTGCAGGGCAGTTTGGCAGTTCCTCAAAAAACTTGCTATAGATTTGCCATATGACCCAGCAATTCCATTGCTGGGTATATACCCAGAAGAACTGAAAACAAGGACACAAACCAATATATGTACACCAATGTTCATACTGGCATTATTTACTATTGCCAAAAGTTGGAATCAACCAAAATGTCCATCAACAGATGAATGAATAAACAAAATGTGGTATATACATATAATGGAATACTATTCAGCTGTAAGAAGGAATACAGTACTAACACATGGGATAACATGGATGAATCTTGACCTTATGTTGAGTGAAGAAAGCCAGGCACTGAAGGACAAATACTACATCACCTCTCTGATATGAATTAAGCAAATCAAGCTGTCTAAGAGAAGAAGAGACTGGATGATTGGTTTACAGGAAATTGGGGAGGGGAGGTTGTGAGCTAACGCTTACATGGGTGAAATCTATGATAAAGTGGAGGTAAGTAGTTGTGAAGAAAAGGAATAAGATAGGAGCATAGGAATTCCCTTAGGTGGGGCTTTTCAGGCTTGAAGGGGACTATGGATGGGAAGATGGGCCAAATGCTCCATGGAAATGGGAGGAGCATTTGGGGGGACCAGGTGTACATGGCAGATTGTCAGGTATGTGGTTGAAACTATAATGTTGAAGAAACTCTTTAGAAAATAAAATAAGGAAGGGTTACTTGTTTAACGTGTTTGATGGGAGGCATCTGTAACAGGGTGCACATGGGACAGATTTCCAGGGAGTGTGTGAGTGCTCATCTTGTCATAGTGTATTATATCATTGTGTGGAGACATATACAATGAGTGGGAAGGTGTTGTACCCCCATCCTGGGGAGGCCTGATGTTCTCAAACAGAGGGAAGTGTGTCTCTCAAAAGCATGTGTGGCTCCCAATCGGGGAGGACAGACTAGTGTATTAAGCCCTCAACATTGTTGCAAGTATCTAAGAATCTGGTCCTTCAAGCAGCAAAGTTTGGTTTTCACTGTGGGTCCTGAGGGGAGGGTGAAGGAGGAATCGAATAGATGGAAGTGGGGTGAATTGGGGGGAAATGGAAGTGTTCCACAGGACCATGTAGTGATGGATATAGGCCATTTTAAATTTCACCAAAAATTTTAAAAAGTGTATAGTCTAAAATATAAACCATAATGGAACCACGGTTAATAGCGGTATCAATATCTGTGCATCAGAGGAAGAAAATGTAACATCCACATGTAAAAAATCATTGCTGGGAAGGGGGAAGAGGGTTTGATGTTGGGTATATGGGAGTCCCCTATATTCTATATGTGACTTAACTATGATCTAAAACTTTTTTGAAGAAAAAATTAAAAGTTAAAAAAACAATGATGTAGACACTGAGGAAGGAATGGAGGAGATTGCCTTGCCATTTTACATACAAGGCAACACCTATTACAGTGATGAAAGGCAAAACATCAAAAAAAAGTTTTATGGCATTTTTCATTTTTAATACCCTATTTTATTCTTTTATTTTTTCTAAATTAATATGTATTCTATTTCTAACCTTTAAACCTATCATTCCTATTTTTTCCTACTAATTGAATTTGGCAATGTATTAGGCTTCATTTTTTAAGAAGTTTTGGATCATAGAGGGGTTCAACTATGGCAGAGGAGGAACAATGTGTAGAGTGTCATTGATGGGGACACATGGTTGGGAGGGAGTTCTCCAGGGCATATATAGGGTATATAAAAATGTTTGGATATTTGTTGTGTATTATCATAGTAGGTAGAGTTAGACATGACAACTGAGGGTGTGCTGAGATCTTAGCCAGGGAAGCTCTGTCACATTCCCCAATGGAACAGCAACAATACCCCAAGTACAAGGGGAAAGACCAGTGAAGAAGGATGGTCAAATGATGGGCCCTTGATACAGATGACCATGCTTATGAGCCTGTGTGTTTGAAATTTCATCTAGGCCCAGAGCTTTGGGGTGCCTAAGAGTTACCTCTTGAGAGCCTCCATGATGCTCAAATGTGGCCACTCTCTAAGCCAAACTGAGCATGTACCCTCTCCCCAGCATGGGATATGACTCCCAGGCAGGAGCCTCCCTGGTGCCAAAGGATTACTACCAATCATCAGCTGGTGATGCAGCTAGAAAAATAACTTAAGTAAAGGGGAAATGGTAAAGACAAATGAGTTTACATGGCTAATTGACTCCAAAATTAGTCAGGAGTTCATCAGAGGTGTCCTACTTACACACTGCTCCACAGGATCCCAGAGACAGCCAAAGTAGATACAACCCCAGTTAGTGGTGCTCCTGAGGGCTACGAAGACACACAGGTTCTATGGTCATGGCAAATTACTCTGGAGTTCAGTGCCTTGCTAGTGGGCCCTACTTTGGAATTTGTGCTCCTGAGTGTAATGGAGTTGGATTCAGATGTAACCTCTCTACACATAACTCTTCTGTCACTTTTACTGAACCTGTGGTTGGTGCTGGGGTTAGTCTATGCTCAGTCCAGTTGAATCTCTGGACTGTTCCTGTGTCAGCTGGGCCCTGAGCCTCAGCAGAGTTACAACACCTACTCTCAAGTTCGTTTGAGTTACCCAGGTCAGCTAATGTGGAGGTAAGGATGGTCAACCACCACACCAGTGTACTGAGAGTGTCTACAACTGCTAGCTGGAGAGTCATATGCATCAGCCATGTGGGATCTAAGACCCCCCTCAGTTTAGAGGAGGAGTGGACACACCATCCCAGGGTCCATATGATGGAGGAATAAAATATGGATTAGAGTGGACTTACTGATATTCTATTCATGAACTATTGTGATTAGCAATTGAAGAAAATGTGGCATTTGTGTGGAGAAAGTGCCAGCTGCTGGGGGTAGGGAGTGGGAGGAAGAGATAAGATGTGGGGGCGTTTTTGGGGGTTGGAGTTGTCCTGGGTGGTGCTGCAGGGGCAGTTACCAGACATTGTATGTCCTCCCATGGCCCACTGGGTGGACTGTGGGAGAGTGTGGGCTATGGTGTGGACCATTGACCATGAGGTGCAGCAGTGCTCAGAGATGTATTCACCAAGTACAATGAATGTCTCATGATGATGGAGGAGGTTGTTGTTATGGGGGGAGGAGTGGGGTGAGGGGAGTGGGGGGTATATGGGGACCTCATATTTTTTTAATGTAACATTAAAAAATAAATAGACAAAAAATTGTAAAAAAATATGGATTAGGGTAGACTTACTGGAATTCTACTATAGGAATATTGTGACTAGCAATGGAAGAAAATATATCATTGATGTGGAGATCACGGCCACAGTAGCTGGTGAGGGTAGGGAGAGGGAAGAAGAGGTGTGATATGGGGGCATTTTCAGGACTTGGAGCTGTCCTGAATGAAATGATATTGCAGGGACAGATGCAGGACATTATATATCCTTTCATAACCCACTGAATGGACTGGGGGAGAGTGTAACCTACAATGCAAACTATAATCCATGTGGTGTAGCAGTGCTCCAAATGTATTCACCAAATGCAATGTATGTGCCACAATGATGAAAGAGATTGTTTATATTGGAGGAACAGGGGTGGAGTGGGGTATATGGGAATCTCTTGGGTTTTTTAATGAAATGTTTTTTGTGATATATGTATCTTTAAGAAAAAAGACAATTAAAAATTTTGCTATTAAAAATGAAGTAAATGATGAAACTGTTATTGGAAACTGGAGGAAAGGCAATCCATGCTTTAAAGTTGCAGAGTACTTAGCAAGATTAACTGCTGATGTTATATGGAAAGCAGAATTTGAATATGGCAAGCCTGGACAGTTGGCTGAATATTTTTCCAAAGTAAACTCAGAAAGTGTGGCTTGGCTTCTCCTTGTGGTTTATAATAAAATGCTAAACACGAGAGATAAGCTTAGAAGAGAATTGTTGGGCACAAAGAAACCAGAAACTAATTCTGGAAATTCCAAGCCTCTGGAAATGAAGCCCCCAGATGATAGTACCCCACATGAAGAATTCACTAAGCATGGACCTTGTATGTCAGGTTTGAAAATGCAGTTATCTAGGAAAGAGTTGTGGAAAGTGTTATTGTCTGATGGTTTAGATCCCTGCTTCCTGCATGCTAGACCAAGAAGCTTTTTGTGAGAGCTATATGAACAAAACCAGTTTTGCCTGGACTAAAAGGGATGTGCAGGGGAGATATGGAAGGAAAGTGGCTTTAAGAGGAAAACAATGGAAACAGATCTGGAAGTAAGACATCTCCTTGGGTCAAGAGAGGAACCCCACCCATGTGTATGAAGAGGGAGAGTTTGCCTAGCATTTGAAGAAGGTGGGTGTTCCAGCACACTATTCAGGGAATATTTTGTCACCCCTGGCTACAGAGAGGGTAGAGCACATTCTCCAAAGGTTAGGGAGAGTAATGTCGACACCCCATAGGTCTGAGTGTCAGGCCTGTTCCCAATAGATTTGGGAAGGCCAGGTCACCAACTTGTTGCTCTGAGAGCATTGGGCCTGTATGCCAGCAACTAGGGAGAATGTTGCCTCCCCCTCACTGTACTAAGGTGGTTGACACTTTACCCCAGGGATTGTGTAAGGTATGGCCATCACCCCAATGTTCTTTAAGGTGAGGTCTGGGTACTTACCAAATGCAATGGATGTGTCATGATGATGGGAATGAGTGTTGCTGGGGGGGGAGTGGTGGGGTGGGGGTGGTGGGGTTGAAGGGGTCCTCATATATTTTTTTGTAGTGTAATATTTTTACAAAATCAATTTAAAAAATTAAAGACTAAAAAAAAAAAAAAAAAAGGTGAGGTCTGGAGCTTGGTCATCACCCAGATTCTTTATGAGGGTGGAGCCAAGAACAGCCAGTGGACAAGCCTGTGGAAAGGGTGGGTCCTCATGAGGCCCCAGGGAGAAGAAACTATCACCCTGAGAATGAGTCTCAGACTTTGAAATCTATTGAAGTATTCCCCTGACGCTTACAGAACTGTAGGGTACCCTTGATTCATATTTTCCTCCCAGTTTCTTCTGATGGTAGTACAAATGTTTGTCCTTTGTCTGTCCCTTTGTAAACTGGAAGCAGATAAATTGTTTTGGTCTACAGCCAGACGAGAATTTGCCCCAAGACAAACTGTATTTCTTTAAACTGATTGTGATATGATTTTGTACTTAGGACTCCTATTAAAATAAAGTTTTTTGAATATGTTCATGTATTTTTGGAATTCAGAAGGTAGAATGCAGCAGTTTGAGATAATTTATGAATTCCAGTAAAATAGATTATGTTTGTAAACTGGTCTGTTCCTCTGGGCATGATAACCCTTTGATTGTATTAGATTCAGCTGAGATGTCTGATTAAATTATGTTAAGATTAGGGCTTTTTCCCCCCAGCGTGGGACATGACACCCGGGGATGAGCCTCCCTGGCACCGAGGGACCACTATCAACTACCAACTGATGATGCAACTGGAAAATGACCTTATACGGAAGGTTCAACGCGGATCAGCGGAATATCCCTGTCTACATAAAATAACATGACTTTACCTAAAGTAAGGGGGAAATGGAAAGGAGAAATGAGTTTATATGGCTACGAGTCTCTAAAAAAGAGTCTGGAGGCTGGCAGAAGGTTTGCCCTCATGCACAACTGAGCAGAGTCAGAGAGACAGATAAAGCAGATACAACCCCCAGATATTGGTTCCTTTGAGGGCTAAAGAGACCCATGGGAGTTATGGTCATGGCCGATGGGGTTAACTACCAGGGCAGATGGCCCCTCTTTGGAAATGGTGTTTATGTGTGATGAATCTGGACTCAGATGGGATCTCCCTTCATAAGACTTTCATGCTAATGTGCTGGAGGTGCAGTTAATGTTGGGGTTTAAGATATATTTAGGGGATTTGAATCTCTGGACTGACAATGTGATAGCCAGATCCTGAGCCTCAACAGACTCCAGCACCTACAATCTGATTTATTGGACTTACCACACTCAGCTAAGATGGAGTTGAAGAAGGACAACGACCACACCATGGAGCCTAGAGTGATTACAACTGAAAATGGGAGGATTGCATCCAGCATCCAGGTGGAATCTGACCCTCCTCTTGACATAGAGGTGCAATGGACACAACCAATCCAATGTCCACATAGAAGAGGTGGCATTGGATTGGGAAAAGTGGACATAATGCACAAAGGGTATGGGGAAAGGCAGGAAGAGATGAGAGGTGGAGGCGTCTTCGGGACATGGAGCTGCCCTGGATGGTGCTTCAGAGGTAATCACCGGACATTGTAAATCCTCACAGGGCCCACTTGATGGAATAGAGGAGAGTATGGGCCATGATGTGAACCAATGTATATGAGGTGCAGAGGTGCCCAAAGATGTACTTACCAAATCCAATGGATGTGTCATGATGATGGGAACGAGTGTTGTTGCGGGGGGGGAGAGGGGGGGTGGGGGGGTGGGGTTGAATGGGACCTCACATATATATTTTTAATGTAACATTATTACAAAGTCAATAAAAAAAATTAATTAAAAAAAAAAAAAGAAGAAGAAAATATTAAACTTCCTCCCTGGGAATCCTGCCCTCTTCTCAATTACAGGGGCAAGAATCTCTAGAGAACATAGACAGAACCTAGTAAAAGAAAACACAACAATGTCAAGCCTTCAATATTAATGCATTTAACTACGAACCTTATTCTTCAAAAATTGAAACTTAGTGGTTACAATAGGTACCAAGGGGAGGAAGAGGGAAGAATAGATGGGACATAAGGCATTTTTGGGGCACTGGAATTGTTCTGCATGACCTTGCAATAATAGAGACAGGCCATTATGCATTTTTTTTCAAAATGCATAATGTATAAAAGTGTTTGGTACAAAATGTAAACCATAATGTAAACCATTGACCATAGTTAATAGCAATGCTTCAATATGTGTTCATCAATTATAATAAATGTACCATACTAAAGTAAGCTGTTATTAATAGAGGAAAATGTGAGAGGGGCAGGGGGTAGGGTATATGGGAATCCTCTATATTTTCTTTTATTTCCTCTATTTTTTTAAAGTTACATTTAAAAAATCTAAGAGGTCTCCACATAACCCCAACGCCCCTCACCCCACTCCTCCCAAATAAACAACCTCTTTCATCATTGTGGCACATTCATTGCATTTAGTGAATACATGTTTAAGCACTGCTGCACCACATGGATAATTGTTTACATTGCAGTTTATACTCTCCCTCAGTCCACCCAGTGGGCCATGGCAGGACACACACTGTCCAGCATCTGTCCCTACAGTACCACCCAGGACAACTCCAAGTCCTGAAAATGCCCCCACATCATATCTCTTCTTCCCTCTTCCTACCCTCAGCAGCTACCGTGGCCACCTTCTCTACATCAATGCTACAATTTCTTCCATTACTAATCACAATATTTCCATAGTAGAATATCAGTAAGTCCACTGTAATCCATACTCTATTCCTCCAGCCAGTGGACCCAAGGATGGTTATGTACACTTCACCTCTACATCAAGAGGGGGCTTAGATTCCACATGGATGATGGATGCAATTCTCCTACATACAGTTGTAGGCTCACTTGGCTCCCTCGTGTGGTGGTTGACCTTCTTCACCTCCCTGTTCGCTGGCCAGGGTAAGTCCAATGAACTGGATGGTAGGAGTTGCAAGTATGATGAGGCTCAGGGCCTGGCTGTCACATAGACAGTCCAGAGATTCAGGTCTCCTGAGTATACAGCAATCCCAGCACCAACCACATGTCCAGTAAAAGTGACAGAAGAGGCATGTGTAGAAAGGTCACACTGAGGAACACAAACTCCAAAGAGGGCCAACTGACATGGGACTGAACTCCAGAGCCATCTGCCATGACCATAGAACCTGTGGGTCTCTGTAGCCCTCAGGAGAACCAGTACCTGGGGTTGTATCTACTTTGGCTGTCTCTGGGACCCTGCTGAGGCATGAATAAGCGTGACCCCTCTGATGACCTCCCGACTCTTTTTTGGAGACTCATAGCCATACAAAATCAATTGTCCTTTCAATTTCCCCCTTTTATTCAAGGTCAAAAGGCACTTTTTAACATCTGATAATACATGAGGGATGAGATATTCCATGTCTTTTCTATAACCTAAAACTTCTTGGAAAATAAACTGAAAAAAAATAAGACACTAGGATAACATACTAAAAAACCTACATTTCACAATCTTTTCAAATTGGCTCTGTGCTGGCTGGTGCTCCCTTCAGAGTTTAGTCCTTCTATAAAGATCAGCCTTGGGTAAAAAAAAAGTTCAGTGTCCTGGCTGTCTTTTCTGATCCTGCATCTTGTCCTGGCCTTGTTTTCATTCACGGCCTTAGGAATTCCTTTATTTGCAAGAATATGAATGTCCCATCTACTCCCTAATAAATACTTTCTACCCTTCCTGACTCATGTATTGTATGTCTTAAAGCCAGTAATCCTTAGTCCCAGACTGCTTTGACTTGTTTCTTATACTTTAGCTCCCCACAAGCTGCTTCTACCTGCAGGGCAAGCAGCAAAACTAAGATGCTCTTGATCAATCTTTCAGGCTGTCCCTGATGGCTTGGCACCAATAGATGGCACTTACATACAGGCATCCCAGTATGTACATAGAAGTTAACTCTGTTCTATCTGGAATAGGGCCAGGGACTTACAATGGGAGCACCGGCCAGTGCCACCCTTTACCGGGGAGAGTGCAAGAGAAGGGTCTACAAGGGTGCCCTGAGCTTCTCCTACCATTTCAAAAGCTGGGATTTTTTTTTTTTTGATTCAGCATTGGCCCAGGTACTGTGACTCTTTAACAGTTTTCCAGAGTTTGGAGGAAGATGTGCCTTCCAGTTTTTGCTAGTTGTTCAAAGATTCTGTGGTGTAACTGCACCCTGGGGTGTCTTATGCTGCTTTCTTGGTCAACCAGAAGTCAGGCTATGTATTTTTGACTTTAGAACATTTACTTTCAAGACTTTTATAGCCAAATAATCACTGGAAACATAAGTTGTCTTATTGCTCCTTTATTAGGTTATTTGTCCTCTATTCCCTTGCTGCTCTTGTTTATTTACTTCTATTTTTTGGAATAAGAAGATGTAGGGGTTCAGTTCTTCATGTTACAGATAATCTGAGGCCCAGAGAGACATCATACTTAATTGTGAAAGACTGAGTGCATTCCCCCCAATTAGGAACAGTGCAAGGATGCCACTTCTAGTTAACATTGTACTGGAGGTCCTAGCTAGTGCATTAGGGCAAGAAGAAGAAATAGAAGACATAAAAATTGGAAATGAGAAAGTAAAATTGTCTCTATTTACAGACAACATAATCATTTTGCTACAAAATTTTAAGCCCTCTTACAAAAAGCTACTAGAACTAATTGAGTTTAGTAAGCTCCCAGAATTCAAAGTCAACATACAAAAACCAATTGGATTTCTACATACTAGCAATGAATAATTAAAAATGGTAATACAAATACCACTTAAAATAGCATCAAAATTTGAAATGTTCATGGGTAAATTTGATAAAAGTTGTATAAGACTTCTACACTGAAAATTACAAAACATTGCTGAGAAAATTTAAAGACTTAAATAAATGGAGAGATATACCTTATTCATGGGTTGGGATACTCCATATTTTGAAGATATCAATTCTTTCCAAATTGTTCTAAGATACAAAGCAATCTTAATCCAAATCCCAGCATTTTTTCTAGAATTTGGCAGGCTGATTCTAAAACTTATGTGTAAATTAAAAAGACATAAAATATCCAAAATAATTGTGATAAAAAGGAACAAAGATGGAGAACTTACATTACCTGATTTCAACTTACTAGGAAGTTATAATAATAAAGACTGTGAAATACTGGCATAAAAATAAATATATAGATCAATGGAACAGAATAGAGAGTCCAGAAATAGTCCACATTTATTACTACTTGATATAAGATAAAGATACCAAGACAAGTCAATAGGGAAAGAATAGTCTTAAAAAATGATGTTGGGTCAAATGGATATCCACATACAAACAATGACATTGAAACACTCCCTCACACCATATATTAAAACTCAAAATGATGCATAGATCTAAATGTAAGAGTTAATACTATAAGACTTCTAGAAAACACAGAAGAAAGTCATAATGATCTTGGGGTAGGCAAATATTTCTTAAATAGGAAACAAGCAAACAGTATAATATTAATTGACTTTGTCAAAATTAAACATTTTACTCTTCAAAAAACACATGAAATGTTCCTGAGTGTGATGGAGTTGAACTCAGATATGACCTTTCTACACATGCCTCTTCTGTTACTTTTACCAGATCTGTGGTTGGCATTTGGGTTGGTGTATACTCAGGAGACCCAAATCTCTGGACTGTCCATGTGACAGCCAGGCCCTGGGCCTCAGCAGCTCTGGTTTGTTGGACTTGCCCTGGCCAGCTAACAGGGAGGTGAAGAGGGTCAACCACCACACCAGGGAGCCAGAGTGCCTACAGCTGCCAGCAGGAGAATTGCATCCATCATCCATGTGGAATATAAGCCCCCTCTTAATGTAGAGGGGGACTGGACATAACCATCCCCGGGTCCACAGGATGAAGGAATAGAATATGGATTAGAGTGAATTTGCTGGTTTTCTGCTGGGAAACTATTGTGATTAGTAAAGGAAGAAATTGTAGTAGTGATGTGGAGAAGGTGGCCACAGCACAGTGGCTGCTGATGGTAGGGAGATGGAAGAAGAGATATGGTGTGGGAGCATTTTCAGGATTTGGAATTGCTCTGGATGGCACTGCAGGGACAGATGCTGGATGTTGTGTGTCCTGCCATGGCCCACTGGGTGGACTGGGGGAGAATGTGGACTACAAAGTTGACCACTGTCCATATGGTGCAGTGGTGCTCCAGAATGTATTTTCCAGGTGCAGTGGATGTGTCACAATTATGGAAGAGGTTGTTGATGTGGAAGGAGTGGGGTGGGTGGGGTGGGTGGTATATGGGGACCTCATATTTTTTAATGTAACATTTAAAAAGAAAATCAAGAAGAAAAAAATAAAATAAAAATAGAAAAGAACAAAAAAAAAAACCAAAACAAAACAAAAGACACATGAAAGAGAATTAAAACACAAGCCACAAGGGGGAGAAAATATTTCCCAATGTATGTCTGATAAAGAATGAATTTTTTTAAAAGAAAGATAAGTTTTGCTTTTAATAACATTGCTTATTTGAGTTTAATTTCCAAACTTTATGCTGTCTGTTTTTAATAAAGAGAAGGATGATAGAAGCAAAAATTCAGCATATTTTTCTTTACATTAGATTCTTAAAAAAAAAAACTCTCCAAACTCAAAAATAAGAAAACAAAAAACTCAATTAAAAAAATAGGCAAAAAGTTTAAACAGATACTTCACCAAAGAGGGTATATGAATAGTAAACAAATACATGAAGATGAAAAGGTGTTCAACATCACTATTCATTAGGGATAAGCAAGTTCATTCCACAATGAAATGCCACTACTTACCTTTCGGAATTGCTAAAATTAAAAATACTGACCATCCCAAGTGCTGGAGCTCTCAGGTATGGCTGCTGAAAATGTAAAATGGCACAATCACTTTGCAAACAGTTAGGAAGCTAATTGACATTTAAACATACAGTTACCATATATCCCAGCAAGTTATTTAAGTCAAAAGAAATGAAAGTGTATGTCCAAACCAAAACTCATACATGAATGTTCATAGCAGCTTTATTTGTAATAGTCAAAAACTAGAAACAACCCGAATGGCCATTAACATGTGAATTGATAAACAAATTCTTGTGAAGCATACCAAGAAATACTACTCTACAATAAAAAGGAATGAACTACTGATTCATGCAACAACTTGCATGAATTTCAGAACAATTTTGGTAAGTAAAAGAAGCCAGACTAAAAATTTACCTACTTTTTTATTCCACTTACACAAAATTATAGAAAATGCACACTAATCTAAAGTGACAGAAAAGTAAAACAGTGGTCACCTGTGCATGGGGGGAGGACTTTTGAGAGTGATGAATATGAATAAGTTACATCTCTCACCCAAGTCTGTTGTCACGTGTTGGAGCAAGATGGATGCTTATATCTGCAAGGGTTTATCCTTCCTCTTCCTCGTAAGTCTCCATGGTCCCAGCTTTTTCCAGTCTCAGCCCTAGGCTGGGATAAGTCTTGTCTCTCTCCCAGCACTCATTTCACTCTGGGCACAATTGTTCTGCTCTCTCCAAAAGGCCAGCTGTAAACTATCAGGTGAATGGCTCGTCTCTTCCTAGGGCCTATGCTGCTTCTGTAGAGCCATCTCTATTCCTCTGTGTTTTCCTCCTGTGTGTTTATTTCCCAGGGCTCCAGCTCAAAACTCCAACTAACACTTCTGCTGTGTAGTTTTCTCTGTGAGTCCCCAACCACCAAGGGGGTGGAACTCAATGTCCTACTGATGTGGCCCAATTAAAGCCTTAATAAAATTTAATCATTTAAGAGTGAAACTTCTGAATCCAATACAGTCTAATGTACCCAGGGGAACAGACCAGTTTACAAACATAATTCAATATCTATTTTTGAAATTCATAAATAATATCAAACTGCTACAGTTCCTAATTTAGTGCTCCTTCTACTGCACTATGATCCTGACAGGCCTCTGAAAAGACTGCCCTCCTCAATTTTCTTCTTCCATTGCCCAACTCTTTCTAGGTCTCCCTCCCCTGAGACTCCATGGGAAAGTCCCTGAGAACCTCCACACAGACCTTTTCTCTTTCTTCCCTGTAGGCTATTTACTTTGACCTCTTTCTCTTTAGACAGTAATCAAATCTCAAGTTGTTTCTCAGTCAAGCTCACCTGCCTGGGAGGAAATTGGTCTCTCTGGGGCATTCTCCTAGTGCTCAATGAGGCAGTGGTTCTGTGAACTTGGTGCTCCAGGACTATATGCCAGTGCCTCTTAGCCTGGATCCATATCACTGTCTCCACAGTCTCACATCCAAGTTCCCTGCCCCATATAATAGGGTATTTAGAGGCACCAAGCAGAAGCTGATCAATGCATTGCCCTGTTATTTACAGATGAAGACTCTGAGGGCCAAGTTCACAGACTTAGTTCATGGCAGGGTAGGTCTCAGTTTTCCTGTCTCATTATGCCATGTCTACTCCTTTGTCTTACTCTGTGCCATTTTAGTATCTCTGCCTTGCAACCTCTAGGTCATTAGCTGGAGGCCCCATCCTGACCACGGCCTCTGTGAAGTCTGGAATATGGACCAAAAGGAATGAGTTTGCAGCTAAGACTGGGCAAAGATGTCTAGAGCTTACCAACTTCTCCCTGCTATGTCAGTAAGGCTCCACACCCTCACTGAAGACTTATGGCTCTTCCAATATTCTGTCCAACCATCAGAGAAGGAAGTATAGTGGGCCAGAAGGCCAATTTGTTAAACTTTGCTTTCAGAAAGCATCAGTGCCTTTACAGAGCCAAAACAAGGAACAAATACAGAAATCATGAAAAACCTTCCTGTCTGAGACTGATGCTGGACATGGCCCTACCCTTAGCTTTGAGGACACTTTTGAGCTAAGGAGGCAACCAGTTGGACCAACTCCCCACAGCAGTCCTAAGGGGTCAGGTGACCACTGTTTCCAGTAGCAGCTTTCCCCATACTCGCAGCACAGCCACTTGCATTAGGAAAGGAATCTTGGATAATCTGCTTGGGGCAAATGACAAGGTAATCAATTCAGGTAAGACTCAATGTCAGGATCAATATGGCTTTCATCTTTAGAGCTGAGCCAAGCACTAATGTTGGCTCCACTGTTAGGGCCTGTTGCTTATATGGTGTCATGAAGTAACAAAGCTGGGTGGAATTCTCAAGAGGTCACATAGGCCATGTTCCTGCCTCTGAGCAGTAATCCACTGACAATCCCAGTACCCTTAGATTCCTTGTCAGAGTAGAGGGATAGAAAAGAGGTCAGAAGGAGAGGGACTTGGAAAATATGGGCAAAGTTCATTTTTAATCTAAAATGCCTTTTCTAAGGATACTGTCCCTTTTGTTAATGTTTCTGAGAGACATGGGGAAAATGGGAAAGGGTAGAGGAAAGAAATTGAAGGTCTCTGTAGGCTAGAGGACATTACAGGGTTTGGCAACTTGCTTTCTAGTTGGGAAATTTCCTTAAGCCTCAGCTTGGTCATCCTGGAAGTAGGCTAGGACCTACAGGAAGTTTCTGACCTTGATTAATCTTTCTATAATGTATAAGTTAAGAGTGTAGTCTCTGTAGCCAGACAGACATAGGTTTAAGACAAAAATCTTCCACCAAAATCTTCCACCTACTTTCTGTTGAACCTCGAACAAATTATTTCATATCTCTAAACCTCAGCTTCCTTATCTGGCAATTGAGCATTATAAAGTACCAACTAAATTTTTGTTTTGTACATATTAAGTGAGGTAATGTAAAAGACCTGGCATGTAGACAATATATATTGTCATGGGGAATGTAGATGAAGGTAGTCATTCCTCTCAGGCTGCTACTGAATTGAACCCCACTCCTATGCACATATACCCCTCCTTTGGTTAGCCCATGCTTGCTGACTGGCTGTTTTGTAACAGTGTGGCTTTGTGTGCAGAAGTTAATGATTGTCCAGAAAAGTAGGTCATCACAGCAACCCTAGGGTGCTCCAGTACACCCAAAAAGCTGAAATGCAGCTGCAGGAAGCTTGTCCACTGTTAACAAAGAGCCAGGCTCTCAGCAGGGCAAAGGCAAAGTGAGGTCTGGGCCTGGTTCAGTACTGGCTACTTGCCTGAGAGTTGTGTCTTGGGAGTAGTAGAGTTGGCAGAGGGATGGTGATCAAGGTTTTGAATCCTCTCCTCGAACTCAGTCTTCCAGGAGGAGCAAATCACAATGATAGCAAAGATGGGTGTGTGGGAGAGGAGGCAATAGCTATTCATGCCAGCACTGACAAAGTCAGAGCCCATAGACTCACGATAAACCTCGCAGTAGTGAGGGGGGAGGTCCCAACACTTTTGCCTTTTAATTTCAATTCCATCTCACCTTCAAAGGGTCTTTTATTTTCAAAAATCTTTTCCAGCACTTAACTCATTAAATCCTCATAGTATCTGTGTAAAATAGGCTAATACATGCTACAACATGAAAGAATCTTAAAACATTATGCTAAGTTAATTAAGTCAAAAATAAAATAATAAATATTGCATATTGAATATTGTTCAACTTATATGAAATGTCTAGGGTAGGCAAATTTGTAGAGACAGAAAGTAGATTACAGGTTATTAGAGGCTCAGGGGAGGGAGAAGTGGGGAGTTATTACATAATGGGTACAGAGTTTGTTTGGGAGGGTGTAAAAGTTTCGGTAATGGATGGTGGAGATGCTTGCACAACATTGTGAATGTAATTAATACCACTGAATTGTACACTTAGAATGGCTAAAATGGAAAACTGTATTATATATATATACATATATGTATGTCCACATTAAAATAGAATTTTAAAAAGATAGACCAACAAATGTCTTGCCACCCTTCTTCCTTTTCTTTAGTAGTAGTAGTAGTGGTAGTAGTAGTAGTAGTAGTAGTAACTAACACTTATATAGCCTTCCTGTATGATAGGCACTATGTTAAATTCTTTACATACTTTTGCTATGTTATCTCATTTAATACTCATAGCAACCTCACAATGAAGGTTCTATTAGTGTCTCCACTTACTTGCCTCCAAGCTGGTAAACAGCCTGAAGAGATTTAGTGACTAGCCCAGATCACAAAGCTAGTAAGAAGGAGAACTGAGACTCCAACCCAGGTCTGTCTGACTTTAAAGCTCTTGTGCTTAGCTACTATGCTATATATACCTTATTTTGAAGAGAAAGAAACTGGGACCAGAGAGCTTGAGAGGCTTGCCCAAGGACAGACACAAAGCAATCTAGTACCAGAATTAAGCTTAACCTTGGGTTCCATGAGCCTCCAGTCTGTGTTCTTTCCCTTTTTATCAACTGTATCTTTCATCATCAATGACATGTCTTCCCACCCCTTGGTACTATGTTCCAGGTACCCTGTGGTCACCCTGTGCTTAGAATTCCAGGGGTTAGGTAAACATGCCCTCTCCCAGTAAGGTCAGGGCTTAATCCTTCATTACTTATGAAGCTTGCTCTCTAGATGAGGTAACCATAGTGCAGAAAAGAGGCAAATAACTTACTCCAGGTTCCTCACTGTACCAGGAGCAGAGAAATTCCTTGAAATTCTTAACTCTCAAGTCTGGGCTTGTTTCTCTTGTATATCTATGCATGTGCCCAGATGTCAGCAAAGAAAGCAGTCTGGATCAAAAAAAAATCAGACAAAAGAAACCCAGTGCATTCCCTTTCTCCTTTTAATTAGGTCTGTGGAAACTTCAGGGCAGGGGCAAAGCAAAGGGGGCTCACACAGATGTGAAGTGACTGAAGAGAAGGCCAGGGGCCTGCAGAAATGAGACAAAATAGGTTTGAGAAATCATGTATTAATAGTTTGTATACAAGTAAAGGGAAGTTAATATCATGGTCTTAAAGGCTTGAGGTATCTTTTTATAGAGTCTATGTGGTGATGCTGAAGGGAGTGGGGAGAGGATAGGAGCACAGACAGGGTTGTAAACACATTTCCACATTGGTCTTCAGCCATGAAACCAACACTGACAAAGAGTCTGCCAGGATTTTGGTTTGGCTCTAGGGACTGAGGTGGCTTTGGATCAATGCAAGCCAAAGTTATGACCAGTCAAAACAGGAGGCTAACATGCATGCAAAGGGAGCTTATTCAGTGGCTCCCAAATACCAACCTGTATCTTCATCATCTGGGTAACTCAAGGGCACTTCCAGGTTTGGAAGGCACTAGATTAAATCAACTAATATTTCCCATTATAGTCCATTGTGGGGAATGGAGAGAGCAGGAGGAAGAGGTCAGAAGGGTCTATTTGAATGGGGCTCTCATTCAGAAAAGTTCTCCAATGTAAAAATTATTAATCTTGTAATTATTTTGTGAATGGCATACATATACTACATTGTATTTATGTAATATCTATGTTAAAATGTTTGTCACAGTATTTAAAATATATATAATTTTGATACCATATTTTGACATTTCTTCATTTTAAAATATCCAGAGATCCTTGAAACATTGAGGCTCTCCTGAGTCTTTCTCCATTTCTGAGTGTGGAGAGCTTTGAATGACAGGATCAAGAAAGAGACTTAGATCTTTGGGTTTTGGAAAGGCCACACATGGTCCAAGTGGGATGTTAAAAAGATGACTGTGCTGGCCCTGAATCTCAACAGAGTTGCAAAACCTACTCTCCAGTACATTGGACTCCCTCAGGACAACTAACAAGGAAATGATGATGGACAATGACCATCCCAAGGAACATAGTCTACAACTGCAAGCAGGATAGTCCCATCCATCTGCCCCATGTGATCTAAGCCCCCTCTCCATTAGAGATGCAGTGGGCATCACCATCCCTGAATCCTCAGGATTGGGGAATTAATGATGGACTAGGGTAGAATTACTGTTATTCTACTATAGACTTATCGTTACTCTAGCAATGGAAGAACTTTTATCATTGATGTGGAGGCAGTGGCCACTGGAGGTTCTGAAGGGAGGGAGAGGAGAAAGATAGGTGTAATATGGGGGTATTTTTGGGACATTGGACTTGTCCTGAATGACATTGCAATGACAGATACAGGCCATTATATATCTTGTCATAACTTACAAAATTGTGCTGGAGAGAGTTTAAACTATAATGTAAACTATAACCCACCCTTAGTGGCAATGCTTCAATATGTGTTCATCAATTTTAACAAATGTACCACACTAGTGAAGGATGTTGTTAATTTGGGAAAGTGTGGGAAGGGTAGGGAGTAGGGCATATGGGAATCCCCTACATTTTTATGTAACATTTATGTAAACTAAATATTAATATCATTTTAAAAAATAATTTAAAAAATGGTGACAGGTTATTATGTCCATAAAGATACAGAGAGGAATTGGAAGCCGTCACTGAGGAGGCTGGAGTAAGATTTTTTTTTAATGAGTAGAAGTGAGATGGTCTATGGACCTGTCAATCAGAGCAGAGATAAGACTGAATCACACACATAAATAAGAGTTTGGAAAAAAATACTTAGTACTCATTTAGACCAACTTCCTCATTTTGCACAAGGGGAAACTGAGGCTCAGAGAAATTAAAGTATATTGCCCAAGATCACCAATCTGTTAGTGACTGAGCCTTAAGAGCCTGAAGCAACATGTTGTGTTTTGTCCTACTACATAAAGACTTTAGACATTAAAAAGAGATAAGACTACCTGGAAAAAGAGAGGACAGAGCTGTGGAGGACTCCAAGGTTTCAAACCTACAAATGCATCCCAGATAGTTCTTGGACACAGGATCCCACAGATGTTCTTTGCGCCTTCCCCACCTGTGGAGGGTGGACAGGATTTTTGGGAATGCTTCAAAGAGAGTAACTGAGGCCCTGTTCTCAGGCCTGGGTGTTTGGGTGCTTGGAAGATCTCAGGTACCCTATCCATGGTAGGCCTGGGGCTGGTTTGGGTTTTTTACTAGGAGTCCCCACCTGGTAGGTTTTGGTAGAGCATGCAATACCCTGGCTGCCTAACTCCTACTATATTGTGTTCCTTTCTTCTATTTGGGTGGCATTCCCTGCACTCTAGGGCAGGGTTGGGTGTTGTATTAGTCAGCCAAAGGGGTGCTGATGCAAAAGACCAGAAATTGGTTGATTTTTATAAAGGGTATTTATTTGAGGTAGGAGCTTACAGCTATCAGGCCATAAAGCATAAGTTACTTCCCTCACCAAAGTCTATTTTCACGTGTTGGAGCAAGATGGCTGCGACGTCTGCGAAGGTTCAGGCTTCCTGGGTTTCTCCCTTCTAGGGTCTTGCTTCTCTCTCCTCTGTGAGTTTACTTCCTGGGTCTCCAGCTTAAGGCTTCAGCATCAAACTCCAACATCAAAACTTCAACATTAAGAAACCTTAACCCTGTTCTTTGTCATGCCTTTTATCTGTGAGTACCCACCCACCAAAGAGTGGGGACTCAATGCCCCACTGGAAGAAGAGGTTTACATAATTTCTTAATCGAGTAAACCTGTGAATCCAATATAATCTAATATGCCTAGAGGAAAAGATCAGTTTACAAACATAATCCAATATTTCTTTTTGGAATTCATCAGTATTATCAAAGTGCTGCAGGAGTGAACAAGCTAATAAGTACCAAGGTGAAGAAAAGCAGGAGCTGTGTGTTGAGACATGTACTCTTTGGAGGGGGTGGCCTACACGCCAAGACAAACTCTTTCAGAAATATTTTACATAGAATACTAATTAAGGGTTTCAAATTTGGTGGTTAGTAAGAGAGGATTTGACTCTGTTCAGAGTGAACTGTCCAGCCTGCAGTACCAGGCTGAAGCATGGAAACCAATAGGATGGGGCAGAAGAGAGCAGGGTGAAAGATGGGCATCCCCAGTACCACCACCACCATCACCATCACCACCCCCCACCAACATTTCCTTTTGACTAGGACATGATGTTTATCTAGGAGGAGACAGTTTTTGAAATTTGGATTTCCTTGGGACTGAAATCAAAGGAAACCAGAGATGGTAGCAGCAGCATCTGGTTCTTGCCCCTTGACATACTTGCTCGAGGAGCTACAGCTGCACTCTACAATCTTCCTTCTCAACTGGCTTGTACTCTTGTCAACAGCTGCCACTAAGGCACTTCACTACCTTGCTGAGGTATAGTAGCCCTCTGCCCCTTCCTGCTCTAGGCTCCTTGTGTTCTATGCATTGTCTGCCAAGCCCAGGTAAATAGCATCTCCAACAGGATACAAGTGGAGGCCAAGCAGCTATTTTGCATCCAGCGCAAACCCTGGAGTTCCATGTCTGGTGAGATCTTGTTCTGGAGACACTAAAGATAGCATAGCATTTGGGTGACTAATTTTCACATGACCTAAATTTGAAGTTGGTTTCAACATTACATTCTATATACCTTCAGGTAAATAACATAACCCCTTTGAATCTCATTTTCTTCCTCTGTATGTGATAGTAATACATATATTATAGGATTATCATAAGGATTATATAAAGTAATGCATCTGAAGTACAATGAATGGCACATAAACAAGGTGAGCATATAATTTATCATCCAAATCATGACAATTCTGAGAGTGAAAGAGAGCACATTTAATAATTATAATGGCACTACAGTCATAAACTGGGACAAACAATAATTCTATTTTAAAGATTACTTATTATTAAGAAAAATTGTCCTCTAGTGCTACAATTGATTGCTATAGATTTTTTTTCTAAATGACCTCCTTTCTCTGGAACTCAGTTTGTTCACCTGTGAAATAGATTAAATAGGGTGCAAAGGGTAGGGAAATAATTACATTGAGGTTGATAATTGTTTCTTAGAGGCTCATCAGGAACTGTGCATTCTATTCCAGAATATAACCCTGCAATAAATACTGTCTAAATTCCTGATAGTTAAGTAAAACAGTAATAAATGAATATAATTGAGGTTTCCAGTTTTCTGTTCCTTGAAAAAGTCAAGTGCTCTGTGGATTCTGGGCCTCAGTTCTCAGCTATGGATAAATTGGAGCTGTACATTTTCCCCCTTTTCCAAAATCTTACACAGGTGGAGCTTCATGTGTGTGGAATAGAATGGAGATGGATTCCTGGACCCCAAAGAACTGGACACCCATTAGTATCACTGTTTCCAATAATCATAGACCCCTCCCCAGGACCAGCACGAAAAAGAGAGCATCCCTAGATGAATGGAGAGATGTCCAGAGGGAGGCATGCCAGGGACCAGGGACCCCTTTCCCTTCTCTTCCAAGAAAGTTTACAGTTCCTCAATAGCTCAGTACTTACACAACAGCTTAGAAAACAACAAGACTCAGAAACAAAACAATGGGAATGCCATTGATTTCATACTTTGGATGAATTGTACATTTTATTAATAAGTACCAATAAAAATGGATTTGCTGCAAAAAAACAACGATAATGAGAAAGATCAGGTAGCTTAAATAAACCATTTCATATTTTTCCCTAAAAGAGTCAATTAAACATCTCGTGTGCCACTGATCTCAGTAAATTTAGAATCTACAGGACATTTTCCATACTTTATCCCCCTTCCTTTCTCTGTTACTTCCCCTTCACATACACTGGAGAAGGGTAGCAGGGATGTACAAAAAGGACAGCCTTGCTCAGTGACCTTTATGTTAATTTTCAGGGTTAATGGAAACTAAATCACAAACACAGGTTTGAGGAAGGAAACATCTTAGCCCTCTGCATGAGTGGAAGAAAAAAGAAAACTTTTTTCAGAACTATTGAACTTTTGCCATTTCTGAAACCCATAACCCATGTCTTTTATCACCACAACCAGTAGGATAAGGGGTGTCCAGTTCATATAATTTCTGTTCACCAAAGATGCTGAAGCCTCAACAATGAGCTTTGAGGTCTCAACCCAGTACATTGAGAATACCTGGTCTAAAAAATGGGGAGCTCCACCTCTCCTCCAAGTCTCCGAACCTAAGCAATTCTCCCTGGGATAAGAAAAAGTCCCTGAGAGTCATATCCATTCTCAACCTTCCCTGCCTGATCTGAAGAGGTAAGCCAATGATACCCCAGGGTTACCTTCCCCAACCAACCAGGACTGACTTCTCCAGAAATGGACAGAGTGAAGATAGTGTCTGCAGCACAGGACTGTCTCTGAGCTCCTGAGATGAGCTCTGCTGGGCTCCCATAGACCCATGGGCTAACTGTAGCCTGGGTGTAGCTCTCTAGGTTGGAATCACCTCTTGAGCATCTGCCTCCTTCACCAGTGGCAAGTTCCAAGAAGGACGAGACCATATCCTTCTTGTTCACAACTCCAGTTCTAGCAATTCAGTTACTATTTGTAGAATAAATGAAGCTGCCAGGAGGCGCACTGCCTCCTGGGGTAGTGGTCAAGTTAGAGTTCCAGCTGAGACACCTAGTAATCAGACATTCTCTGTGATGTGATGTGATGTGATGTGATGTGATGTGATGTGATGTGATGTGTGTGTGTGTGTGTGTACTCATGTGTGTTTCCTATCATCCCCCATCAGAACCCACCAGCTCCCAGAAGGTAAGCTTCACAAATTGGTGACCTGAGATGTCCAGGGGGTGTCTCTCCTTACCATCCCCAACCTTGCCCAGAAAAGATCACTTCAGAGGGGTCCCCAGCTTATCCCTGCCAAAGCTGCTTCCTATCCGAGATCTGTATGACTTTGGGGAAGTTTCTGTTTCTTTCTCTGGAAAGTGGGTGGAGGTAGTTTGAGTAAGTTGAAAGTCAAGGAGCTTATCTGTTCCATGATTGTGTATCTATGAGTGACCTAAATGTAGCAGATTCCCAAAAACCTCAGGGGTCAACAGCCAGGACTTGAGGGGTCTAAGCCTCACTTTCCCACCATTGTGACTTGAGTTGTGATAATAAAATGCCTGTTGCCCACCCTGCTAGCTCTGAGACAATCAACATACTTATTCAGGCATGGGCTTCAGCAAGAGGAAATCAGGCTCAGGGACAGTAGGAAATAGGCAGGAAGACACTCCTGACTATAAAGGTAATTAAGACCAGAAATCTTTTATCAAGGAATTTTGTGGTTCTCCATTTCCTGGAAATTGTAGAAACTTGTAAGCTAGTGGTTCTCCTCCCCTAGAAAACATCTGTTCTGGCCCCTGCATTGCATAGACAAGGAAACTGAGACCAACAGAGAGGAAGTTGCTGGCCCAAATTCACAGAGCAGCATAATGCAAGAGCAGAGACCAAGACCTGCTGGCCTAGGACTCTCCAGCCAAAGTTATTTCTGTTATCCCAAGCTGAGAGGCCTCCTTCAACTACAGGGCAAGCCAGTTGATTCTTTGGAATGCCTTTGCTATACATATTAAGACGACTTGAGGCCCTCAGAGGTAAATGTCCAATGGGAGGGAGGGGTGAAATCAAAGCTTCTCCGCAGGATGCTCATACCCAGGCTTCTTTCTGGACATTCATTTGCCTCCTCTAAGGACAAGAGGGATGAATGCCACTCTGGAGTATCTGATGGCTGGTTCCTGCCCAAGACCCGAGATCTATCCCCAAAGAATATTCTTTTTTTTGCCTTTATTTTTTTTATGTTACATTCAAAAAATATGAGGTCCCCATATATCCCCCACTCCCCTCACCCCACTCCTCCCCCCATAACAACAATCTCCTCCATCATCATGAGACATTCATTGCATTTGGTGAATACATCTCTGAGCACCGCTGTACCTCATGGTCAATGGTCCACATCATAGCCCACAATCTCCCACAGTCCACCCAGTGGGCCTTGGGAGGACATACAATGTCTGGTAACTGTCCCTGCAGCACCACCCAGGACAACTCCAACCCCCGAAAATGCCCCCACATCACATCTCTTCCTCCCACTCCCCCAGCAGCCCCCATGGCCACTTTTTCCACATCAATGCCACATTTTCTTTGATTACTAATCACAATAGTTCTTGAAGAGAATATCAGTAAGTCCACTCTAATCCATACTCTATTCCTCCATCTTGTGGACCTTAGAATGTTTGGGTCCACTCCACATCGATATCAAGAGGGGGCTTAGAGTCCACATGGATGCTGGATGCAATTCTCCTGCTTTTAGTTGTAGGCACTCTTGGCTCCCTGGTGTGGTGGTTAACCTTCTTCACCTCCAGGTTAGCTGAGTGGGGTAAGTCCAATAAACCGAGTGTAGGAGTTGTAAGTCTGTTGAAGCTCAGGACCTGGCTATCACATGGTCAGTCCAAAATTCAGGTGCCCTGGGTATACATTAAACCACAGCACCAACTACAGTTCTGGCAAAAGTAATAGGAGAAACTTGTGGACAAAGATCACATCTGAGCCCAGCTCCATCACACAAAAACACAAACTCCAAAGTAGGGCCAACTGACATGGCACTGAACTCCATCAGCCATGACCATAGAACCTGTGGGTCTCTTTAGCCCTCAGAAGAATCAATACCTGGGGTTGTATCTATTTTATCTGTCTCTGGGACTCTGCTCAGGTGTGCACAAGTGCAACCCCTTTGATAACCTCCCGGCTCTTTTTGGAGACTCATAGCCATATAGACTCATTTGTCCTTTCCATTTCCCCCTTGATTCAGGTCAAACAGCATTTTTAACTCCTGGTATTTATGTAGATTGAGATATTCCACTGGTCCGAGTTGACCCTTTTATTCAAGGTCATTTTCTAGTTACATCATCAGCTGGTACTTGGTAGTAATCCCTCGGCACCAGGGAGTCTCATCCCCGGGAGTCATGTCCCACACTAGGGGAAAGGCAACTCATTTACATGCTGAGTTTGGCTTCAAGACTGGCCACATTTGAGCAACATGGAGGCTCTCAGGAGGTAACTCTTAGGCACCCTGCAGCTCTAGGCCTTGTTCTTATTTCAGGTGCACAGGCTCACAAGCATAGTCATTAGTATCAAGGGCTCATTGTTAGACCTTCCTTCTTTTTTGGTCCCAAAGACTATTCTTGATTTTCAAATCACCCACTTTCCAGAAGGTCCCTCATTGAAACAAAAAGAAGACCCTACCCCTTCAGGGAGTAACATTGAAATGGTTATGGATGAGGCTCAGCTGGGGGCTAGGTTACAGATATCTAAGGTCCAAGGTTCCTGCCTTCAGGGAGCTTCTGGGTGAGAGGGAGAGTGAGGTACATGAACCCAAGGACAAACACTCGGGGCAAGAGAAATAGGACGGGGCCTGAAGAGATGGAATTGCATAGGTCTTTGTTAGATCCTGGGTATGACCTGGACCAGCTTGGGGGTGGGGAAGGTTTTCCCAGCCCCCTTCCTAAAGGCCTCCCTCATCTTTCTGAAGGCAGCACAGGAAGGGTTGGCAGAGTGTTCAACAGGGTACACACATTTAGGACTTTGGATTCTTGGAATGAGTTTCTACCTGGCCCAGTCCCTCGGTAGCTGGGTGACTTTGAGCTAGTTGTTTCGCAGCTCTGAATCTCAGTCTCTTCATCTCCAAATCTGATAACTAACAAATGCCTAATGTAGTTCAAGGCTAAGCAACCAGTAGTCTCAGAAAGAGCCTGTAGGTCAATGGCTTCTGGGACAATTCCAGTTCCTGATAATTTCAATATTCAGTATTCAAAAGGGGGAAACTGCATAATGTGTGGACTTTATTTATATCTTGATTCACGTGAACTTTAGGAAAAAAAAAAAACAACCCCCCCCCCAAAAAAAAAACCTTCCTGACATTGATGAGGCAATTAAACACTTGAAGCTTGGGCATTGACAGGATATATATATATATATATATATCTTATATCAATGATATAAGAATTATTGTTATTTTAGGTGATATAATGGTACTGATAGTAATTATGTTTTTAAAAAAGACTTCTTGCTATTGAGAGCTATATATTGAAATACTTATGGATAAAGTGATATTATGACTGGCTAGGAGTTGATATAAGATTGACCAGGTGTTGAAAATTGTTGATGCTAGAAATGTGTACATGAGGACACATTGTTTGGTTCTGTTTATTTGTGTGTAAGTTTAAAGTTTTCCATAACAATAGGTTTTACATATGAAAATAAAAGAGTAGATCAAGAAGATGTTTAACCAAATATGTTTTATTCTATCCACCTTTGGGAGACTTTCCATGTAGAGCATTACCTTCACAAATTTAAGAAAAGCCTTGTATCTGATTTGTGAGTGCTAGCAGCATTGCTGGCAGATGGTTTATGCCTAAAGACAGAGATTTCACCCCCTCATTTCAGCTCCTTCATTCAGCAGCATCTGTGGTGCTTTACTCAGCCTGTCACAGGAGGTTTGGTTGCCAGGCAATGGCAGCGAGAGGCCAGAAACCCTATTTTTAGAGGAAGAAAGTGAGGAAGGGAGAGAAGCAAGAAGGGAGGGCGTACAGAAAGAGTCTAGCCCAGAGTCTAGCCCAGAGGGTGCAATAAAAAGTGGGGGTCTGTGATTGGATGCCTGTTTTTCACAGCCCCCATGCTCCCTGGTTTTCTCCAGGTGGGCAGCCCCATTGTCAGAGCCTGAAGTTCCACAGAAGGGGTAGGAGGAATGCACACACGGCTGCAAGGACCTTTAGAGTGAGATCTGTGATTAAGATACCAATTAGCACCCACCCATACACAGAGTCAGAATTCTGGGCAGACCTCTCCTGAGGAACACTTCAGAACTCTTAAGTTAAAAAATTCCAAGGAAACAGCTCATCAAATGGAAAATCTGCACTCGTAATCACCCTGAGCTGTGGCCATCCCAGAAGGCAGAAGTCAAATCCACAGAGAGTAAGGGTTTTCTTCAGGGATGTAGAAACCTGTGCTAACTGTCATGTGGGGAGCAGAGGGGTATCACCTGGCACTGCACAGTGGCCTGGCAGTCTCAGGAAGGCTGACTGTGTTGAGGAGTCCCACATTTTGCCATTGGTTCAGACTCAGCTGTCAGTGAAAAGCTTTATATGGGCCTGAGCGGGTTTCTGATCTTTTTTTATTGTCTTTAATTTTTTTAAGATACACAAATCACACAAAATGCTACATTAAAAAATATAAGTCGTTCTCATATATCACACACCCCACCCACCCCACACACTCTTTCCACATGAGCAACCTCTTTCCTCAGTGTGGCACATTCATTGCATTTGATGAATATATTTTGGAGCACTGCTACTGATCTTTAGTTTCCTGATCTCTAGGAGAAAGTTATTTTGAGTGAACCCTCACCTCCCTTCTTCAAGTTCAGATGGCCTGAGATTACAATATGTTCTCCCACACCATCACCCTCTTGGGCCAGGGCTGCTCTCACCCACCTACCAGGTCAGACTGGAAGATCCAAAGCAGCCAATAATCTCTTTCCTTTCTTAGTGAGTGCTCATCCTAGAGCCAACATGATGTAGGCTACAGAAGAGATGGAGGCAGACAAGATGGGGAGTAGAGGTGAGGTAGCCACCCCAGAGATCAGCCTTTCAAGATCTGGCATCTGAGAGAAGAAGTGTGTGTGTGTTCCAAGAGAAAAATATCAGAGAGTTCAGTAGTCAGGAGCTGGGCAAGAGCAGAGCCCAGACAGCCCCCTCTTGCTACAGCATCTTTGTGGTTCCTAGTTGCTAGGAGCAGGAGCTTCTATTACTAAGCAACTGGAGCCTGGTGGATTAAAACCAATTTCCTGAGCTCACTGTAAGTGGGAGGGAGAGAAGGTGGAATGCACATGCCCTGGGGAAGCTCATCCCAGCCTCCAGGCTTAGCTGGGGAAAGGCAGTTGCAGGTGTATGTGAATGGAAGGTGAGACACAACTGGGAGGCAGGGAATTGAACTCCAGGGAAATGGAGGGAGGGGCAGGTTGTTCACCAGGTCCTCAATGTAAAGATCATCACACAGTGAATGGACACAGAAAGCAGACAACTGGGCAGGGGGCAGGGAAGGGAAGAGAAATAAAAAATAAATCTTTAAAAAAAGGTTCATCAGCATACTACTGGCAATTAAGATACCAATTATAACACTAAAGAATGATAATACCTCATGTTTTTGAAACCCCAGAACAAGCCTGCAGTATGAGCCATCTGACCAGGTCAGAAAGGACTGGACAGGGTTTGTTCACCAAAGACAAGAGGATCAGGACATTTTAGGGTCAATGGCCCTCCAAGGGTTCTGGGATCCAGCTTCTCACCAAATGCCAGAGGCCTCTCAATACATAGGCCTCTGCTTTGTGCATAGATAATAACCCCAGTGTCAACAATAGAGAGAACACTTTTTCTTGTGGCAGCCTTTGCTGTAGCTTTCCCTTAAAAAGAGCTTTGTCTTGTGGTACCCAGGTGACTCCATCCCGTGGGGGCCATAGGAGCTAGTCCATTCTGCCTTGCTGTGGGGGCCTGTAGCCTTCCATGCTCTTCCTCTTCTCTGAGCTCCACCTCCCTGCCTCCAGTCACCTATCAGGGAACAGGCTTCCAGAGACCCAAGGCCCTCTGATCTCCACCACCTTTAGCTTTCTTAAAGGGCAAGCCACTGGGATTGACAAATTTGCAAAGTCCAGAATCCAATTCCTGTCACTGAGTTCAGTCTTCTCCCACTGACCCACTTAGGCAGGGAACATTTGACCCAGGGCTTCTGGTGGGGTTTATGATTTAAGCAGGCCTGGCTATGGCAGGAGGATGAGAGCAATGGAGCCTCCTTCTGTTGGGCATCTGTCTCTATCCTGAGATTCTTCCAGCCTTGGCTCCTGCTTCTGGAGCAGAACTGCTCGCTCCCTGCTCTTGTGCCCAGCCAGTCTTTGTGGCACTCAGCCTGGCCAGCAGCCTACCTCCCCCACATAGGCACTACTCATGAACATGAGTACATTCAGCTCAGTCAGAGCTGGGAGAGGAGCTGCTGGAAGGGTGATTCCAACTCTCCATTGCTCACTGAGCCCCTCTGACTTCTCTAGCAGGCCAGTCTCCTCAGAGACAGAGGCAGAAGATTGCCTGGGGGTACCCTGTGACATCCCCCACAGCAACCAGGTACAATCTCTGCAAGGATAGAGCAACTTAGGCTTGAATTAATTTAGGAAGCCCAACTTCTAGATACCTCTGATCCCAGTTGCTCATTCACCACATACTTCCTGAGCACCTACTGTATCCTAAGCAATAAGAGTTGTACTGTGTTTAATAGATGCCAGCGTCTGTCTTAAGTTTACAACCAGGAGTAATGGGTCAGTGAAGATAAACAAGTAATTATAATTATAATTCAGTGCAACAAGTGCTGTGCTGAAGATGCATAAGCCCTGTGGAAAAGTAGAAGCAGGAGAGAAGAAGTCTATGTGGGGGAAGTTTGCAAACTTAACAGAAAAGTTTCCAGTTCTGGAATGGTGATGTAAGGAGTTCATCAGACCCATTCTCCAGAGACTCAACCATAACTGCTGAAAATTAAATTTTGAAAAATCATCCATTTAAGTTTCTGAAAATTTTCTGGCATGTAGTAAATGGAGAAATGTTCATTCAAGAAAATCTGCTAACTCATAGTAAGAACAGAAACAGTCTGTTGCATTTGAATGATGACCTGCTCTCATTTTCCAATCATCCACCCCAAGTTCATTGTGATAGACATTCTATTTTGGGTGGATGTGGCCAAGAACATGAAATTTTATCTTCCTCCAGCTGGGAGAACTAGGCTGCTTGTATTTATCATTTTCCCCCAGCTCCATGTTGTAGAAGCTCCGTGATAAGTAAGCCAGGGAGTTAAGGCTTGCTCCAGGGATCTGGAGTTGCCTTCCCAGGGGCTCCTCTGCCAACTGTGGCCCAGATGAATGTACCTTTGTTTACCTCTAAGAACGTGGGGTTGAGAGTACTGGATTCCCTTCCCCCACCCAGCCTCTACTTATGGGTGGAATCTCTTCTCCCATCATGACAGGTCACAAATACTGTTTCTTGAATAACCTCTGTTCTAGCTTACTTTTATGGTGGAGGTTCCATGCTAGGAAAGACAAGACTAGAAAAGCAGGGGCTATAATTCCCACCCAACACCCTGCTTGTAAAACATGGATTCCACACTTGGGGAAGCAGTCCACTCTTACCACCTCAAGCTCCAGTGCAGTAGAGCAGAGTTTCTCCCTAGGAGAAGAGATAGGCTTTAAGATTGGAGAGCTCCTTAGGTCTCTGTAAAGAGACTGACTTTATTTGGAAAAGAGCATGGAAAACTTTGTGCTAAAGGCTTTGTCAGAAAGGATGAAGATCTTGGTAATAAGCCATCAAGAGGGGGTTGGCTGGCCATGATTCTATTAGAAACTACAAAATAGTATACCAGGAAGAAGTTTCATAGAAATAACCAGGGAAAGAAATAAGAAGAGCCATTCTAGGGTTAAAGCAAGCCTCAGACTGGCAACAGGCTGTTCCTGTGCTGGGCCCAACTTTAACTGGATCAGATTTTGGAACAATTTATGTCCAAAGCATTTTTGAAATAATAGAGGAAATAGGAAGCAATTAGTAATAACTAACAGCTGGGTGTGATACTACTAGGGATAGATCAGCCAGATGCTTATGGCATCTCAGGAAAGAGAGATTCAAAGAGAGCCCAGCTAAAACCACAGTGATCACTGGTGGTAGTGAGGCTGTGCACATGCCCAAGGCTGTGACTTCTGAGGAACAATATCAGAGGCTAGAAGGAAATAGATTTTTATGAACTAGTCCAGCAAAGTCAGTTTCAATATCCAAATTTGTACTGTACATTATTAGGAAAGTCCAGTTTCTTCAATTAATTTTTTTAAATTAGAGAAGTTTTAGGTTTATAGAAAAATCTTGTAAAAAGGGAGGACTCCCATATACCCCCAATTATTGACACTGTGCCTTTGATTTAATTGATGAAAGAATATTAAAATTGTACTGTTAATTATAGTCCATAGTTTACATTATGTGTATTTTCTCATATTCCACCAGTTATTAGTGTAGTCTATTTGTTCTAATTCATGCAAGAATATTTTTACAGATGTATTATTATCTATAGTCCATTGTCTACAATAGGATTCACTGTGTCATATATTTCGTCTTTTAATTTTTATTATAGTAACATCTATATAAACTAAAATTTACCCCTTTTAACCACATTCACATATATAATTCAGTACTGTTGATTACACACAATAATGTGCTGTTATTCATTTCCAAAACTTTACAATCAATCTAAAGAGAAATTGTACAAATTAAGCATCGACTCCCCATTCTTTCCCCTCAACCCAGCCCCTGGTAATCTACATTCTAACTATATGTGCTTGTTTATTCTAATTATTTCATATTTCTGGGATCATACAATATTTTTCCTTTTGCATCTGGCTTATTTCATTTAGCATAATGTCTTCAAGGTTCATCCATGCTGTAACATGTATTAAGACTTCATTTCTTTTTACAGCTAATACTATTCTGTTGTATGTATATACCACATTATGTTTATCCATTCCTCAGTTGATAGACAGTTGGGTTGCTTCCATCTTTTGACAATTGTAAATAATGTCACTATGAACATCGGTGTGTAAATATCTGTTCAAGTCCCTGCTTTCAAATTTTTGGATATATAACTAGTAGAGATATTGCTATGTCATATGGTAATTCTATACTTAGCTTTTTGAGAAACTGCAAAACTGTGTTTCACAGTGGCTGTACCATTCTACATTTCCACCAGCAATGAATGAGAGTTCCTAATTCTCTATATCCTCTCCAACATTTGTAATTTTCAGTTGTTTAGATAGTAGCCATTCTAGTGGGTGTGAAATGGTATCTTACTGTGGTTGTGATTTGCATTTCCCTAATACCTAATGATGTTGAGTATCTTTTCATGTGCTGGAAAACTCCAGTTTCTAATGCAAAAAAGTTATTATGAGAGAGGCAAAGAAATAGAAAAGTGTGACCCATACACAGGAAAAGCAAGCAAGCGGTAGAAACTGCCTTAGAAGACAAAGGCGCTATTATAAATATGTTAAAGAAAACAATGGAATCCATGCTTAAAGTGCCAAAAGAATATATGATGACAATGTCTCATCAAATAGAGAATATTAATTAAAAGATAGAAACTATAGAGGGACTCAAATGTGGAAATAAGGTGGCAAAAGAAATAATCAGCAAACTTGAAGATATATTAATACATGTTATTAAAGAGGAGAGAGAATATAGAATGCAGAAAAATGAACAAAGTCTCAGAGAAATAGGGGGTGCAATTAAGCACACCAACGAAGTACAGTGGGACTTTCAGATAGTGAAGAGAGAGAGAAAGGAGCATAAAAATATTTAAGATAATAGTGACTATAAACTTCCCAAATTTGAAGAAAAGACTTAATCTGCATATCTGAAAAAGCTCTACAAATTCCAAACAGGATAAACACAGGAGACATACTCAGGCACGTCATGCTTAAAGTGTTGAGAACCACAAAGGTAAAATCTTAAAAGCAGCAAGAAAACAAATAATTTTTCATGTACAAGGGAAACTCCAAAAAGATAATAGCTGAAATCTACCAGAAAGCATATAGGCCAAAAGGCAGTGGAATGACATATTCAAAATGATGAAAGAGGCAAGATGGTCGCTGAGTGAACTTGCCTTTGCGTGAACTTAACCAACAACAAGAAACTAGAATAAGAAGAAAAAAGTGACAAAGAGAAGATATAACACCTATGCAAAAATAACAGCTAATTAACCTCCAAGAGCAGACAAAGAAGCTAAGGAACTGATTAAATCCGTCAAGATAAAGAGATGACCAGAAAGCAACAAAAATCTACAAAGCAAACCAGTAATCAGGAAAACATGGCTGAATCCAATCAACAAACCAATAATCACGAAGGGGAGCAAAACTTGGCACAAGCAATGAAAGATCTCAGAACATATATCACCGACAAATTTAATGAAGTAATGAAACAGGTTAACAACATGAAGACATCACTTGGAGGGGAAATTGCAGACATAAGAAAAAACATAACAGATATGATGGGAATGAACACCACAGTTCAAGAAATCAAAAATACACTTGCAGCAAATATCAGCAGACTAGAAGAGACAGAGCAGAGAATTAGTGATGTGGAAGACAGTACATCAGAAATCAAACAGATAGTAGAAGGGGTCAATAAGAAGATAGAAAAAATCCAATTAGGACTTAGGGACCTGAATGACAATGCAAAATGCTCAAACATACGTATTATAGGCATTCCAGAAGGTAAAGAGAAGGGAAAGGGGTCAGAAGGAGTGTTGCAGGAAATAATGGCTGAAAACTTCCCAAATCTACTGAAAGAGACAGATGTACATATCCAAGAAGCACAGTGCACTCCACTAGTCATAAACCCCAACAGGCCCACCCCAAGACATATACTTGTCAAATTATCCAATGCTCAAGACAAAGAGAAAATCCTAAAAGCAGCAAGAGAAAAGAAAACCATCACATACAAGGGAAGCTCAATTAGATTAAGTGCTGATTTCTCATCTGAAACCATGGAGGCAAGAAGGCAGTGATATGATATAGTCAAGGTACTAAAGGAAAAAAATTTCCAACCAAGAATACTCTATCCAGCTAAACTAGCATTCAAACATGATGGAGAGTTCAAAATATTCGCAGACAAACAGAAACTGAAAGAGTATACCAACAAGAAACCTCCCCTTCAAGAAATTCTAAAGGGAGTTCTGCAGGAAGAAAGGAAAAAACAGGAAAGGCAGAGTTGGAGGAGAGTATAAGACCAACAACAACAACAAAAAAGACAAAAAAATATATATACAAACAAAATATGACAAACACAAATCCAATCAAAATATGGCTAACACAAATAATTCCTTGATAGTAATAACACTGAATGTCAATGGATTAAACTCACCTATCAAAAGATTCAGACTGGGACATTGGATAAGGAAATATGACCCATCCGTATGCTGTCTACAAGAGACACATCTTAGACCCAGAGACGCATGGAGATTGAAAGTGAATGGCTGGAAAACAATCATACAAGCTAACAATAACCAAAAAAAGGCAGGAGTAGCTATATTAATATCAGACAAAATAGACTTTAAATGTGAAACAATTGTGAGAGACAAAGAAGGATACTATATTTTAGTGAAAGGGAAAATCTGTCAAGAAGATCGAACAATCATAAATATTTATGCCCCTAACAAGGGTGCCTCTAAATATGTCAGGCAAATGCTGGAAAAACTAAGTGAAACAATAGATACATCTACAAATATAGTGGGGGATTTTAATACACCACTATCAACTCTGGACAGAACATCTCAAAAGAGAATCACCAAAGAAACAAAACATCTGAACAGTATATTAGAGGAGCTGGATCTAATAGACATATATAGATCGCTACACCCAAACACAGCAGGATATACATTTTTCTCAAGTGCACATGGATCATTCTCCAAGATAGATCATATGCTAGGCCACAAAGAAAGGCTGAACGAATTCAGAAAGATTGAAATCATACAAAACATTATATCTCACCACAGTGGAGTCAAGCTGGAGATTTGCAAGGGACAGAAGCCCAGATTTCACACCACAATTTGGAAATTAAACCGCACACTCTTACAAAAACAGTGGGTCAAAGAGGAAATCTCAAAAGAAATCAATGACTACCTTGAAACAAATGATAATGATAACACAACATACCAAAATTTATGGGATGCAGCAAAAGCAGTACTGAGAGGGAAGTTTATAGCCATAAATTCATATATCAAAAAAAAAGAAAGAGCAAAAAGTGAAGAACTAACAGCACATTTGAAGGAATTAGAAAAACAACAACAAAGTAACCCAACAGGAAGAAGAAGGAAGGAAATAACAAAGATAAGAGCAGAACTAAATGAAATAGAAAATAAAAAAGCATTTGAACAGATAAACAAGACCAAGAGCTGGTTTTTTGAGAAGATTAACAAAATTGACAAACCTTTAGTGACACTAACAAAGAAAAAAAGAGAGAAGATGCAAATACACAAAATAAGAATTGAGAAAGGCGATATCACCACTGACCCCACAGAAATAAAGACTATCATAAGAGGATATTTTGAAAAACTATATTCCAACAAAAATGACAATCTAGAGGAAATGGACAAATTCCTAGAAACACATAAGCAGCCCATATTGACAAAAGAAGAAATTGATGATCTTAACAAAATAATCACAAGGAGAGAGATAGAATCAGTTATTAAAAATCTCCCAACTAGAGCAGCGATAGTCTCCCAGGTACAGCGGTGGGGACCGGGAGGGAGTGAGGGTTCAACAGTGAGCCCCTGATGCTAATGACTATGCTTGTGAGCTGATAAACCTAAAATAAGAACAAGGCCTAGAGCAACATTGTGCCTGGGAATTTCCTCCTGTCAGCCTTCATGTTACTCAAATGTGGCCAGTCTCGAAGCCAAACTCAGCATGTAAATGCAATGCCTTCCCTCCAGCGTGGGACATGACACCCGGGGATGAGCCTCCCTGGCAACGAGGGCCCACTATCAAATACCAACTGATGATGCAACTGGAAAAGGACCTTATATGGAAGGTTCAATGCGGATCAGCAGAATATCCATGTCTACATAAAACAACATGACTTTAAAATGCTGTTTGACCTAAAGTAAGGGGGAAATGGAAAGGAGAAATGAGTCTATATGGCTACGAGTTTCTAAAAAAGAGTCTGGAGGCTGGCAGAAGGATTGCCCTCATGCACAACTGAGCAGAGTCAGAGAGACAGATAAATCAGATACAACCCCCAGATATTGGTTCCTATGAAGGCTAAAGAGACCCATGAGAGTTATGGTCATGGCCGATGGGGTTTACTACCAGGGCAGATGGCCCCTCTCTGGAAATGGTGTTTATGTGTGATGAATCTGGACTCAGATGGGATCTCCCTTCATAAGACTTTCATACTAATCTGCTGGAGGTTCAGTTAACGTTGGGGTTTAAGATATAGTTAGGGGATTTGAATCTCTGGACTGATAATGTGATAGCCAGGTCCTGAGCCTCAACAGACTCCAGCACCTACAATCTGATTTATTGGACTTACCACACTCAGCTAAGATGGAGTTGAAGAAGGACAATCACCACACCATGGAGCCTAGAGTGATTACAACTGAAAATGGGAGGATGGCAGCCAGCATCCATGTGGAATCTGAGCCTCCTCTTGACATAGAGGTGCAATGGACACAACCAATCCAATGTCCACATAGAAGAGGTGGCATTGGATTGGGAAAAGTGGACATGGTGGACGATGGGTATGGGGAAGGGCAGGAAGAGAGGAGAGGTGGGGGCGTATTTGGGACGTGGAGCTGCCCTGGATGGCGCCTCGGGGGTGATCACCGGACATCGTGGATCCTCACAGGGCCCACTGGATGGAATAGAGGAGAGTATGGGCCATGATGTGAACCATTGTCTATGAGGTGCAGAGGTGCCCAAAGATGTACTTACCAAATCCAATGGATGTGTCATGATGATGGGAACGAGTGTTGTTGGGGGGGGAGAGGGGGGGTGGGGGGGGTGGGGTTGAATGGGACCTCACATATATATTTTTAATGTAATATTATTACAAAGTCAATAAAAAAATAAAAATAAATAAAATAAAAAAATCTCCCAACTAAGAAGAGCCCAGGGCCAGATGGCTTCACAGGTGAATTCTACAAAACATTCCGGAAAGAACTGACACCAATCCTGCTGAAACTATTCCAAAAAATCGAAACAGAAAAAACATTACCGAACTCCTTCTATGATGCCAACATTACCCTAGTACCAAAGCCAAACAAAGACATCACAAGAAAGGAAAATTACAGACCAATTTCTCTAATGAACCTAGACGCAAAAATACTTAACAAAATACTTGCTAATCGTATTCAACAACACATTAAACGAATTATACACCACGACCAAGTGGGATTCATCCCAGGTATGCAAGGATGGCTCAACATAAGAAAATCAATCAACGTAATACACCATATAAACAGATTGAAGGAAAAAAAATCACATGATTATATCTATTGATGCAGAAAAAGCATTTGACAAAATACAGCACCCTTTCTTGATAAAAACACTCCAAAAGATTGGAATACAAGAAAATTTTTTGAACATGATAAAGAGTATATATGAAAAACCTAAAGCCAATATTGTGTACAATGGAGAAATTCTAGACTCCTTCCCTCTAAACTCAGGAACAAGACAAGGATGCCCACTGTCTCCACTCCTGTTTAACATTGTCTTAGAAGTACTTGCTCTAGCACTGAGGCAAGAGCCAGAAATAAAAGGCATTCAAATTGGAAAGGAAGAAGTCAAAATTTCATTATTTGCAGATGACATGATCCTATACATAGAAAACCCTGAGAGATCTACAACAAAGCTTCTAGAACTCATAAATGAGTTCAGCAAAGTCGCAGGTTATAAGATCAATGCGCAAAAATCAGTAGCATTTCTGTACACCAATAATGAGCAAGATCAGGAGGAAATCAAGAAACAAATACCATTCACAATAGTAAATAAAAAAATCAAATACTTAGGAATAAATTTAACTAAAGAAGTAAAGAACTTATACACCGAGAACTATACAAGATTGTTCAAGGAAATCAAAGAAGACCTAAATAAATGGAAGACTATTCCTTGTTCATGGATAGGAAGACTGAACATTATTAAGATGTCTATCCTACCAAAACTGATCTACACATTCAATGCAATCCCAATAAAAATCAACACAGCCTTCTTTAAGGAACTAGAAAAACTAACTATGAAATTTATTTGGAAAGGAAAGAGACCCCGAATAGCCAAAGACATACTGAAAAAGAAAAATGAAATTGGAGGAATCACACTACCTGACTTCAAAACATACTACAAAGCTACGGTGGTGAAAACAGCATGGTATTGGCATAAGGAGAGACACATAGACCAATGGAATCGAATTGAAAGCTCTGATATAGAACCTCACATATATAGCCACATAATATTCGATAAAGCCACCAAACCCTCTCAACTGGGAGAGAGTGGCCTATTCAACAAATGGTGTCTGGAGAACTGGATAGCCATATGTAGAAGAATGAAAGAGGATTACCATCTCACACCTTATACAAAGATCAACTCAAGATGGATCAAAGACCTAAATATAAGAGCCAAGACCATAAAAACCTTAGAAAGCAGTGTAGGGAAACATCTACAGGACCTTGTAATAGGTAATGGATTTATGAATATCTCACCAAAAGCACGAGCAGCAAAAGAACTAATAGATAAATGGGACTTCCTCAAAATTAAAGCCTTCTGCACCTCAAAGGAGTTTGTCAAGAAAGTAAAAAGGGAGCCCACACAGTGGGAGAAAATATTTGGCAACCATATATCTGATAAGAAACTTATAACTTGCATATATAAAGAACTCCTATATCTTGAAAATAAAAAGATAAACAACCCATTTAAAAAATGGGAAAAAGACTTAAACAGACACTTCTCCAAAGAAGAAATACAAATGGCAAAAAAGCACATGAAAAAATGTTCCAAATCTCTAGCTATCAGGGAAATGCAAATCAAAACCACAATGAGATACCATCTTACACCCATAAGATTGGCAGCTATGAAAAAAACAGAAGAATACAAGTGCTGGAGAGGATGTGAAGAAAGGGGAACACTCATCCACTGCTGGTGGGAATGCAGAAGGATCCAACCGTTCTGGAGGACAGTATGGCGGTTTCTCAAAAAACTAGCCATAGATTTGCCATATGACCCAGCAATACCACTGCTGGGTATATACGCAGCAGAACTGAAAACAAGGACGCAAACCGATATATGTACACCAATGTTCACAGCAGCATTGTTCACTATTGCCAAAAGTTGGAATCAACCCAAATGCCCATCAACAGATGAGTGGATCAATAAAATGTGGTATATACACACAATGGAATGCTACTCGGCTGTAAGAACAAACACACTACAAACACATGTGATAACATGGATGAATCTTGAGAACCTTATGTTGAGTGAAGCAACCCAGACATTAGAGGACAAATACTACATGACCTCAATGATTTGAAATAACCAAGTTGCCCTAGATTGCAAGAGACTGAACGAGAGGCTTACAAGAAATCGGAGGGTGGAGGAAGGATGTGAGCCGATGTCTACAGGGGTGGAATTTAAGACGAGATGGTGGTAAGTATGAACACAAAGAAGAGATAAAAGGGGGGCAGGGGTTGCCTTTGGTTGGGGCTTTGTGGGTTTGAGGGAGGCTGGGGATGGGCGGATGGGTAACATTGCCCAAAAGTGGGGGGAGGGAGGGGTAGCATATGAACACAGGAGAGGGTCAGGTGTTGGTGGAGAGTAAAATGCTGAGAAAATCATATCAAAATATAATAAAGAGGGTTACCTGTTTAGAATGCTCGGAGGGGAGGGTCTGATGCAGGACGGGCTCCTGGGGAATGTCTAAATGCTCATTCTGCCAGAGTGGGTGACACCATGGGGTAGAAACCCAAGTAGTGAGAGTGGGGGTGGACCCACATCCTGGGGAGGACTAATGCCATCAAATAGAGGGAACTGTATCCCTCGAAAGAAAGGGTGGCTCCCAGGGCATTGGGGCAGTTGAGCAAGTTAGACCCTGAACACTATTCCATCTATATCTGGAAGTGGCTCCTCAGGAAACGGAGGCTGGCTGTCACTGTGGGCACCAATGTGGAAGGGAAAATGGTCGTTAAATGTGTGTAACCAAGGTAAATGGGGGGTAAGAGAGGAGTTTCGTGAGAGTACACAAGGATGGATATAAAACATGTAATATTACAGCATAACGTATAGGAGGTGACAGACTGATAATGTAAACCATAATGTAAAACATAGGATAACTAAAAATGTAAAAAACTGTGTATCCTAAAGTATGCACCACAATGTAAGCACAAATGTCACCTTGTTTGAAAGCTATTGTCTCAGACTCTGTACATTACGTTAAGTAAATATGATGTGAATAGGGTGTAAGAGTATCGCTGTGGAAGGGAAAGGTTTTGTGGTGGATGTATGGGAGTGCTGTATACTATATATATGCATTGCTGTGGTCTAGGGCTCCTGTGAAGAGAAGCTCAATAATTAGGGGGGGGGGGAAGATAGGATGTAGAATTTTTTCCAAGTCAGCACTTATTCTTTATATAACCTTTAAACCCATCGCTATATGCCATTTCCTAGTAAGGGACCCTGACATTATATTGGGCTTCAAATTTCAGGGAGTTCTGGATCACAGAGTGGTTCAACAAAGGCAATGGAGGAATACTGGTATGGGATATCATTGACAGGGGATATATGGCTGACAGGGAGCTGTACAGAACATATGTCCAGGGTGCATGGCAATGTTTGGATATACTCATAGTGGCAACAATTAAAAACCACAGTAGGGGGGGTACTGGGTTCCTGGCCAGTGGTGCTCTGTCGTGGTCCCTAGGGGAGCAGCGACAGTCTCCCAGGTGCAGCGGCGGGGACCGGGAGTGAGTGAGGGTTCAACAGTGAGCCCCTGATGCTAATGACTAAGCTTGTGAGCTGATAAGCCTAAAATAAGAACAAGGCCTAGAGCAGCATTGTGCCTGGGAATTTCCTCTTGTCAGCCTTCATGTTACTCAAATGTGGCCAGTCTCGAAGCCAAACTCAGCATGTAAATGCAATGCCTTCCCCCCAGCATGGGACATGACACCTGGGGATGAGCCTCCCTGGCACCGAGGGACCACTATCAACTACCAACTGATGATGCAACTGGAAAATGACCTCATACGGAAGGTTCAACGCGGATCAGCGGAATATCCCTGTCTACATAAAATAACATGACTTTAAAATGCTGTTTGACCTAATGTAAGGGGGAAATGGAAAGGAGAAATGAGTTTTTATGGCTACGAGTCTCTAAAAAAGAGTCTGGAGGCTGTCAGAAGGATTGCCCTTATGCACAACTGAGCAGAGTCTGAGAGACAGATAAAGCAGATACAATCTCCAGATATCGGTTCCTTCGAGGGCTAAAGAGACCCATGGGAGTTATGGTCATGGCCGATGGGGTTAACTACCAGGTCAGATGGCCCCTCTTTGGAAATGGTGTTTATGTGTGACGAATCTGGACTCAGATGGGATCTCTCTTCATAAGACTTTCATGCTAATGTGCTGGAGGTGCAGTTAGTGTCGGGGTTTAAGATATATTTAGGGGATTTGAATCTCTGGACTGACAATGTGATAGCCAGGTCCTGAGCCTCAACAGACTCCAGCACCTACAATCTGACTTGTTGGGCTCACCACACTCAGCTAAGATGGAGTTGAAGAAGGACAACCACCACACCATGGAGCCTAGAGTGATTACAACTGAAAGTGGGAGGATTGCATCCAGCATCCAGGTGGAATCTGAGCCTCCTCTTGACATAGAGGTGCAATGGACACAACCAATCCAATGTCCACATAGAAAAGGTGGCATTGGATTGAGAAAAGTGGACATGATGGCTGATGGGTATTGGGAAAGGCAGGAAGAGATGAGAAGTGGAGGCGTTTTGGGACATGGAGCTGCCCTGGATGGTGCTTCAGGGGCAATCACCCGACATTGTAAATCCTCACAGGGCCCACTGGATGGAATGGGGGAGAGTGTGGGCCGTGGTGTTAGCCGTTGACCATGGGGTGCGGGGGTGCCCAGAGATGTACTTGCCAAATGCAATGGCTGTGTCATGATGATGGGAGGGAGTGTTGCTGGGGGGGGGAGAGGTGGGGTGGGGGTGGTAGGGTTCAATGGGACCTCATATATATATATTTTTAATGTAATATTATTACAAAGTCAATAAAATAAAAAAAAACAAAATGATGAAAGAATAAAAAAAATTGTCAGGTAAAAAACTCTTTTATATGAAATTTCTAGAATAAACAAATTAATAGAGACAGAAAGATTAGTGGTTGCCAGGTGACTGAGGGGGTGGGGCAGATGGGGAGCAACTGCTGATACATACAGGGTTTTTTTTTGGGTGATGAAAATGTTCTGGTATTAGATAATGGTGATGGCTGCAAAACAATGTGAATATAGTAAAAACCAATCACTGTACATTTCAAAGTGTAAATTTTGTGGTATGTAATTTTTATCTGAATCAAAAAATAAAGATCTTAAATCAATAACCTAACCTACCTTAAGAAACTATTTTTTAATGTATTTTTTATTTATTTTTAAAAGATACATAGATCACACAAAATGTTACATTACAGGATGGAGGAATAAAATATGGATTAGAGTGGACTTACTGGTATTCTACTAAAGAACTACTGTGACTATTAATGGAAGAAATTGTGGCATTGATGTGGAGAAAATGGTTACCATATTGGGGGGTGGCATTTTTGGGACTTGGAGTTGTTCTGAATGATATTGCAGGGACAGATGCTGGACATTATATATCATGCCATGGCCTACTGGATTTGCTGGGGGAGAGTATAAACTACAATGTGGACTGTAATCAATGCGGTGAAGCAGTGCTCCGGGTGTATTCATCAAGTGCAAAGAATGTGTCACACAAATCAAAGAGATTGTTGATGTGGGAGGAGTGGGGGTGGGTGGGGTTTGGGGTGTGTGGGAACCTCTTATGTTTTTGTTTTGTTGTTAGCATTTTTTTCTTCTTTATTTTCTTTTAAATGTTACATTAAAAAATATGAGGTCCCCAAATACCCCCCACTTCCCCTACCCGACTCCTCCCACATCAACAACTTCTTCCATCATCGTGGCACATTCACTGCACCTGGTGAATACATTTTGGAGCACTGCTGCACCACATCGACAGTGGTCTACATTATAGTCTACACTCTCCCCAAATCCACTCAGTGGGCCATGGCATGACACACAATGTCCAGCATCTGTCCCTGCAGCACCACCCAAGACAACTCCAAATCCTGAAAATGCACCCACATCATATCTCTTCTTCCCTCTCCCTACCATCAGCAGCTACTGTGGCTGCTTTTTCCACATCAATATTGCATTGCCTTCCCTTACTGATCACAATAGTTCCCCAGCAGAACACCAGTAAGTCCACTCTAGTCTACACTCTATTCCTGTACCTGTGGACCCTGGGATGCTTAAGTCCAGTCCCCTTATACATCAAGAGGCGGCTTAGATTCCACGTGGATAATTGATGCAAGAGTGCCTACAACTCTTATGTTTTTTAATGTGACATTTTTTTGTGATCTATGTAAGTTAAAAAAATACAATAAAAAATAAATAAACGCTCAAAAAAAAGATACAGGAGGTTCCCATATGCCCACTCCCCACACTCCCCCCCCCCTTTTCCGACATCAATAATTTATTTCATTAGTGTGGTATATTCATTGCATTTGATGAATACATTTTAGAGCACTGCTACATGGCATGGATTATAGTTTACCTTGTAGTTTACACTCTCTCCCAGTCCATTCAGTGTTATGGCAGGGTATATAATGTCCTGTATCTGTCCCTGCAATATCATTCAGGACAACTCTAAGTCCCAAAAATGCCCCCATATTACACCTCCTTTTCCCTCCCCCTGCCTTCAGCAACTCCCATAGCCGTTGTCTTCACATCAATGATATAATTTCTTCCATTGCTAGGGTCCATAATTTTGTAATAGAATACCAGTAAGCTTACTCTAATCCATATTTTATTATTCCTTCCTGAGGTCTCTGGGATGGTGATGCCCACTTAACCTCTCAATTGAGAGAGGGCTTTGATCCCACATGGCTGATGGATGGGACTCTCATGTGCACACCTGTAGACTCTCTCAGTTCCTTGATGTGGTGGTTGTCTGTTCTCACCTCCCTGTCAGCTGACCTGAGTAAGTTCAAGGCATTGGAGAGTAGGTGCTGCTACACCACTGAGGCTCAGGGTTCAGCTGACACATGGATAGCCCAGAGATTCAAGTCTCCTGGGCATACACCAACCCAGTGCCAATGACAGGTTCAATAAAAGCGACAGAAGAAACATGTGTAGAGAGGTCACATCTGAATCCAACTCCATTACACTCAGGAGCTCAAATTCCAAAGTAGGGTTCACTGGCAAGGTACTAAACTCTGGACCTATCTGCTATGACTGTAGGACCTGGGTGTCTCTGTATACCTCAGGAGCACCACTGCCTGGGGTTGTATCTACTTTGGCTGTCTCTGAGATCAAGCTGAGACATGCATAAGTGAAATCCCTTTATGACTTCCTGACTCATTTTGAAGTCTTTTAGCTATATAAACTCATTTGTCTTTACCACTTCCCCCTTTTATTCAAGGTCTTTTTCTAGTTGCCTCACCAGCCAGTTGTTGGTAGTAATCCCTTGGCGCCAGGGAGGATCATCCCTGGAAGTCATGTCCCACACTGGGGAGAAAGCAATGCATTTATATGCTGAGTTTGGCTTAGAGAATGGCCACATTTGAGCAACATGGAGACTCTCAGGAGGTAACTCTTAGGCATCCTGCAACACTAAAAGAGCAAATTAAACCCATGTGAGGAGAAGGAAGGCAATAATAAAAAAGAGTAGAGCAAAAATAAATAATATAGAGAAAATCAATGAAATCACAGATTGGTTCCTTGAAAAATCAACAAAAGTGAGAAATCTTTAGCTACAGTGAACAAGAAAAAAGAGAGAAGATTCAAATTAGTTAAACAGGAATAGAGGACATTACTTCCAATCTTACAGAAATAAAAGGAATGTAAAGGAATTCCATGTACAAGTTTATGCCAATAAATTTTAAAAACTTAGATGAAATGGTTAAATACCTAGAAAGCCACAAATAACCAAAACTGGCTCAAGAAGAAATTAAAAATCCATGTAGAACCACAACAAGTAAAGAGATTAAAATAGTAATCAAAATAGTAGCCAACCTTCAAAAAGCCCAGGCACATCTAGTGACATACCAAACATTTAAGAAAGATTTGATACCAGGTATATGACCCAAAGAATTGATAACCAATATCTAGATATGTATGTGTACACACATGTTCATAGCAGCACTATTTACAATAGCTAAAAGGAGGAAACAGCCCAAGTGTCCATCAAGAGATGAATGAATAAACACATTGTGGAATACCCACACAATGGGATATTATTCAGCCATGAAAGTAATGAAATACTGATATATGCTACAACATAGATGACCTTACAAAACATTATGCCAAGTGGAAGAAGCCAGACACAAAATGTCACATATCGTATGATTCCATTCATATGAAATATTCGGAATAGATAAATCAATGGAGACAGAACACAGATTGGTGATTTGCAGGAACTGGAAGAGGGGGAAGGAGTAACTGCTTAATGGGTAAGGGGTTTTATTTTGGAGTGACAGGAATGTATTGAAACTAGATAGAGGTGATGATTGCCCAATATTTTGAAAGTACTGATTTCAACTGATCACTCAATTTAAAATGGTTAATTTTATTTTTTGTGAATTTCACCTCAATAAATTTAAAAAAAATGTGTTTTTAAAGAAGCTTTAGATTACATAACTGTTACATAAAAATATAGTGGAGTCCCATTTGCCCCTCCCACACTTTCTCTCATTAATAACATCTTTCATTAGTATGGTACATTTGTTACAATTGATGAACACATATTGAAGCATTGTTACTAACCATGGACTATAGTTTATTATTTACACTCTGTCCTGCACAATTTTATAGGTTATGACAAAATGTATAATGGCCTGAATCTGTCATTGCAATGTTATGCAGGACAATTGGATGGACTAAAGTAGACATTATTATTCTATTATAGATTTATTTTTCTAGCAATAGATTATTTTTAAAAGGAATTAATACCAATCTTCACAAATCTTCAAAAAAAAAAGAACAGCAAACATTTCCCAATTCATTATACACAGCCAGCAGCCAGAATTATCTTGATGCCAAAGACATAACAAGAAAAGATAACTATAGACCAATGCCTCTTATGAAAATAGATGCAAAAATACCCAACAAAATAATAGCAGACCAAATCCAGAAATATGTTAGAATTATACACTATGACCAAGTGAGGTTTATAACAAGAATGATGTCTAACATCAAAAATCAATTAATATAATACACTCTTTCAACAGAATAAAGGCTAAACCCACATGATCATCTCAAGAGAACACAGAAAAAGCATCTGACAAAAGACAACATCCTTTCATAATAAAAAAATACACTCAACAAACTAGCAACAGAAGCAACTTCCTCAACCCGATAAAGACCATCTATGAAAAACCCAAGTCTAACAACATAATTCTTGGTGAAAAACTGATTCCTTTTCCCCTAAGACCAGAAACCAGGCAAGAGGATGTCTGCTATCATCATGACCATTCAACATTGTACTGGATGTTCCATCAGGTCTTTAATAGTCAAAAAGAAGAAAGAGAAGGAGAAGAAGGAAAAGAAGTAGTAGTAAAAGGCATACAGATTAGAAAGGAAGAAATGAAACGATTTCTATTTACAGATGACATGATCTTTTATATATAAGATCCTAAGGAATAGGCAAAAAACAATTATAACTACTAAATTAGATCACTAAATTTGCAGTATACAAAATAAACATAGAATCTATGTGGTGCAGCAGTGCTCCAAAATGTATTCACCAAATTCAATGCATGTGCCACAAGGATGAAAGAGGTTGTTAATATGGAAGGAGTGGGGGAGGGGTGGGGTATATGGGAACCTTTTATATTTTAAATGTAACATTTTTGTATCTATGTATCTTTAAAAAAAGACAATAAATAAATACATACATAAATTATTAAATAAACATACAAAAATTATTTTTTATACACTTGAAAGAAAAAATCCAACAATGAAATTAAGTAAACAATTCCATTTACAATAGCATCAAATAGAACAAAACACAAAGAAATAAATTTAACAAAAGGGCTATAAATTTATACTCTGAAAACTACAAACCTTTTTTTTTTTTAAAGAAACTAAAGAATACCTAAACAAAGGGAAAAACACCCTATCTTCATACACCAGGAGACTTAACACTGTTAAATTGACAATCTCTTTAAAATTTACCTACGGATTTAACACAATCCTATCTAAATCCTACTACTTTTTTTTCAAAAACTGACAATCTTATTCTAAAATTCATCTGGGAATTCAAGGACCCTAGAGAGCCAAAACAATCTTGAAAAAGAACTAAGTTGTAGCATTTGCACTTCCCAATTTCAAACTTACTACAAAGCTATAGTAATCAAGACAGTTTCTTCCTGGCATAATGATAGATGTATGGGTTAATGAAATAAAATTGAGTCCAGAAATATACTTGTACATTTATTGCAAATTGATTGACAACAAGGTTGCCAGGATAATTCAATGTGGAAAAAAATAGTCTTTTCAACAAATGGTGCAGGGACAACTAGATAGCCACATATAAAAAAAAAGAAATTGGACCCCTTCTTCACACCATTTAAAAAATTAACTCGAAATGGAGCATAGACCTAAATGTAAGAACTGAAACTATAAAACTCTTCAAAGAAAATATAGGCATAAATCTTCACTACTTTAGATTAGGCAATGATTTTTTAACATAAAAATTAAACCACAAGCAATAAAAGAAAAATGTATATAAATTAATCTTCATCAAAATTAAAATATTTTGTGCTTCAAAGGACACAATCAATAGTGGATGGTGGTTGATGATACACAGCATTGTGAACACAACTAACAGAACTGAAATACATATCTGGATATGATCAAAATGAGAAATCTTAGATTGTACATACAGTAAAGGAATAAAAGTTTTAAAATATCCATGGATGGAAGTGGCTGTGGCTCATCCAGCTGGGCTACCGTCTACCATATGGGAGGCCCTGGGATCGCTTCCCAAGGCCTCCTTGTGAAGGCAGGCTCACCCGCACGCTGCGGAGATCCTCCTAGCCCACAAGTGCCGGGGAGTGCTGCCCAGCCCACAAGTGCCATGGAGAGCTAACTCAGCAAGGTGATACAACAAAAAAGGGAAACAAGCAAAAAACAAAAAACAAAAAAACACACAGAAGAGAGAGCAGCAAATGGACACAGAGAGCAGACACCATGCAAAAAGCCACAAGGTGGGGGACAAAAAAAGTCCATGGAACTACACTACACTGGAACCCTAAGTTAAACCATGGACTTTAATTAATAGTACAATTGTCAAAATATGCTTTCATCAATTTTAAAAAATGTTCCACACCAATACAAGGTGTTGGTGGTGGGATGGTATATGGGAATCCTGTATTTTATGCATCATTTTTCTGTAAACCCACAACTTTGCTAATGAAGAAAAAAAAAAAAGACACCATCAAGAAAATGGAAAGATAATCCAAATAATGGGATAAAATTCTTGCAAATTACACATCTGATATGAATCTAGTACCCAGAATATATAAAGAACTACAATGCAACAACAAAAAGACAAAAAAGGGCAAATATGTGAGTAGAAATTTCTTCAAAAAAGATATACAAATGGTGAACAAATACATAAAAAGATATTCAACATCATCACTAATTAGAGAAATGCAAATCAAAACCACAATGAAGGAATGGATGTGGCTCAAGTGGTTGACAGCCTGCTTCCCACATAGGAGGTCCCAGGCTCAATTCCCAGCCTGGTGCTTCAACAAAACAAAACACAAAAAGCCTCAATGAGGTACCACTTCACACCACCAGGGTATCTACAATAATAGTTTTTAAAATGTTGGTAAGAATGTGGAGAAATTAGAGCCCTTGCACATTCTTGGCGGGAATGTAAAATGGTGCACTTCGGAAAGCAGTTTGGCAGTTCCTCAAACTTTTAAAAATAAAGTTACCCTCTAACCACAATTCTACTCCTAGGAATACATAAAAGATAATTGAAAACATATGTGTACAAAATTTTAAAAAAGCACAAAACCTGTGCACAAGTGTTCATGGCAGTATTTTTTCATAGTAGTCAAAAATGTTAACAACCCAAATGCCCACCAATTGATTAATAAACAAAATGTGATGCATCTATACAATGGAATTTTATTCAGCAATAAAAAGGAATGAAATACTAATATATGCTTCAACATGAGTAAACATTGAAACATTATAATAAATTAAAGGAACCAGTTACAAAATACCACATAGTGTCCGATTCCATTTATATGAAATGTCTATAATATACAAATATACAGACAGAAAGTAGATTAGTGCTTGCAGAGGGGCAATGGGGCATTAGCAGTGATAGCTAAAATGTATGGGGTTTCTTTTGGGGGTGAGGAAAATGGTCTAAAAATTGATTTTGGTGAATGATGCATAACCCTGTGAATATACTAAAGCCAATGAATTGTACACTTTAAATGGTACACTAATTATGTGTCAATAAATCTGTTATTTTTTAAGCTTAACAGAACAGAAGGTAATCTTTGAATTATGATAACAAGACAGTCACAAAGTAGAGAAAGATATTTCCAGCTGATGGAAAAGCTCTAACAATGGTTTGAAAGCTGAAATGTACACGATATGGTGTGAGTGAATAAGGTATGTGTGGGTGGTATAGGTAGGTGTTGGGTGGAAGATGATAAATCTGGAAAGTGCTGGGGAAATTTAATGGTATGTGTTTGGCTCTATTTTCACCAAGTCAATGGGATTCATGGTGTTGTGGCAGTTTGGAGCTATGTACCTGTGTTAGTCAGCTAAAGGGGTACTGAAGCAAAATACCAGAAATTGGTTGGTTTTTATAAGGGGCATTTATTTGGGGTAGGAGCTTACAGTTACCAGGCCATAAAGCATAAATTACTTCCCTCACCAAAGTCTGTTTTCACATGAGGGTTCAGTCTTCCTGGGTTCCTCTTGGTTCAGCTCTTCTGTTTCCTCCACAGGGTCAGCTGTAGTCTATGTCACTCTCCAGACTTTGCCTCTCTCCACAAGATTAGCTATAGACTATCAGGTGAATGGCTCTGTCTCTCTCCCTGGGGTTTCTGCCATGTCTAAGGAGCTGTCTCTATTCCTCTGTGTTCTTCTCCTGGCTCAGGTCCTCTCTTCCTGGGTCTTGCTTCTCTTTCCTCTTTGTGCTTACTTCCTGGGGCTCCAGCTTAAGACTTCAGTGCCAAATTCCAACATCAAAACCCCAACATCAGAAACCCTCAACTCTGTCCTTTGCCTTGGTGGGTGGGGACTCAATGCCCTAATGACATCGTCCAATCAAAGCCCTCATCATAACTTAATCATGCCCAGGTTCAGACCAGTTTATAAACATAATTCAATATCTATTTTTGGAATTCATAACTATGTCAAACTGCTACAGTACCTCAAAAAACATGTGCTTAAATTTAATCCTTTCCTGTGGGTGTAGATCCATTGTAAATAAGATTTCTTCATGATGTTACTTCAGTTAAGGTAAGGCCCAAAAAATCATGTTAAGCTTTAATCTGAGTTACTGGTGGCCTTTGTAAGTAGAGTGAAAGTCAGATGGAGAGAAAGTCACAGAAAGGAGCCAGAAGTCAACAGGACCCAGAGAAGCCAGAAGAGACAACTATGTGCATTACCATGTGACAGAAAAGCCAAGGACCAAGGATCACCAGCAGTCACCCCCAGAATACCACATTCTTCTGAGATAAAGCATTGCCTTAATGATGCCTTGATTTTCTTAGCCTCAAAATCATAATCCAATAAATTCCCATTGTTTAAGTCAACCCATTGCATGGCATTTGCTTTAGCAGCCTGGTAACTAAAACAAACAGTTCCTGGGCTGAAGACTGTGAAGGTCAAATTTCCATGTTATGAAGCATGCCCTGACAGCAATCAGCTTATAGAATACATTGAAGAAAGCAAGAATACCAGTTAGGTTTTTGTAAACTGTGTAGTCTGCAAAGGTTGTTACTGGGTGATTTCTCAATTGTCTTCTCTGAAATGCCACTCTAAGCCTTGTTCCCATAGTGCCTTGCCTATAGTAGGTTTTTATTTTTGGAAAATTAAATGTGCAAAGCCTTCAAGAGGTGGCATTTCTGTTTCTGAGAGAAACTTTGGGTGCCAGTGCCATAAGGTTACCAGGTAGTCTTTAAACTAACCCTAGTGGTGGCCACAAAGTCCAGGTTATGGGTCCTGATCTGCCTTCTCCATGCCCCTCCCCACTTAACCTAGGATATGAATATCCTCTTTGTTTTAGAAGATCTCTGTCTACTCTAGTCTTAATTCCCAACTCTACCAGTAAACCTGCTGTGTGGCCTTGGTCAACACCCTTACTCTTTTTGTGTCTTGGTTTTTCAATCTATATCATGAGATATTTTGAAAATATTATCTCTAGGGGCCCTTCTAGCTTTTTAGCCCAGCTTTCTGTAGTTGGGGCTGAGTCTGACTGGACAATGGAGGGGCGGAAAGATGGAGAAAGTCATAAATATGGGAGAGAGGATAGGCCCTTAGACATCTCTCTCTGGTTAAAAGCTGCTTGGGTATATGGTGACCTAGTTCAACTTTGGAAAAGGGGGGGCTGTCCTCAAACAAAATATGCTCTCTTCAAACCAACATCTGCCCTTGGGTGTGTTCCACTTATTTTATTTTATTTTATTATTTTTTTGTGTGTTTTTTCTTCTTTATTTTCTTTTAAATGTTACATTAAAAATATGAGGTCCCCACATAGCCCCCACCTCCCCTACCCCACTCCTCCCACATCAACAACCTCTTCCATCATCGTGGCACATTCACTGCACCTGGTGAATACATTTTGGAGCACTGCTGTACCACATGGACAGTGGTCTACATTGTAGTCTACACTCTCCCCCAGTCCACCCAGTGGGCCATGGCAGGGCACACAATGTCCAGCATCTGTCCCTGCAGCACCACTCAAGACAACTCCAAATCCTGAAAATGCACCCACATCATATCTCTTCTTCCCTCTCCCTACCATCAGCAGCTACTGTGGCCATTTTTTCCACATCAATATTACAATGTCTTCCCTTACTGATCACAATAGTTCCCCAGCAGAACACCAATAAGTCCACTCTAGTCTATACTCTATTCCTGTACCTGTGGACCCTGGGATGTTTAAGTCCAGTCCCCCTCTACATCAAGAGGGGGCTTAGATTCCACATGGATGATGGATGCAATTCTCCTGCTTGCAGTTGTAGGTATTCTTGACTCCCTGGTGTGGTGGTTGTTCTTCTTCACCTCCCTGTTAGCTGGCCAGGGTAAGTCCAATAAACCAGAGGGTAGGAGTTGCAAGTCTGCTGAGGCTCAGGGCCTGGCTATCACACGGACAGTCCAGAGATTCAGGTCTTCTGAGTATACACCAACACAAACATCAACCACAGGTCCAGTAAAAGTAACAGAGGAAGCATGTGTAGAAATGTCATATCTGAGTCCAACTCCCTCACACTCAGGAACACAAATTCCAAAGTAGGACCAACTGACATAGCCCTGAACTCCAGAGCCATCTGCCCTGACCACAGAACCTGTGGCTCTCCACAGCCCTCAGGAGAACCAGTACCTGGGTTTCTATCTACTTTGGCTGTCTCTGGTACCCTGCTGATGTGTGCGTAAGCATTATCCCTCTGATGACTGCCGACTCTTTTTTGGAGACTCATAGCCATATAAACTCATTTGTCCTTTCCATTTCCCCCTTTTGTACTTCATATTGCCCAATGCTCTGTGTCCCCAAATTTCAGTAAAACATATTGCTAATGAGAACATACTTTTTTGGGTAAGACAGGAACTCACAGGAAACTTGTCCTTTATTAGCAACCTTAGTAGTTCACTGAACAATAGCAGGCAGACAAAAGTGCCTTGGAGCTCAGGCTCAGCTGAACTTCAGTGGGACCCATGTCTTGATCCTACTTTCCTATCTTGAAGGGATGTCTGCTTCTATTCATACTTCACAGAGGCCTTACAACTGAGGAGAAGCAACCCTGGGAAAAAGGCTTACCACTTTCACAAGAGAGCTAGGGTTTGGAAGGCTGATATGGCAGTGGCTGGTATGGCAGTGCCACAGAAATTGGGGGAGCAAGATTTGGAGGCAGCAAGTAGGGGTGGCACAGGCAAAGAGGATGAAAAAGAAAGACGTCTTTGAGTGAATCCAAAGCCCTCAAAGAAATTGTAGGTTTATCCAGAATAAAGTGGCACATGCTCACTAAATTACAAAGTTTCTCTATTTTTGGCTATAACAGTCATCTACTGATCATAAGTTCAATTGGAATTTATGCCTCTAGCTAATAAGATGAGGAAATAAATTATCATGTAATCAATGTATTTATTAGTAAGCAAAATCTTGTGAAATACATGGTCCAGGAGGGGGAATACTTGAAAGGGTGAAAATTTGGGAACTGCTGATAGACCCTTATTCTTAAGAAAGCTGAGACCCAAGGAGGAGAAGTGACTTGTCTGAAGAGTCTAGGTCTCTAAACTACCAGTCAGAACCCTTTCTCCTTTACCCCAATCCACTCTAGGGCTGTTTCTCCACAATAAGGCAGGTACTTAGAAAATTTGTTCGATTGGTGAAACTCATCATTTTTTTCAGGAGAACGTATGGCTCAATTGGTTCAATAGCTGTAAATTGACCTAGGTTGGCAGAACTGGGCCAAAATTCAAGAACCTCTGCTAAAAGGTCTAAAACCTTTCTAGGGGGAAATGGACTTGGCCCAGTGGTTAGGGCGTCCGTCTACCACATGGGAGGTCCACGGTTCAAACCCCGGGCCTCCTTGACGCATGTGGAGCTGGCCCATGCACAGGGCTGATGTGTGCAAGGAGTGCCACCCCACGCAGGGGTGTCCCCCGCGTAGGGGAGCCCCACGCGCAAGGAGTGCACCCGTAAGGAGAGCCGCCCAGCGCGAAAGAAAAGTGCAGCCTGCCCAGGAATGGCGCCGCCCACACTTCCCGTGCTGCTGACAACAACTGAGGCAGCAAATAGACACAGAGAACAGACAACTTGGGGAGGGGAGGAATTAAATAAATAAATAAATCTTTAAAAATAAAAAATTAAAAAAATAAAACCTTTTTAGGGCCACACCATTAAGAAGCAAGTATTGTGACAAAGCCATGGGCTTCTAGACCATGCTAAACCCATGGAAACCCTAACTTAGATCAGATAACATCATTGTCACAACTGAAATCAGATTCCACAATTTCCATACCTCTCCTGCCAGTTGAGTATTTACCGTGCTTCTAATTTCACTGAATTGGTGTGAAGAGAGACTGGATCTTGGACGGAGCTTGGTAAAGTAAGTCAGGGAAGGGCAATTTTGTTTTCATCAGGTAAAATGGGGCAACTTCTCTGTGGTGAGAGGTGACACAGGGAATGAGAAACCTGGAAGCAGCATAAGTCTGCAGCAGACCACAGATAATAGTACAAGTATAAGAATATTGTTTCATGAATTATAACAAATGTTTGACATTAACACAAGGTGTTAATAAGACGGTGGTATATAACACCTAATGGTAACTATGGACAGTAAGTTAATAGTACTATTTTAATTCTTTTTCATCAATTGTAACAAAGGTAACTACTGTTAAAAAAATAATACAATTAGAAAAAAGTGCTATCATCAATTGAAACCAAAGTTCCACACCAGTGCAAGGTATTGATTGGTTGGTGTATGGAAATCCTGTATTTTATGCATGATTCATCTATAAACCCACAACTTCTCTAATAAAAAATAAATAAATACATCCTCGTGGCAAGTAGGGTGTCAGGGAAGTGGGTAGAGAATGCTATAGCCTGAGAAGGTGTTTGATTTTCATTGCTTTTTAGGGCTAGGTCTAGCAAAAGCTCATTAAGATAATGAAAGTAAAAAATTCACACCAGTCACAAGCACCAGGACTTTTAAGCAATCCTAGGGGAGTGTGGAGTTTGAATCCACTGTCCATTTAGACTCTTGAAATGTTGGGAGCCTAGAATGTAGCCTGTCCCCCTCTTCCCAAGCTTCTTCCAAGAATGGCATTGCCTGTTGGGTTTATGGTTCTAGTTCCATTCTCTGTTTCTCTTTGGAGGTTGCATTGACCAATCCTCTCCCACAAGATAAAGACGTCATGTTCTTCCTGATCTAGGAGAGCAAATGTTTTTCCTGCTATAGGAGAGCAAAACAGCTCATGTTCCCCAGGGGCTGGGAGGGCCGGAGAGGGGAAGTTCTGATGTTTGTAAGCAGATCAGTCAGCCAGCCTGGGTAGCACCAGGGGCTCCTTGTCCATATCCTCTACCACCTCCCCTCCTGTCCCCTCCCTTTCTTTATCCTCCCCTGTCACACAGCCTTTTGACTACTTTGTTCCCTGTCCAGAGATCCCCAACAAGCAAAGAACAAATACATCCCAACTCTGAGGAATTGCCACCACAATAAGGGGGTTGGGAAGAAAACTGCAGTGTGGTCCTCACTAGGCCTCTCTCTCTGTCTCTCTCCATCTCTTTTCTACCTGCCAGTAGACACCACTCTGGTGCACAAACATTGTCTCCTACATTCAGAATTGGTGAGCACCACCCTCAGCCTCCCTAGAAGTCTAGCTAAATCCAATCTGATCAAGCTAATCTCTGTGGCCTCAAGGTCCAAAGGAAGAGTCCAAATGGTGGGAAAGGGCAGCAAGGACAGTGGAGTTGCAGCAGCTGATAGGCCAATGCTTTTTTTTTCTCTTTATTTTTTAAAAATGTTACATTCAAAAAATATAAGAGGTCCCCATATTCCCCACTCTGCTCACCCCACTCCTCCCACATCAACAACATTTTTCATCATCATGGGGCATTAATTGCATTTGGTGAATATATTTTGGAGCACTGCTGTACCACATGGATAGTGGTTTACATTGTAGTTTACACTCTCCCCCAGGCCACCCAGTGGGCCATGGCAGGATATACACTGCCCAGCATCTGTCCCTGCAGTACCAACCAGGACAACTCCAAGTCCTGAAAATGCCCCCACATCATATCTCTTCTTCCTTCTCCCTACCCTCAGCAGCTACCGTGACCACTTTCTCCACATCAAGGCTACTACAATTTCTTACATTACTAATCACAATTGTTCCATAGTACAATAAGAGTAAGTCCACTACAATCCATACTCTTTTCCTCCATCCTGTGGACCATGGGATGGTTACGTCCACTCCACCTCTATATTGAGAGGGAGCTTAGATTATGAAGGACACATCCAGGGTCTCCAGAATTCTTGGATTTCCCAAAACAGTCTGCCTCTTTCTATGATGTGGCTAAGTCTACTCAAGTCATACTCTTTTCGTGGCCTGAAAAGTCATCTTTGATTTACAAATAGCCCCATGGGGCCATTTTAAATTTTATTACAGAAAAATAAAATATAATTAGAAAGAAATGAACTTAAGTCCATTTCTGTGAGGAGGCCTGGAAGGAAGACATAAGGTTGATCTCAAATCCCATTCTGCTAACAATTTTCACACTATGAAATCTCTACCTGAACCCATTTCCTGAAACACCAGTTGTTTGTTGGCCATGAGCCAGCCCAGCCCTGAAGACCAGATTTCTCCTTGTTACTATATTCCCTGGTTCAATAATGGAGCAAAAGTTCTGAAACCAACTATTATTAAGACTGTGTTCCCTGTATTCTTGTCCCCTGGACACCTAGTGTTTCCTAGATGGGTGAAGACCCTGGCATTTGTTTAGCCCAGTGAGTTTTAAAAATATTAATACTGTCTTTATTTAGTATTATATATATTGGTTTATTTTCATAAATATAAAATTTTTATGAGGGAATTTGTTGCTTATTTCTCCCAATACAACTTTTTATACATAAATTCATAAGTTTTTCATTGAAATTCTTCTTACATGTGTTTTCAGACACCCCTTCTCCATATGAGGGAAAGTACTATTGGAGGATCAACAATGTGTAATAACATCAAAAGGATGTAAAACATCATCAACAAAAAAAGATCCAGCCAAAAATAGCCTTGAGTATAAAAGAGAAATACAAATGAAATATTTTCCACATCAGTTTCTGGCAAAAACATTTTGAAAATGGAAGTCATCAGCTAGATTTAAAGGGACTTGTACACAAGTATTCTAACAACTTTATTTGTAATAGCCCAAAATTGGAAACAATGCAAATGCCCATCGACAGATGAATGGTAAACAAATTGTGGTATATTCATACAATGAAATATTACACTGAAATAAAAAAGGGAAAAATATTGATACATACTTTATACATACAAAATAATTATGCTGAGTGAAAGAAACCAGACAAAAGAATCCATACAAAACAGGGCATACTGTATGATTTCATTTATATAAAATCCTAAAACATGTAAAATCTATAGTGATGGGAAAGAGATCAGTGGTAGAGGGAAGGACTTGAAGAAACTTTTGGGTGTGATACATATGTCTATTATCTAGGTTATTGCAATGATTTCTTAGGTGTATACACTTGTTAGAATTTACCAAATAATAAAATTTAAATATGTGCAGTTTATTGTTCATCAATTATACTTTAATAAAGCTTTTTAAGAATGTAATTAGATTTAAAGCAAAAATATTAATTTTAGTAGATGTTGTTGGGCTAACTCAATATGCATTTTCAACTCTTTTCTCTATTTCTGCCACCATTATCGAAGCTACAAAAGCTACATGCTTTTTTCTCCAGACTCATTTGTCATTAGGGGTTAGAAAGTTTAAAACCTTTCTAAATCCATGGAATCCCTTTTCCTTTCCAATTGCAATCATATACTGAAGTGCTTTGTATAAATCATAGAAAAGTAATGTGATGTGGGTGCTTGTCAAGGTACTGAAAGCATCACTGATTTTTTTTCTCATTTACTCACTTCCTTCCCCTAGCAATTGTCTTTGTAGGGCTCTGAGTAATCTCTAGAATTGTGCAAGTATCCTTTTTCTTAGGCTAACTACTGTCTCACTATCTGACCTAAAAGATAATAGAGTTCAGCACCTTCATTTTATAGGTGGGGAAACTGAGGCACAAATAGGTGAAGGAACCTGCACATGGTCCCACATGACAGAAACAGAATTTGGGAGCCCAAGTGTTTTCGTTGTAACAGGCCAGATTCCCTTGTTGTGCCTGTGGATGGTGTTTCTGAAGGGCTTTTATTTTGATAAGATTTTCTTTTCAATTTCTTCACAAGTGTCTTGAACTCCTAATGAATTTCTGCTACACTATTCCTAAGCAGAGCTACTTCTCTGACCCATCCCCACCCATCAGTACTGTTTCTATTTGATCATGGACTTCCAGGCCAGGCCTATAAACCTTACCCCTCCTTTCTGGAAAAGCTCATTATCCATGGATCTGCTGCAGGCGCCATAGAGAAATTGTGACATGCTGGGACAAGAACACCAAGAAAAAAACAGAACCAAAAGTTATGAAGGCTGCCCATGAAACAAATACTTCAGACTCATCTTAGATGAAGAGACCCTCAAACCCCAAGAGACTGGGAACCAGAAATCACAAACAACTTTGATTCCTTATCGTTCTCTGGATGCCTGCAAGGGGCTCCACCCAAACTCAGATGGGGCAGTTCAACCCCTCTTCAAAGACACTCAGTCAACAGAGGTGGGGTTTCCGCCACAAGGGGGAAGAGAAGGCAGGAAGAGGGAGTTCAAGGGGGATGGTCACCTATTAAAGGAACTGACCTGGCCTAAGCTGAAGGGCTCAGTAGGAGGCACTTCACTGAAGTAGGAGAGAGTGAAGACCACTGCTGGGAAGAGGGACTTGGAACAAAGTACCCCGGCTTCTCCAGATGGGGCTGGAGATGGTATGAATCCTAAATCATTCTTAGAAGGAATTAGAAGTGATTAAATTTCTAATCTCTGGGGTGGTTTCTGGCAACAAAAAAAGCTAAGAAGTAGAATCCTTTTTGACCTTATAATTTCTTTAATTTGGTAACTATTTGCCACAGTTCCTCTGATTCCTATATCTGTATTTGCTGTTTAGTAGCGGACTCATCCTAGGCCAAGAAACAAGGTAAAGAAGACTATATAACTCCAAAATGAGGCTTCCTAAAAAAGTAGGTCACCATGTGTGTTGCCTAGCACTGCATGTGGGGAAATGCCAAGCAAATCTGGAAACAAGCTGTACTGAGATGCCTCTCTCTCTCTTTCTCACTCCCCATCTTGCACACATTCTCCTTTTACAACACAAAAACTGTTAGTAGCAGAAAATAAGAGCTAAGGCCTAGAAAAGAAAGGTCATAGACAGCGTAGGGATTTGTCCAAGGTGACATGGTTTGTCAGTGGTAAATATGGAGTTATATTTCCCTGACTCCCAGTCCAAAATGGAGAACAAGAGGAAATGAGTGCTTCTCACAACAGTAAAAGATATTCCTCAGTAAGAAGGGATATGGCACTGAGTTGGATTATTAAAAAAAAAGAAACTGTTTTGTCTGGAATATTGATTCAGAATAAAGCAGGGCAATAAATAAATGATTTGGAGAACACTTACAAAGTCCCTCTAATGTGGAGGCATTCTCGGGACTTGGAGTTGTCCTGGGTGGTGCTCCAGGGACAATTGCCGGATGTTGTATGTCCTCCCATGGCCCACTGGATGGAACGTGGGAAAGCGTGGGCTATGGTGTGGAACACGGGACATGGGGTGCAGCAATGCCCGGAGATGTACTCACCAGATGCAATGGATGTGACATGATGATGGGGGAGAGTGTTATTGGGGGGGGGGTGGTGGGGTGGGGGCGGTGGGAGTGAATGGGGACCTCATATTTTTTTAATGTAATATCTTTTTAAAAAATGAATAAATTGAGTAGAATTTGAAAAAAAAATAAAACAAATACCGTACAATGAAAAAAAAAAAAAAACAAAGTCCCTCTAAACCACAGAAATTCTTCTCTAATGTTTAGAAATCTGCCAACTGTTATCTAATAGTGGCCCGGGGCTTCTACTACACAAAACTGTGTGTCCAGGTTCAAACTCCAGCCCAACACATTTCATTTCACTTGCATTAGTAAGAACTTGCATTAGTCTGGAGCTTCCAGAAGCAGACAATAAAATAAGATTAAATGTGCAAGGATTTATTAAGAGAAATGAGAGAAAATGGGGAGAGAACCTAGGAAGGCTAAGAAAGCTGTGAGGCTGGGATGTAAGTGTGACCCTGATTGAAGAAGAGAAGGATGAAAGGTTGAGTGGAAACATCTTAGTCTGCCCTGCACACTAAGCAAAATTTGGCAAGGCCGTCAGGGAATCATGACATCAAGTTCAGCAGTCAGAAGAGTTCCATGTCTCTCAGGAATAGGCCTACCTTAGTATCGATGCTGTGTAGGAGCTGTGGCCTGGGATGGATCTAGGGCACAACAGCCAAGGACCTTGGTCTATTATGCTTCCTGCAGTTGTAGTTCTGCAAGGGGAATTCTTGTGGCTGCAATACAACTCTACTTTTATATTTTACCTACCCCTTCCCTGTCTTGCTGCAGTCATTTATCCAGATCCACAGGCCCAACTGGGGCCTTGAGTCTCTATGGAAGATGAACAGAAGAGGAGTGGGACCAGAGGGCTGCTGCCAGAAAAAATGAAGTCAAACCTACATTGAGCCTTGGCTCTTTCTTTCCATAACCTTGAACTCCCAGTACTTGCTCTGTTATGGGCTAATATTCACATACCCGCCCCCCCCCCCAGTTGTCCATCAGAGCCATTCAATTCCAGTTGCCCTTCCAGGTATCCTGAAGGTACAGATTCCTTCCTGTCCCAGATATCCATTATCCTTCTTTTCCCTATCCTCTAAATCATCTGTGTCTGGAGAACACTGAGCAAAACAGTGTGGTGGTGTGGGTGTTGAGGAGAGCATCAGCTACAACTCTTTTCTTTCAATATTGGGTGTGAATTTTGGGACTAGGATAGGGGAGGGAAAGAAACTAGTATTTTATTGAGACTCCAACAAAATGAGATAGTATGCTATGCCCTTTTAATACCTAACCTGCATTACTCAACATAGCACTGCTGATAGATACTAGTGTATATGCTTGATGGACAAGAAAACTGAGAATGTAGGGGAAAAGCCAGTTCTTTACAGGTGCACAGCTCTAAAGGACAGAGCCTCCAAACTCACAATGAACCAGAACCTCAGTAGAGGACCCAAATTTTACCATTAGTGTTTCCTCTTTCTGAATTCCAGAGACTGGCATGAGTGCAGCCCTCTCTGCAAACTGGAGACTACCACAAGTCTGCATTCTTGTCATTCGACTGCCCTGTCTTCAACCCAGCTCCAGCCTTGGGGAGCCAATGCCTTAGGGTCTCCTCCAAGGACACTTCTCAGCTTCTGGCCTTAATAGGAGACAGGAGTAAGGACTCAGTTACTGATAGAATCCAGAATAGAGGTCTGTAACTGGCTTGAAGGATTCAGGTAGGGCCCTCAAAGGTAGGGATTAGAGCCCATCTTGGTTTTCTGGATGCCCCAGCCCATCCACCATGCACTGCTATTCTACCACAAACCTGGCTGAAAGGGATTTCGTCCTTGCTCAAGATTTGATTTTACATTTTGAAAACCTAAGAATACCAGTCCAGGAGTTTTAACCAGCACATTCCTGGGCACTACATCATAAGTGGGAGGAGGTAGAAGAGGAAGCAGGAATTTGACAAAGGGAGGACATCAAAAGACCATGTAACGACTTTAAAATGCTGTTTGGCCTAATGTAAGGGGGAAATGGAAAGGAGAAATGAGTTTATATGGCTACGAGTCTCTAAAAAAGAGTCTGGAGGCTGTCAGAAGGATTGCCCTTATGCACAACTGAGCAGAGTCTAAGAGACAGATAAAGTAGATACAACCACCAGGTATTGGTTCCTTTGAGGGCTAAAGAGACCCATGGGTGCTATGGTCATGGCCGATGGGGTTAACTGCCATGTCAGATGGCCCTTCTTTGGAGCTGGTGTTTATGCGTGATGAATCTGGACTCAGATGGGCTCTCCATAAGACTTTCATGCTACTGTGCTGGAGTTGTAGTTGGTGTTGGGGTTTAAGATATATTTAGGGGATCTGAATCTCTGGACTGACAATGTGATAGCCAGGCCCTGAGCCTCAACAGACTCCAGCACCTACAATCTGATTTATTGGACTCACCTCACTCAGCTAAGATGGAGTTGAAGAAGGACAACCACCACACCATGGAGCCTAGAGTGCCTACAACTGAAAGCGGGAGGATTGCATCCAGTATCCATGTGGAATCTGAGCCTCCTCTTGACATAGAGGTGCAATGGACACAACCAATCCAATGTCCACAGAGAAAAGGTGGCATTGGAGTGGGAAAAGTGGACATGGTGGCTAATGGGTATGGGGAATGGCAGGAAGAGACGAGATGTGGAGGCGTCTTTGGGACTTGGAGCTGCCCTGGATGGTGCTTCAGGGGCAATCACCAGACATTGTAAATCCTCACAGGGCCCACTGGATGGAATGGGGGAGAATATGGGCCATGATGTGGACCATTGACCATGAGGTGCAGAGGTGCCCAGAGATGTACTTACCAAATGCAATGGATATGTCATGATGATGGGAATGAGTGTTGCTGGGGGGGGAGTGGTGGGGTGGGGGTGGTGGGGTTGAATGGGTCCTCATATATTTTTTTAATGTAATATTTTTACAAAATCAATTTAAAAAAAAGACCATGTAAAAAAACAAAATGGCTATATCTTTCAAAGATTAATATCTTTATTAATTATCCCTTCTGGTTTGATTTTTTTGAGGGATATTATGCAGTATGTTGAAGATGTTTTGTTTAAAATGACCAATGTTTAATTTTACTAATGGAATATTTACATAAATCTTACTATTTCTGAAAAAAAATTTGGTAATTAGTAAAAGATACACATCTTTATCTTCTCATCCTTAGGTATGTCAAGTTTGCAAGTAACTATATATCTAGAGACAGCAAGATAGAAGGCAAAGATTTGAAGAGGCATTGGAGGTCCCAGGTCTCCCTTCTCCCTACTCTGTGCTTGATCTACCTAAAGGTAAGATTCCTAAAAAATGAGCTGTATGTGGGGGGAATACAAGTAGATAGCAGTGGGGGCTGAAGAGTGGTTCCAGACATTCAGCAAGAACCTTGGAGGGAGCCAGAGATGAGGCATGACTTCAGGAAACATCAAAACTGGTGCAAATAAGTCTTTGTGATGAGTAAAGAAAGAGAAAGGCAACTGGAAATAGAATAATTCTGAGCTAGGATGAGGGGAGAAGTGACGGTAAGATGGTCAATGGAACTCAGGGCAGCATCAGGATCTCTGAAACTCATACTCCTAGATTCCTAGGTCTTTTACATACTACTCTAGGGTAGCCTGGAGTCAGTGGAGCAGTGGTTGGGAATCTTGCTTCATTGATAATCTGTCCTTCAGATCTCTTGACAAGTGTGAAGCTAGTTTTCTCTAGAGACAAAGTTCTCGATTTTGGCTACACATTAGATTCATGTGGGAAGCTTCTAAAAAAGCCCACCCCCCTCCCCAGATATGCTGATTTAATTGATCTGGGGTAGGAGCCAGGATATCTGCATTTTTTAAAAGCAGGGGATTTTTTATGGGCTGCTTGTGTTGAGAACCACCGCTCCAGAGAATGCCTATGGTCTCAGTCTGATGGCAGCTTGGGTGACCGATTAAGGAAATGGAAGTTTGTGGAGGGAGGGGGATAGGAAGTAGAGATAAATGGGTACTGTGAAAGTGTAAACTGGCCTGTGAGCCAGGAGACCTGGGTTATGGCCCTGTTTTTGCCTCTCATTTTCTATGTGACCCTGGGAAATTCCATATCTCTCTCTGAGCCCCTGTGCCTCCACCAGCACAATTAAGGGGTTAGACTTGATAGACTCTAAGGGTTCTCCTAATTTTGGCAATATTCTAGGAATTTATCAGGCAATAGAAGGGGACAAATGGCTCTGCTGTAAATGCATGGGCAAGGTTTGGCTTATAGAGGATGCTAAAGAGCACCACTAACCCAGCCCCCTGGGAAAGGCCGGTCCCAGGGAACTGCCTACACAGAATCCATTTGGAAGGCATGAAAATTGTCTTCAGGTTCTCCTCAGCTGTAAGCCCACTAAGCAGGGACAATTCCCAAGTACAGATTCTTCAGGATGCTGGTAGTTTTGCTGGTACCACATGCACATTTATTATTATTATTATTATTATTAATAATGATCTTAATTTGACATCCAGGTTTCCCATTCCATAATAATGATAGCTCAAATATATCTGCAGCAATGTTCCAAGGAGCACGTCAAGTCTGTATTCTCTTTCATTCCTATATTTTTCTGCTACAGAGACAAAGGCCCAGGGAGTTGAGGTGGAAGTGTATATGTTAACTCATATTTCAATTCACCATTTTCAAGACTCAGGCTTTGTCAAGATTCTTTGCTCACACATTGGACTCTAACGCTGCCTAGTTTAGAATGGAGCAAAGTATCTTCCTTCATCTCCATTCCAACTCCCAATCTCCCTTTTCAGAACTCCTCTTCTAGCCAATGCCCTCATGCCACATGGCAATTTCTTCATCCACTTCTTGTCTTCCCCCACAGCCCTACTCATGAATTATAGAACACAATAAATAAAACAGCAATTTTACCATGCAACAACCACAGTTCACACATAATGAAATAGAGTCAATTACCTAAAGAGGAAGCTCCTTGGGAAAGAGACATTGCTTCTTCCTTCTCTTCATTTCCCCAAAGTCTAATACAAACCTGAGCAGATAGTGGGTATGTTTCACAAGAGATCACCTGGCTCATCTGATAACATTGTCAGGGATAATCAATGAAGGATATGCAAAAGCCCAGTGCAGTGACCAAATATTCATGAATTTTGTGAGTGGGAATTTTTGGAACACAGGTCTAGCACCTTAGCTTGCTACTGCAGGCTTTCTTCCCTCTCCCACACAGTGCCTTCCTATCATGCCACAGAACTACTCCTAACTGATTCCCATATGGCTGTCATGCTCTGGTGTCTCCTTTTCATGTTTTCTATTCTCCTGCCTGTGACCTAGGACTTCTATACCAGAAGTAAAATGTAGGAAGAGCCACATTCCACCTCCTCCATTCCCCCCCATGCCACTTGGGCCCCTACTCATACTATTCCAGCAGCCTGAAATGGCCTGATAGACATGTTTTAAAAATAGGGTGTACTGGAGATTAAACTCAGGACCTGTACATGCAAAGCAGCTGCTCAACCACTGAGCTATAGCCACTCCCTGATAGACACTTAAGAAGCCAGTCCTATCCTACATCTTGTTCATTGTCTCAACAGCAGCAGCAAACCTTCCTTACTCTCTCCAGTCAGAAAAACTTCTGAATTCTGCGGGGATTTTGCTCCCCTCTCCCATGACCTTCAACATTTTCTACCATACTTTATAGTTAATCTGCCAAATAACCTATGACACTTCACTTGTGTGACCTTAGACAAGTCATTTAGCCTCTTAAGCCTCAGGTTCTCCTCTATAAAATGGGCATGATAATCCCCCAAACCCCACTCTAACCTCCTCCCATATAAAATAAAATAAAATAAATATGTGGAAGTATATAATATTTAATCATAATAGTTAATATGTGTTGAGTGTTGATATGTTTCAGGCACTGTTCTATGTACCTCATATGTATCAATTCATTTAATCTTACAGTCAACCACATACGGTTACACAATTTTTATCCTGATTTTGAGGAGACAGAGGCACAGAGAGATTAAGTATTTTGCACAAGGACACATAATTGGTAAATTGTAGAATTGGATTTGGACCCAGGCAGTCTCGTTTTGGAGGGCCCACTTGTATGACTCAGCCATGTGCCTCTGATACAAGCAATATTATATATATGTTATATAACATTAAGTGTGAAGCAATACAGGAAATGCAATAAAAATATAGAAATTCAGAGGAACTATCAGCATGATCTGGAAATAGCAAAGAAAGCATCACAGAACATGTAGTGACTTAAGTTGAGCCATGAGGAATAGATTAGAGTAAGGAGGGTATCACAAGAGGGATTACCATAATCAAAAGCCCAGAGGTAGAAGCATGTCTGGTAGACCTGGAGTAGGGACATCATAGTAATCATACAGATAAAGGATAGATAAGCAGTAAAAGGAATGGTCTGGAAAAAATAAATATGACCTGTTGAGAAAGAGTTATATGGAATTTGAATGCTAGTCTTCCCTAGAAAATAAACTATATTTAAATATGCATGGCCCTGCTCCAATCAAGATAGCAGAGCAACAAGTTTCAGGGCTCTGTCCCCCACAGAAGCCTTGAAGCAAGAGCTGAAATAAAAACCTTTCTCAAATTTCCAGAAAGAGTTAAAGGATTATAGTACCGGGTGAGTGCTGAATCAATAAAAAGGCAACTTAAAAGTGGTAGGTTCCCTACCTGCCCTTCCCCCATCACATCACCCACTTGGCAGGCAGCCAGCCTGTACTCTTAGTGTCCTGGTTCCAGAAAGGGTAGAGTAACCCTCATATTGGGGCCCAGTCTCTCTGGTGGTAGCCTGAGGGAGTGAAGCAGGACACTCTTTGCAGAATTACTGATCTAATACTTGCACTGTTTGTTGAAGGTGGCTCACCGAGCTCTCCAAAAGAGGGCTGTGGGAAAGCAATCAAGTTGTGGCTGCCTGGGACAAGGGATTGTTGACTGTAGGACATACAGTGCAGTACCTGGGATCATGAGGAACTAGGGAAGAACCGACATTCATATCCACATAAATGGGGGAATTCCTAGGGCACATGTGCTTATCCAAGACAAGGTGCATTCCCAAGACAAGATGCATGTGTGGAAAGAATCAGGCCGTTACTCTTTGGCCTTGAGCTATTCTCTAAGCTCATTGTATCGATAAGCTCTGAAGGAGAGCACTCACACAAAGTCAATCCATAAATTCTAGGAAAGGTTTTCTAATTTTCTTTCTTTTTTCTTGTTAGCTTTTAGCATTCAAGGAAAGCTGTTATGACACTAACTGGATACAAACTTAAATAATAGAAGCTTCAGAGTAAAAATTCCAGTGATAACACTTTAAAATATCAAAATATCCAATTTCAACAAAAGGTTATAAAACAAAAAGAAACAGGAAGAATGGTCCAAGAAAGGAAAAGATTAAAGCATTAGAAACCGCCAATGAGTAGGACCAGATTGGGACCATACCAAAGAGTTTTTTCTTTCTAAATGCCCTAAATATTCTCAAAAAGCTAATAGAAAACATAGACAAAGAACTAAAGGAAATCAAAAGCACAAAGAGGGGGAAGCAGACTTGGCCCAATGGATAGGGCATCCACCTACCACATGGGAGGTCTGCGGTTCAAACTCTGGGCCTCCTAGACCCATGTGGAGCTGGCCCTTGTGCAGTGCTGATGCACGCAAGGAGTGCCGTGCCATGCAGGGGTGTCCCCCGTGTAGGGGAGCCCCACACCCAAGGAGTGTGCCCCATAAGGAGAGCCACCTAGTGTGAAAGAAAGTGTAGCCTGCCCAAGAATGGTGCCACAGACACAGAGAGCTGACACAGCAAGATGATGCAACAAAAAGAAACACAGATTTTCGGTGCCACTGATAAGGATAAAAGTGGTTACAGAAGAACACACAGCGAATGGACACAGAGAGCAGGCAACTGGGGGGGAAGGGGAGAGAAAGTTTAAAAATCTTAAAAAAAACACAAAGAGGACATTAATAGACAGATGTAAGTTATGAAAAGTAATGAAACAGAGCTGAAGACCAAAGTAATAGATAAGGCCATGGAAATCATTCAGACAGAGGAGTAGAAGGAAGAATGAAGAGAAGTGAACACTCTGAGGAACCTGTGGAACACCATCGCGCATATCAGCATATGCATGGTGGGACTCCCAGAAGGAAGAGAAAAAGAGAAAAAGGCAGAGAAAATATTCAATAAACAATGGCTGAAAACTCCCCAAATTTAATGAAAGACATGAGTATACACATTCAAGATGCTCAGTGAACTCCAAACAAGATACATCCAAATAGACTCACATTACATATTATAATCAAACTACTGTTCATCAAAGATAAAGAGGAAACTCTGAAATCAGCAAAAGAGAAGTAATATGTCATGTACAAGGGAACATCAATAAGTTCTCTTATTAGAAACCACAGAGACAGGAGCTGAGAAAGTCTATAATTGCAAGCAGGAGAATCCCATCCACCAGCCATGTGGGATTTAAGCTCCCTCTTGATTTAGAGGTGGAGTGGACATTACCATCCCAGGGACATCAGGATGGAGGAATAAAATATGGATTAGAGTGAACTTATGGATATTCTACTATAGAATTATTGTGACTCTAGCAATGGAAGAAATTGTATCATTGATGTGGAAACAATGGCCACAGTAGTAGTTGAGGGAAGGGAGAGGGAAGAAGAGTTGTGATATTGGGGCACTTGGAGTTGTCCTCAATGATATTGCAGGGAAAAATGCAGGACATTATATATCCTGCCATAACCCACTGAATGGACTGCTGTAAATTACAATGTAAAATATACTCCAGACTGTGTAGCAGTGCTCCAAAATGTATTCATCAAATGCAATGAATGTGTCACACTGATGAAAGAGGTTGTTGATGTGAGAGGAGTGGGGGTGAGGTTGGGACATGGGGGTATATGGGAACCTCATATTTTTTAATGTAACATTTTGTGTGATCTATGTACCTTTTAAAAAAGATAATAATAAAATAAAAAAAGAAAGCAGTGGGATGACATATTTAAGGTGCTGAAAGTAAACAATTGCCAACCAAGAATTTTATATCCAGCAAAACAGTCTTTCAAAAATGAGGAAGAGATTAAGACATTCCCAGATGAACAAAAGCTGAGGGACTTCATCACCACAAGACTGACCCTACAAGTGATACTAAACAGAGTTCTTCAGGTTGAAAGGAAAGTGCAATAACAACAGATTAAAGCCATATGAAGAAATAATGAACTCTGGGAAGGATAATGACATGGGTAAATACAAATGCCAGTAATGTTCTATTTTTATTTTGGAACTCCACTTTTTACTTTATACAGGATCTAAAAACCAAACCCACAAAATGTAATGAAAAATCAGTCATTTTGGACTCAATGTATACGTTTAACATATAACTTGTGACAAGAAATATATAAAGCCAAATAGTATTCCACTGTATGTATATACCACATTTTGTTTATCCATTCATCTGTTGATGGGCATTTTGGGTTGATTCCAACTTTTGGCAATACTGAATAATGCCACAATGAACATTGGTGTACATATATTGGTTTGTGTCCTTGTTTTCAGTTCTTCTGGGTATATACCCAGCAGTGGAATTACTGGGTCATATGGCAAATATATACCTAGCTTTTTGAGGAATCAACAAACTCTCCTCCAGAATGGTTGGATCCTTCTGCATTCCCACCAGCAGTGGATGAGGGTTCCCATTCCTCCACATCCTCTCCAACACTTGTAGTCTGCTGATTTTTTAATAGCCACCAGTCTAACGGGTGTAAGATGGCATCTCATTATAGTTTTGATTTGTGTTTCCCTAATAGTGATGCTGAGCATCTTTTCATTTACTTTTTAGCCATTTGTATTTCTTCTTTGGAGAAGCGTCTGTTCAAATCTCTTGTCTATTTTTAAAGGATTGTCTGTTTTTTAAAAATTTTCGAGATATAGGATTTCTTTATATATGCAGGATATTAGTCTCCCATCAGATATATTGTTACCAAATATTTTCTCCCATTTGGTATGCTGTCTTTTCACTTTCTTGACAAACTCCTTTGAGGTGCAAATGGCTTTAATTTTGAGGAGGTCCCTTTTATCTATTTTTTCTTTTGCTGCTCATGCTTTGGGTGTGAATTTCATGAAGCCATTTCCTATTACAAGGTCCTGAGTATGATAGAGTTGGACTCAGATGTGACCTTTCTACTCATGCCTCTTCTGTCACTTTTACTGAACCTGTGATTGGCACTGGGGTTGGTGTATACTCAGGAGACTTGAATCTCTGGACTGGCGATGTGTCATCTGGGCTCTGAGCCTCAGCAGAGTTGCAACTCCTATTCTCCAGTTCATTGGACTTACCCAGGCCAGCTAACAGGGAGGTGAAGATGGTCAACCACTACACCAGGGAACTGAGAGTGCCTACAACTGCCATTAGGAAAATCACATCCATCAGCCATGTGAGATCTAAGCCCCATCTCAATTTAGAGGTGGAGTGGACATCACCACGCCAGGGTCCACAAGATGGAGGAATAAAATATGGATTAGAGTGGACTTACTAGTATTCTACTAAAGAACTACTGTGACTCTAGCAATGGAAGAAATTGTATCATTGATGTGGAGACAGAGGTCACGGTAGTTGCTGAGGGCAGGGAGAGGGAAGAAGAGATGTGATGTGGGGGCATTTTTGGGACTTGGTGTTGTCCTCAATGATATTGCAGGGACAGATGCTGGACATCATATATCCTGTCATAATCCACTGAATGTACTGGGGGAGAGTGTGAACTACAGTGTAAACTATAATCCATGCAGTGCAGCAGTGCTCCAAAACGTATTCACCAAATGCAATGAATGTGCCACAATGATGAAAGAGGTTGTTTATGTGGGAGGTGTGTGGGGGGTAGGGTGTGGGGTATATGCGAACCTCTTATATTTTTTAATGTAACATTTTTTGCAATCTATGTACCTTTAAAAAAGACAAGAATAAATTTAAAAATAAATACATAAAGGCGAGGGGACAGAGGTATAAAGGAATATAGTTTTTGTATACTATAGAAGTTAAGTTGGTATCAAAGAAAATGGGTTGTTATAGATTTGGGGGGTTAAATTTAAGCCCCATGGTAACTACAAAGAAAATGTCAGGGAATATGCAAGCTTAGGGAAAAAAGAGTACAAATTTCCAAGGTCAGGGGGCAGGGAGAGGGGGAGTTCATGCATAATGAGTGTAGGGTTTCTGTTTGGAGAGATAGGAAATTCATAGTAATGGAAGGTGATAAGGGCTCTGCAACATTGTGAATATAATTAATCCCACTGAGTGAATGGTATACTTGAGTGTGGGTAAGATGGGAAAGTTTATATTGTACATATGTTCCCACAATTTTTTAAAAAAGGGACAATGACAGCTAAATGAAATTTGTGGTCTTGGACAGTATCTAAGAAGGGAAAAAGCTGAAAAAGACATTATTGGGACATGAAAAGTAGAATTCAATCTAGAAGTTATATGTCAATGCTAAGTGTCTTGAACTTAACTGCACATAAGGTGGTTACATAAGGGAATATTTTTGTTCTTAGGAAATGTTCATGCAGTATTAAGTATTCAAGAAGCATGATGCATACAACTTACATTGAAATATTCAGAAAATGGATTTTTAAATAGACAGACAGATGTATAGATTGAAAGATAGATGGATAGGTATAATGATGTGGCAAATGTTAAAATGGCTGGATCTGGGAATCTGGAGATAGGGCTGTGTTGGAGTTCTCTGTATTAGGTTTGTATTATTTTTTAAACTGTTCTGTAGGTTTGGAAATATTTTTAACTGAAAAATTTCACAAATATATGCATAAAGATGGTCATGTATGGATGTATAAATGGATTAAAAAAAGGTGAGTGAAGGTGGAAGATAAATTGTAACTGAGATAAATGATAGATAAATGGAGTATAAAGCAACCTGCACAATGGTAGAATAAGGTAACTAGAGTTTAGCAGAGAAGTGTGGGGCACTTGGGGGTTTTAGACAACAAATTGAATAGTTATCAAAGTTATTATGTGCTACCTTATTGGAAATCTTAGCCTGAATTGTTCAAAATGTACTGGCCCCAAAAAAGGAGTAAATAACTTGGCCTTCCTCTGCTCTGGGAAAACAACACTTGAAGGGCTGCTGCAGTTCTGGGGCCCCAAATTTTAAAACCAACTGGAGTATGTCCAGAGAAGCATGGACTGTAGAGTGAAGACACTTGAAACTATGTCATATGAGCATTAAGAAAGGAAGACAGTGCACACATTTGCACACATAAATATATATGTATGTGTCACATATGTGTCATGATATAATATGTATATATCTGATATATTTAAAACTATATATGTGATGTTTATATATAACTTAAACAAAATTTCACAAAACAGTAATTTCCCCTACTCTGTTTGACAAACACTGATATTTTCAATCTATTTTATTTTTTTAAATGCAGATTGTTGGCAGACCTGGGTAAGTCCAATGAACTGGAGAGTATGTGTTCCTACTCTGCTGAGGCTCAGGGCCCAGCTGGCACATAGACAGTACAGAGAGTTAAGTCACCTGAACATACACCAACCCCAGCGCTAACCACAGGTTCAGTAAAAGTGACAGGAGAGACATGTTTAGAGAGGTCACATCTGAGTCCAACTTCATCACACTCAGGAGCACAAATTCCAAAGTAAGGCCCACTGGCAAGGTACTGAACTCCAGAGCCATTTGTCATGACTATAGGACTTGGGTGTCTCCATAGCCCTCAAAAACACCATTACCTAGGGTTGTGTCTACATTGTCTGTCTCTGAGATCCTGCTGCGATGTGCATAAGTGTGACCCCTCTAATGACCTCCCGACTCATTTTGAAGTGAGGATAGTCAACCACCACACCAGGTAACTGAGAGAATCTACAGCTGCAAGCAGGAGAATTCTATCCACCAGCCATGTGGGATCTAAGCCCCCTTTCGATTTAGAGGTGGAGTGGACATTGCCATCCCAGAGTCCTCAGGATGGAGGAAGAAAATATGGATTAGAGTGGACTTATTGGTATTCTACTATATAATTATTGTGATTCTAGCAATGGAAGAAATTATATCATTGACATGGAGACAGTGGCCACGGGAGTTGCTGAAGGCAGGGAGAGTGTAAAAGAGGTGTGATACTGGGGCATTTTTGGGACTTGGCATTGTCCTGAATGATATCGCAGGGACAGATGCAGGACATTATTTATCCTGCCATAACCCACTGAATGTACTGGGGGAGAGTGTAAACTACAACATAAAGTGTAATCCATGCTGTGCAGCAATGTTCCAAAATGTACTCATCAAATGCAATGAATGTACCACACTAATGAAAGAAGTTGTTGATGTGGGAGGAGTGGGGGGTATGGGGAGTGTGGTATATGGGAACCTCTTATATTGCTTAATGTAACATTTTGTGTGTTCTATGTATCTTTTTGAAAAGATTAACAATGAAATTAAAATGCAGATTGTGACTTTCCGAATTAATTTCATGACCCACCTATGTGGTTGTTTTTTAAAGATTTTTATATATTTATTTATTTATCTCCCCTTCCCCCCCCCCCCACCCTGGTCGTCTGTTCTCTGTGTCTATTTGCTGCGTCTTCTTTGTCTGCTTCTGTTGTTGTCAGTGGCATGGGAATCTGTGTTTCTTTTGGTTGTGTCATCTTGTTGTGTCAGCTCTCCGTGTGTGCGGCACCACTCCTGGGCAGGCTGCACTTTCTTTCGCGCTGGGTGGCTCTCCTTACGGGGGGCACTCCTTGTGCGTGGGGCTCCCCTACACGGGGGACACCCCTGCGTGGCAGAGCACTCCTTGCGCGTGTCAGCACTGCACACGGGTCAAGGAGGCCCAGAGTTTGAACCGTGGACCTCCCATGTGGTAGATGGACGCCCTAATCACTGGGCCAAGTCCGCCACCCCACCTATGTGTTTTAATGCACATTTTGCAAAGCACTGTACAAGGTAATTTTGAAGTCCCTTATGCCCTATGCCTTCACCATTCTGTGCTGCTCATTGCTTGCTCCTTAACTTAAAATGGCATTGGAGCTGTGGGCATGTCCCCTCTCCTTTTGTTTAGAATGGGAGCTCATAAGACCACCCCTCACATGCAACTTGGAAGGCTTGCCACCTTCTAGCCAGTTCCCAAATCCACCCTGTTGAGTGCAGTAGTGATAGTGCGCTGGAGAGAACAGCAGACCGGCAGTTGGAAATTGGTGGAAAAGGCTGCTAGGTCTCAATGCATGTCTAGTTTGGAGAGTGCCTGGGGGACTTGCTCAACTCTATTCTGGTCATTTCACCATGATCCAAAGTAGTCAAGTACCAACATACTTCTAGTCATTTAGGTCAATTTGTTCTTTTTTTTTATTGACTTTGTAATAATATTACATTAAAAATATATATATATGAGGTCCCATTCAACCCCATCACCCCCACCCCACCTCTCCCCCCCCCCCCCCCAGCAACACTCACTCCATCATCATGACACATCCATTGCATTTGGTAAGTACATCTCTGGGCATCGCTGCACTTCATGATCAATGGTCCACATCATAGCCCATACTCTCCCACGTTCCATCCAGAGGATTTACAATGTCCGGTAATTGTCCCTGAAGCACCACCCAGGACAACTCCAAGTCCCGAAAACGCCTCCACATCTCATCTCTTCCTCCCATTCCCCATACCCATCAGCCACCATGGCCACTTTTCCCACACCAATGCCACCTTTTCTCTGTGGACATTGGATTGGTTGTGTCCATTGCACCTCTATGTCAAGAGGAGGCTTATATTCCACATGGATACTGGATGCAATCCTCCTGCTTTCAGTTGTAGGCACTCTAGGCTCCATGGTGTGGTGGTTGATATTCTTCAACTCCATGTTAGCTGAGTGGGGTAAGTCCAATAAGTCAGAGTGTAGGAGTTGAAGTCGGTTGAGGCTCAGGGCCTGGCTATCATATTGTCAGTCCAGAGATTCAAATCCCCTACATATATATTAAACCCCAGCACCAACTACAATTCCAGTAAAGTAGCATGAAAACCTTGTGAAAAGAGATCCCATCTGTGTCCAGCTCCATCACGCAGAAACACCAGCTCCAAAGAACGGCCAACTGACATGGCAGTGAACCCCATCTGCCATGACCCTAGAACCTGTGGGTCTCTTTAGCCCTCAAAAGAACCAATACCTGGGGTTGTATCTACTTTATCTGTCTCTGAGACTCTGCTCAGGTGTGCATAAGGGCAATCCTTCTGACATCCTCCAGACTCTTTTTTAGAAACTCATAGCCATATAAACTCATTTGTCCTTTCCATTTCCCCCTTAATTTAGGTCAAATAGCATTTTTAACTCCTGTTATTATATGTAGACAGGGATATTCTGCCGGTCCGCGTTGAACCTTTAATTCAAGGTCATTTTCTAGTTGCATCATCAGTTGGTAGCAAGACACTTTTTAATGGTAACACATGCATTCTCTTTCTGACAGAGCATAACATATTTGAATCTGGGCTCATTTCCTCCTATTTATCACACAAGTGGGGCTCAAGTACATCAAAGACAATTGATCAGTGTGGTACATTCATGTCACATATGCTTATGAAACATTTGTCCTATTACTGGTGAGGGCTGACATTTCAATGCAAATAAACACATCACTTGATTATAAGAAACCCCACCTCATACACATCCACATACTCTTTTTATGATCAATTCTTGAGCTTCTGGTTTCTGAGGGACCAAAATGTTTGCTTTGACTCATAGCTTATCCTCCAACATTAGCCATCAACATTTTATGTCACTTTATGGCCAAACTCATCAAGGTCTAGCCATGTGATCTGGTCATTTTTTTCTTGCTGGAATAAAACATTGAAAGTAAACATAGGAAAGTCATTGGCAAAGTGCATGGTGAGTTTGAATTATGCCACAGAATTAGAGAATGAATATCCAAACTGAAATAACCATCAGAGATTATCTAGCCTAAACTTGCTGTTGGGCATTGAGCAAAAACTGTATTTGTGAAGAAGGGAAGTATGGGTGACCAGCTTTTCAAATTATTGATTTTGTTTCTCAGGCTACACACATTCTTTGGTAAGTATGCTATGTCTTTTCTTAAAAACAGTGGCCTTTATTTCCCCACTAAAACACACTATTGTAGTCATATACCTACTTCCCATCCCCATTTCCAGCCTGACTCATCACACTCAAAGAACATACACAAAAACTACAGAAAAAATAAACATACACAAAATACATCATCTTTCTGCTGGTTACATATTTAGAATTAGAGAATCTTTGATTTTTCAGCATTGGAAGTTCTCTCAAAGATCATCCTAATAAAAAGAGACTTTAAAGTTCATGTATATCACCCACAGCACCCCACAGAAATCCACTGCAGAGGTACAAAAAAGGAAAGGACAAATAAGAGAGATTATATCTTTATCTGGTCTCCTGCCTGGTTCCCTTTAATCCTGAGCAGGAAGGTACATGGCTGGAAGAGATTTTCAAAATCAAGAACTATATGCTTGCAATAAAGGACAAGGACTTTTTCTACCATGGCCAGGATTTCCATATTTACAGGAGTCTCTCCACCTCAACCACCACCAGAGCCCAAGGGACACCTTTTGCTCAATACATTTCACCTGGTGCATCAAAGACAGGGAAAAGAAGGCAAGTAGTGGGGGAAATTGAATGTTGAATGGAAGCAAGAGGACACAAAAAGCAATCTCCATTGGCAACATGGGAGGCAATGGCTACTCTGAAATTGGCTCAGCCCAAAACCTGGAATTTTGTTTCTTTTTCCCAGCAACATGAATCAAAACCTATTGGATAACTAGATAGAGGTTTCTTTCACTTCTTTTGGACAGGAGTACAGATCACAGAGTCATACTACTAGAGGTGGAAGGCCCCTATGGGATCTTTGAGTTCAGCACCTGATACTACAAAGGGAGAGACTGAGACCCAGAGAAAGGAAGGGACATGCCCAAAAGTACAAGATGGGATCGTGGATGATTTAGGTCTCCTGACTCAGCTATCACTATATCTTTTGGCTTTTAGGTCTGTATGGTGTTCATTTGGTGATTCATTCATTCAACAAATATTTATTGAATATCTACTATGTGCCAGCCAGGCTTTATGCTAGCCCCTGGAGAATATAATGGGGGCTTCATAATTTCTTAATAAAAAGAATTTAGAGAAAGCAATTTGGTTGGAAGGAGATCACTAGAGGACTTATCTTGAAGGTGGCTTCCATAACAAGCATACACATTTTGCTTAGATTATCTATTTTTTAGACATGACTTTGGGGATGCTAAAATTGCCCAATCTACTCCTTGATGCTCTCAGGAGTAGTGGAGGAAGGCTGGACCTTCTAGGTAATCTACAGTTCCCTGCTCTGTGACAATCCCTAGGGGTTTGGGGGAGAGGAAGAGGAGGGAGGTAAAGGAATTAGAAAGAGAAGGGTTTGGCAGGGGAGAAATCCTTAGAGCAAAACAGCTGCCAAACCCAAGAGTTCTCCACAACAGGATGAATCAAGGTCTTTCCAATCAGAGAAACCACAGAATTCTGGCCCTAAGCCAGGGGCAGCAGGTGACCTAGATAGAAGGGTGTGTAGCTGAGGGGGTCAATGTACTGAAAAGTCCCACAGGATGTTACAGAGCAGGACAAGCGAGAACCTGGGAGGAGACCCTGAAAAGCAGAATTAGCTACACCCTCAGGCATCCACATACAGTGGGAAAGCAATCTTCAGTTGTACCATGCTGCCCTTGAGAAGTTGAAATTCAGAGTGGAATAGAGCCAGGCCCATTAAATCTAGCTCACCAGGACATGAACATATTATGCAAATTTCTTTGGAGTTCATATCTTGGGCTTTGGGGGTAATAACATTTTCTCCAAGAGAAAGTAAAGATATGGGATAAATAGGACACCATGAAGGCAGGGATTGGACATCGCCCATTAAGTGCCAACCCTCTGACCCTATAGCTTGACTCTTTAATTAGCACCCTTCTATCAGAATGGGAAAACTCTGAGTCCAACCTACTCATTGGCTTAGAGAAGTAATGGCCTTGTCCACAGTCACTCAGCAAGTGAATATAGCAGTGGTAAGGCTAGAATCCAGATCTAATGATAGTAAGTGCTCTTTTCACTATACCCCCATACACAGCTTGGCACTGAACTCATCTCAACACACAAAAATGCAAACTACCTAACAGTTAGCTCCACCTTGCCTTCCACCAGCCATCTCTCTATTCTACTTCCTACTCCAGCCTGGAAGAGCAGCAGGCAGAAGCTCGAGGTAGCCCTGCTGACTCAGACAGGGTGAAACAGTGCTGTGAGAGTGAAAAGCATAGCTAAAGATGTGGACATGAAGGAACAACTCCCAGGGGTTGTCTCAATGCTAGGTAATTGACATTTGAGGCATTTTTCAAAGCATGTCATTATCCTTACACTTAAGGCTGCCGCCGGCTATAATATGATGTGAGTGAGGCCAAAATTCCCTGAGATAAACAGACACTCAGCCCCAGCCCGAGCTTCAGGTAACCTGCTTCCACTAGACATTCCAGTTCCCTCAGAACAAGAACCTGGCTCCCAGCTCACACACTGCTCTGGCTAGATCTTTGCCAGCACACACACTTGAAACTTTGTAGACTACCCTGCTTTTTGAAGGTAGGGGGTACATTTTGGCTTCTGCTCTACCCTTTTATCCCTTGGGAAACAGGGCAGAGAGGCTAAGAATGTTTACCTGCCCAGTATGTTGGGAGTCTGGCTTCAGGTACCAAGTTCAAGTACTTGGAGGCCTCAGAACAGTCCTGGATACATGGAAAGTAATGTTGATCACATCCTACATATGTAGGATGAGAGAAAGTAATATAAGTGCTCTATACAAATAGCAGATGAAGAGAACCAAGGCAGAGGTGCTCTATCTTTATTTTCCTGTATCACCACCTTGCTGCAGGCTACTGCCTGTCTCTGAGCCCCAGTTTCCTCATCTAAAAAAATCAGATTCAGCCAAATGGCTTTCAAATCTGGTCTATTATCAGAATCACCTGATAAGATTATTTAAAATATAGATTTTTGGCCCCACTCCAGAAATTCTGATTCAGTAGGTATGTCATGGACCCCAGACAAGCTGTATTTTTAATACACTTTCTGGATGATTTTGATGATTGGCCAGGGTTGGGAGCCACTAAATTGGATGACAACTGAGGACCCTCTATCCTTAGTCTTTTATGAGTCTAAGGCAAGTTTGGACTAACTACCTTATCATGATTATAAATATCGCCATTCAAAAAGCCTTTATCATGCAACTACATTCACATGATTAAGGTCCAGGCATTTCATACAGGAAGCTAGTGGTCCTCTCTGAAAACTCACAAAGATTGAAATTGATGGTGTGTTCAGACCCAAAAGTCATACAGAAGGGCTCTTGAGCATTTGGAAAAACTTGTTATTTCAATAACTAAGTCAATAACCTAACTTTATTTAGAAAGAAAAGGGCAAAAGTCTATTGAGGGGTGGCAAAGAGAGAGGTATTCAATTACATGTTGAGGCAGGATTGGGTGGGGAAGAATGTATTCTCTGTTGCAAACAGTTAGGTAACTCTGTCCTCTGTCATCCTCATCTTCATCCAGGCCTTAAGCCAAAATCTGAATTTCTGGCAAAAAGAAAATAGAGGCCTTCATCTCTTGGCATGACTTGGAGGCAGGAGGCTGAACACAAACGCTTAGGGAGAACTGGATCTGTCATAGTGTCTTGAAATTCTAAGAACTGAGAAGTTCTTTCTTCTAGTTTAATTTTCTTCTGTTGCAAGTATACCTCACCATTACTTCAGTCTTTGTATGAGAACTAAGCAAGTTTAAATCACCAACCCTTGAAAATTATGTCAGAATCTACTCTAACATGAGATGCTATCTGCCTATCCCATCCAAAGGTGCCTCTAGGCTGATAAGAGAGGAACCTTTCCATTCTGCCAGCTTTTCTCATGAATAGGAAAAAAGGCAGGGAATTAATCTAGGTTGGATCTGGGAGATGTGGGCAGGGAAGTCAATTTGCCCAGGGGAGGACAGAGGAGCAGTCCAGGAAATTTATCTTGTCCAGCTATTCCTGGAGTACTGACAAGACAGACCATGCTTTAAGAATTCCAGACTTAGCCAGAAGATGGGTGAGAGTGCAGCTCTTCTCTGGAATTTAGAAACCTGTTGGTCCCAGGGGAAGAAGGAGAAGGAAAAAAATATTGGCCCCCACAACCAAAATCAGAGTCTGTAGACAGGGCAAGGAAATGCAGGGCAAAGTGAAGCTTGGGAGATTCCTGTGAGTTTTTTTAGGCAGGGGGTCATGGTCAGTGGTCAAAGAAAAGTCAAAAACCCTGACCTTGGTTGCTAAAAACACATGTAAACACATCACCTCTTTCAAGTAGCCTTGCAATAGGGCCTGGGAATTCAGCAGTGAGTCCTGACTTTTGCTAATATGCCTGGATGAGAGTCATGACTCACTTGGCCCTTCTTGCCTACAATGCATTAACCTTTCTCCAAACATTCCAATACACAATTATCAAGCACTTATGATATACAGTGCATTGTGTTAGGTGCTAACTATATCCTTTCTTATAACCCATTAGATTCAATGTTTAACTTTTATTGTTATCATTCATAGTCTACTTTAATTGGAGACTGGTATTTGTGTATATGTACATATGTGTGTGTCTATGTCCATCTTCTTACCCAATTCTATATCTCCCCATGACCTTCCCATCGTACCACCTTGTGAAATGTGTTATATAGAGAGAAATAAAATGAGGGCCACTCGTGAAGTGGATATGGCTCAACCAGTTGGGTGCCCACCTACCACATGGGAGGTCCTGGGTTCGATTCTTGGTGCCTTCTGAGGAAGGTGAGCAGATGCCGCACCCACTGCATGGAGTTAAATGCAGCACTGATGCACCAAGCAGATGACTAAATGAGTGGATGCCACAAGCCTGCAGATGCCACAGACCATGGGGAGCTGATATGGCTTAGGCTGTTGGGCACTCATCTCACATGTGGGAGGTCCTGTGTTCCATTCCTGGTGCCCCCTGGAGAGGGCAAGCAAACAATGAGCAGATAGAGAACCATGGGCAAGGATGAGATAAATTTTAAAAAATTAAAACTAAGTAAATAAATCTTTTAAAAAATGAGGACCACATTGTGGGCTCCCTGTAGGAAGCCAAGCCAAATAGAGAAGGAAACAGAAGGCAATGTACAGTTAGTATCTTTTTGGTCTATTGCCTAATTTTTATTAGGCTTGCTGTCTGATTTTATTTGATTCCTGAAGACTAATAGTTATCTTAATAGCTCATACAGATTCTTCATCTCTCAAATGCTTCCAGATAAACTTCCTACTCACCTCAACACACACACACACACACACAGAGCTTATCACTTTTGTTATCTATGTGCTCTTTACTTCTCTGAGCTTCCGTTTCTTCATCTGTAATAATAATATTATTCTCATATAGGCTAATAATAGCATCCTGAGACAAGTCACATTTGCCCAAATAGATTTTGCCTACTGGCCTGCATTAACTTGAGGTTGCCACTTGCAGCCATGGGATAATATAAGAAGGTCTTTCTGTGCAGAAAAATCTAGCTAAGTTTGTCCCTGGAAGAAGAAAGAGGATGCTGTAATTCTCTGCCATACACATAGAGATTACAGAAGCAAGTGACCTCCTAGTTTTCAGAACAAAAATTAGAGCAGGATAGGACACTAGCAATGCTGGGTAAATTGTGTGTATGGAAGGGTAGTCTGAGAGCAGAAATATTAATAATAGCAACTCCTCCTGTGTGAACAGTACTTTAAGGCTCAAGTATTTCCAGTTCATTCTTTCATTTGATCCTCACACAAGCAACAGAGAAAAAAAAACTAACATTTACCAAGTGATTTATATATCCTAGATGTTTATACATACATTTTCCCCACTTAAACCCTGTGTCAAACCTTTAAAATCAGGCTTGTTTTTGTCTATTTTACAAATGAGGAAACTGAAGTCCAGGGAGGTAAAGTAACTTGCCCCAAATCACACAGGGAGATAGTGGTGAAATTGGCAGATAGTGATAGAATCCAGATTTCCTGACTCCTTGTGGAGTGCTCTTTTCCCTGTACCAAATAACAAGGGTAGGGAGAGTGGGGTTCCAGGACAGCAAAGATTGAAGAAGGAGGTACTTTGGAGGAGGACAAAAAACATCAAGATAAGGGAAGGTGATTGGAGAGTTGGGAGATATCTGAACCACAGCTCCACCCCACACAGTCATTTTCTAAGTGCTTCGTAGGACCCTCCTGGAGAAACTCACCTCCACCAGATGCTTTCTCCACAAGCAACTTGGCTTATTCCAGACCCTGGCCACTGGGCACTCTAAGTAGCCCTCTGCTGGGCCTAGACCATGCCATCATCTCCCTACCTCCATTCCCCACACACACACCTGGCACCAAATCCTGACCAATATCACTTCATGAGCCAAACATTCTGCTTTGCTTGAGGCTCAGAAGGGGAGGGGGAAATCTATCAGCAACTTCCAAAAGGATATGTTGATATGGTGGGCAGGGAAGGAAATATTCATCTCAGCCCATCAAGAAGGGCTGTAGACAATGCAAAATCAAGGTTGACCTCTGCCTGCTTTCTTTTTGGCTCTATCATGTACACATGTACACAGAGAACACACTCAGACATGTACACAATCACAGTAGGCATGGAGGCAACTTCCCTGGGCCCCTCTTGCAGGGCTTTCTCATTTGCCAATTTAAAGAGATATTTCCTGTTTTGTTTTTGTTGTTATTGTTATTCTTTTTTTTTTCACAGAAGGAGAGCTTTATAGGGCCCAGGCATAGAGTCCAGAGCAGTTTCTGGATATTGTTACAGAAAGTGCCTCACCTGGGACCTGGGACCAGGAGTGGGGTGGCTGTGTCAGAGCCCTAGGTCAGCTCAGACTGAGCTTACTGGAGGCCACTAATCCATTCTTCCTCTGCACCACACACAGAGAGACCTTAGTAGGGAAGGGACATGACACGGGACTACAGCAAGTGATCCAAAGCTGCTTGAATCTGTGGGGGTTACCATAGGATTACTGACTTCTAAAATGTGAAAGCTGGAAGGGATTTTAGGAGTCCCAGATGGGAAATCTGGTACCCAAGAAAATCAGGGAAGCGATGGGCCTAGCTTGGGAATCAAACAGACCTGTATTCAAATCCTAGCTTAGGAGACTATGTGGGGTATTATTGAAGGGGGGGACATGGTTGGGAGGAAGTTCTCCAGGGCATGTATATAGGGTATATAAAAATGTTCACATATTCGTTGGGTATTTTCATAGTAGTTACAGTTACAACTGTACAGTTACTGACAACTGAGGGAGTGCTGAGTTCCTAGCCAGGGGAGCTCTGTCACATTCCCCAATGGAACTGCAACAATCTCCCAAGTGCAAGGACAAAGACCTGTGAGGAAGGATGTTCCAATAATGAGTCCTTGATACTGATGACTATGCTTATGAGCTTGTTTGTCTGAAATTTCAGCTAGGCCTACAGCTGCAGGATGTCTAAGAGTTACCTCCTGAGATCCTCCATATTGCTCAAATGTGGCTACTCTCTAAGCCAAACAGCATGTAAATACATTATCTTCCCCCCAGAATGGGACATGACTCCTGGGGATGAACCTCCTGGCACTAAGGGATTATTACCAATCACTAATTGGTGATGCAACTAGACAAAGATCTTGAATAAAAGGGGGAAATGGTAAAGAGAAATGAGTTTATATGGCTAAGAATCTTAATAAAAGGGTTAAGAGGTCATCAGAGGGGTCGTACTTATGCACACCTCAGCAGAATCCCAGAGACAGCCAAAGTAGATACAACACCAGGTACTGGTACTCCTGAGGGCTGTGTAGACACACAGGTTCTATGGACATGGAAGTTAGCTCTGGAGTTCACTGCCTTGTCAGTAGGCCCTACTTTTGAATCTGTGTTCCTGAGTTGGACTCAGATGTGACCTCTCTACACATGCTTCTTCTGTCACCTTTACTGAACCTGTGGTTGGCTCTGGAGTTGGTGTATACTCAGGAGATTTGAATCTCTTGACTGACTGTGTGCCATCTGGACCCTGCGCCTCAGCAGAGTTGCAACTCCTACTCTCCAGTTTGTTAGACTTACCCAAGTCAGCTAACAGGGAGGTGAAGATGGTCAACCATCACACCAGGGAACCAAGAATGCCTACAACTCCAAGCAGGAAAATTGCCTTCCTCGGCCATGTAGGTCTAAGATATAGAGGTGGAGTAGACATCACCATCCCAGGGTCCACAGGATGGAGGAATAAAATATGGATTAGAGTGGACTTACTTTTACTCTACTATAGAACTATTGTGAATAGTAATAGAAGAAACTGTAGCATCGATGTGGAGAAAGTGGCCGTGGTAGTTGCTGAGGGCAGGAAGAGGGAAGAAGAGATGTGATGTGAGGGCATTTTCAGGACTTGGAGTTGTCCTCAATGATATTGAAGGGACAGATGCTGGACATTATATATATCCTTCCATAACCCATTGAATGTACTGGGGGAGAGTATAAACTACAATGTAAACTATAATCCATGTGGTGCAGCAGTGCTCCAAAATGTATTCAGGAAATGCAATGAATGTGCTGCAATGATGAAAGAGGTTGTTGATGTGGGAGGAGTGGGGTAGGGTGTGTGGTATGTGGGAACCTTTTATATTTTTTAATGTAACATTTTTCGTGATTTATATATCTTCAAAAATACAATAAAAAAGTAGACTGTAAAAAAAAACCCAAATCCTAGCTAATACTAGCACTGACCTTGGACAAGTTGCTTCACATCTTAACATTTCTTTTCCTCAATACCCTTATCTGTAAAAAAAAGATGAGTACACCCCCATAGGTTATTTTGAGGACTAATACAGTGGGTTCTCAATATTTGAAAAAAAATGTTTAGGAGTTACCAGGGATTGAACCTGGAACCTCATACATGGGAAGCAGGTGTTCAACCACTGAGCTACAACCACTCCCCAATAATTTTTAATGTAAAATAGTTTTAGTACCATCAAGTCAGGCAGTCAGTTTTTGACTTGAAATCAAGCAGAATTGTGATTTGAATTCTGAACCATTACTAGCTGTTTTGCCTTTGGCAAACCATTTTACCTCTCAGAATGTCTTAATGCAACTAATCCTACTTCACAGGGCTGTTGTGATGATTAAATGAGACAATACATGTAAAAGCCTAACATAGTGCTAGTCATATAGAAGATGCTCAGTAAATACTGACAATCTGAATAGGACATGAAACTTGGATTGTTTTTTCAGAGCTGTGCTGTATCATCTTACACTCTTTTGTCTCATCCTTTGTGTGACCAGTCAGGCAAATGGGTCCAGGTTAAACAAAGGCTCAAGCAAGCTGAAGTTTTTCTGATGAGAACTGAAACATGGTTTTGGGTTTTTGGCTTCATTAGCACTGTGCTATCCTCACATGCATGCTAACCCTCAGCTGCAGGTAGAACAGGCCAAGGCTCATGAGGTAGCCACCCATTCTTCTTCTAGGAGCACACATTCCCTTTCCAGCAGCCAACTCTAACACACCTTAGACTTGTCTAGCTATTTCCCTTGCTCCAGAGCCCAAAGTGATGAGGGCAGGAGAAGAAGGGTCAGAGACTGAGGGTTGTGGGGTTGGCCTTCCTGTATATTACTGCCCAGTCTGGGAACACTTTGTTTATGCCAGACCTGCACCCTGCCTCCAATGGATCTTTAATGGAGATCAAGGTTTGTCTCCAAGGCAAACTATATTGGCATATTGTATGTTGGGAGTAGGAGGGGGATTGAATAATGTTTACAGCATGGAAAGAGTTTCCATTGCTTGAAAGGGCCCTTCAGAGAGGCAAGCCTATGGGAACTGGCCATCTGTGTTTGTGCTCAAAGCTAGGCCTTTCATGTATGTCAAGTGCACTTTTCAGCAACTTCTTCCTGCACAGGCCAAGCACCCATTGTTTGCAGATATCTTAAAGAAATAGCTAAGCTTTTGCTCCAATGAATGATTGGCATTTGGTTCCCAATCAGCATTATTTTGACTATTGCTATTCTATCCTCAACCACTGCCAAGCAAATAGTAAAATTGTGTATGTCTTGTTCTATGTGATTGATCTCTGAAAGTTGAGTCCGTAATCAATAAACAAGGCATCAGTCACGTGTGTGCACACATGCACATACACACATGCACACATGCTCTCATTCATCTTTACCACATCTACACATTCATACCCATACACATCCATATATACTCACATTATCGTAGTTACACACAGTTACATATACTCACATTCCCACTCATACTCACACATACTTCCACAACTTTGATACAAATGAATAAATACAATGCGCAAATCTATATTCATACACAGATCCCAATACACACACACTCACACTCACAGAATCAGTCTTCTGAAGCTGACCAGGAAATAAACATACCTGGGAAGGAACTCTATTAAATACATCCATGGACAACAACCAAAGGAATTTATATTCAGAGTAAATAATCTTCACACCAAAGTTTAAATCTCCTTGCCCAGCTCCCCTTACCTAACTACGACACAAGCACACACAGAGATTTCAATGCATTTTATAAGGAATCCTTACATTTTGCCCTTTCCTGGAAAGCTGGAGCAATATGACCTAAACCTAGAGTCAACATGTATCTTTATCTGTGTGGGATAATCATAGTTTATACCTGTTGTCCCAGCAAAATATTAATCCCTTTATCACTCGGAAAAGTTTCTTAGTTTGTATGATAAATTATATGATGACCCTACCTAAACCCTTCCTTACCCTGGGTCATGGCTGAACATCCTGGGATGGGGCCCATCACATCAGTTCCAGGCCTACTCTCTTGCTTTCTAACCATGCTTAGCTCTTTAGTTTCATCACTAGGAATCCTTTTTAGTATTCCAACCATGCCAATAATAAGCACAGCAGTTTACCAGACCACATCCCAGTGATTGGGGGGAGGGGCTTTGTCAGTTGGATTGAGAAGTTATCCACTCACCCAAATTTCAAGATGGCCTTAAACTGGGCATTAGTCCTTAGTACTTTTTTGTCTCATCCCATTTAATCCCCCAGCTATGCTCCTCTTCCTTATAAATCTAGGCACCCTCATTTTTGCCTCCTTTTCCTGCTCCTCCTCCACCCCAAAATACTAGTCTCTGATGACTCCCACCTTTACCCAGGGCTCTTCCTGAAGCAAATGCACTCCATTCACCACTATCCTCACCTTAGTCTCTGAAATCTTTGGAATAAAAAGGAGTGGCAAAAATAAGAGAGATACAACCTCAGTTAGATTCTGTAGCTAATTTTCATTAGGGCAGCTGCCTAATTTCTTTTAGCTCCAGGGCATGTGGGCCAGTGACTATTTTCGTGGCTAGATTAACTGTGTTACTGTGTTTAAAAAAAATCTGAAAAAGCTGTCAGCTCTTTGCAAACATGGCTATAAATATATTATGCAGGATAGAGTTGTAGTGCTATTCACAGAGCAACTGGTCAAGGATCCATGTTCTCCAGACATATACATACCACATATTGCAGCTTGAATTTTGACAGCAGCTGTATTAATCTGCAAATAAAATGGAGGCTAGGAGGAGGCCCCAGCAAGAGCAAAAGGAACATTATCAGTACAAAGTGGGGGAATCTACAAGCAGGGCCTTTCTCAGACACTTCGAAAAATGGATAGTCTAGGGAAAGGTTAGAGGGCATGCATCTGCACAGCTAGGAGGCTAAACACACACATATATGCCTACTTACACACATACATATATATTCTGTCTATGTGTGGTTATACATGTGAGAGAAAAAGAAATAAGGCATTATATGGATAATAAAAGAAGTTGTCGATGTGGGAGGAGGGGGATATGGGGAGTAGGTTTTATGGGAACCTCTTATCTTTTTTAATGTAACATTTTGTGTGATATATATCTTTTTTAAAAAGATAATAGAAAATGAAAAAAAATAAAACAAAGGAGAAAAGAGATCAGATTTATGTGTGTAGTTTTGTACATATAAGTGGTTGTATATACATGTGTAATCATGGGTATATGTCTTGATCCTGCTATAGTACATATACAAGTCTACAGATAAACTAATGTATGTGGCAGCCATGACAATAATTCATATGTAAAGTTTAAAGCAGTCTTCAAAGGACAGTCAATCCATCCTCTCATTAGAACGTCATCATAGGAGTATGATTATAACCCTCCTCCCCATTTTATAGACAAGGAAAGTGAGGCTCACAGAGGCCAAATGACTTGGCCAAGATTGCAAATCAGGAAAATGGCAAAGCCAAGACCCTAACACTAGGCTATTTGATGTCAGATTCTGTGCCTTGCTCTATACTGCACAGCATATGGAGAAGTGAGGCAAAGGGGAATCAACTTTTGGTATCTTCTTCTTTATGATATCTTATTCTAAGACCATCTTTTCTATTAGTTCTGAAACAAAGTCCATGAAAAGGAAGAAGGCTCCAGGACTAGTGCTGTTCTCTGTTGCACCATGGCCTGGAAAGCGGTTTGCAGGTCACCTGGTCTTGATTGGAGACATCAGCCAGGTCCCTCTTGGGACACAGATAAGCCACGGGTTGCTTGAACAGTTCTTCATTGATGATACTCTGGAGCCCATGAGGGGCTTCCTGAGGTTAGGAGAGGGGATGATAGATTTATTCTATCCCTAATCTCTCCTTTGGCTGTCAGTCTGTCCCTCTCTTCCTAAAAGCTGCAGGCACCCAACATCTGGTCTGACAGGTTCCACCTGAACTTTTCATGTTTAAGGCATCCTAAGAGGAGGGCAGAAAGCACCAGCCTGGTTAGGCCTGCATGTGAGTGGTGTCATTCCTGGGCAAGAAAGCAAATGAGTCCATCTGGAGTCCTGCTGACTTCCCTTATCCTGGTCACTAGGTCCCTCCAGCTGGCTGGCTAGTAGATCTAAGGAAAACTTGCTACTGGCTAGTCTTTCCATAGGCAAAATCAAGATCAAGAGAAAAATCACTGTTACTCTTGGAATACATACTGTCCTGTTGTTCAACATGGTTAGAGTCTGGTTAAGCTGCATAGAGTAATGAAAATACTGGTAGTGACTGTAAAGTTTTCAGTACCACTGATTTGAAGTCCTTGGAGGAGTCAGGGTTTAAGACAGGAGGCTTAGTCTCCTAGTCATCTGAAGGTAGAAAATCTTTATCATTTCCTTTGTCTGTTATGAACCTTCTCAGCCATTCCAATTTGTCACAGAACTTTAAATGACTAATGTTTAGAGCTTCTTGAAGGAGGTCTTTTGGGACATCCAGGAATTTGTCCTTTCCTACTCCTGGCCCCAGAAGATAAGCTTTCCTTCCAAGTGATAGAGTGGGAGATCCCAACCAGCAAAGAGGCCATGTGGTTTGGCAGGTAAGCTCTGAGGAGCTGGGATGCAGAGAACCCTGTTGTGGAAGGAGCTACTCTGGTTCAAAACTGTTGTTTGTGAATGTGTAGATCAACTAGTCATTGGCTCCCTCTAGAATTTTGGGTGGAACTTACAGATTGACATTTACAGTGCATTCCACAAACAGGTAGACTAAGCATAGGTTTAAGGTGTCAGTGAAGCAGGGCCATCCCAAAATAAGAAAAGTATAGCTTTGATGAATTGTTTCAGAATGTGGCAGTCAGAAAAACAGTGCTTAGGGCCTCTAAAGATCTTACTCTGGACCTGGATATGGTCAACATCATATTAGCCCAAATTACTTTGACAAGGCCCCTGCTCAATCCTGGCCCCCAAAATTCCTGATTGAATAATGCTGAGTTCCCTTGGACTAACCTGGGGATACATTTCCTTTCTGAAGCCCAACTAGATAGACCCATGAAATGTAGCCTGCTAGGTAAATAATAACAACAGCAAATGCTTATAAAGCTCTTAGTGCCAGACACTATTCTAAGCACTTTATATATATATTTACTCATTTAACAACACTGTATGGTAAGTACTCTTGTTATTCACCTTTTACAAATGAAGAAACAGAGGCACAGAGAGATTATGTACCTTGCCCAGTGACACACAGCTAGTAAATGACAGAGTCAAGATTTAACCCAGGTAGTTTAGGCTTATTCATGAGCCTTTCATAGGAGGAGTACTCTCAATAGTACCCACCTTTAAGACACAAGACCTTTTTAAAAATAAAACTAAGATCTTAGTAAAAAAGTGACCTTACAAGGGAGATTATTCAGGAGAGATTTCCAGTGATGTTTACTCGGTATCCCATAGTCTGTCCCATCAAATATCAACTTCATATTTTTAAAAATTTTTTAAAGGATATGAGTCATATTGGAGTCAGAGCCCACTCTACTCTAGTATGATTTAACTAATTTTCATCTGCAGTGACCTTTTCCCAGATAAGGTTTCATTCTGACATACTGGGGATTGGGACTTCAATGTGTCTTTTAGGGGAACACTATTCAATGCATAGTAGTTGCTCTCCCAACCTGGGAGAACCTTTCCATTTGTTTTGTCATGAAAATAAAACCTGGGGAAACCTTTCCATTTGTTTTGTCATGAAAATAAAAGCACTGCTAGTAGAATTTTAACTAAAAATTGGAATTAGCTTCTAGGCCAATTGCTCATTTCTTAATTCTTCTGGATGCTGTGGCACTGGGAATGCTTACATGTCTTCAAGCTGTGGCAGCAGCCACCACACTTATTGAAAAGGCTCAAACCCTTAAGTTGGCTTCTTTGGACTTATTGGCATGTCCCACATGCATTACAAGTACATGGGTGGGCCAAACATTTGTTGGTGTACCATCTGACCAGCTAGAATAAGCATTATTATCCGACCCTAATATTGGGCTTGGGAGATGCAGTCTCCTAAAATCATGCTACTTTTGTACTAGATCCGACCAAATAAATGACCTTGACTATAATAGAAAGGCACTAGGCCCTAAATTTATTGAACTAATATTCCTGTTCAAAATGCAGATTTTGTGTTTACTGATGGGTTATAACCTGGGGTAAAAAAAGGCCAACTTAAGGATTCATTCTGCTGTGGTAACTGCTCATGAAATTCTGGAGGTTTATATTTTGTTTGTAATTAAATTGGCATAAGCAGCTGAGTTGATAGCAATGAAAATGACTAGATCTGCAGTTCTTGGTTCAGGAGTTAAAGTGAATATATCCTGATAGTAAATATATGTTTTTTGTCTTTCATGAAACAGGGCAAATTCTGGATAACCAGGGGGTTCTTCACATTGATGAGAACTAAAATATCTCCTGAAAACTGACAACTGGAAAGTAGGCAGCTTTACCACTGCCTACTCAGATTATTGGTAAACTCATGGGACAGAACAACAAAATTTCCAGAGGCAATGACTTTGCTGTCAACTTCATACTGAAGTACTTGCTTACTTGCATGAATGTTTTCTCTGTTTGCCTCTCTTAAATGGGATTATCCAAGGAGATAGGATGGAAACCATGGGAGAGTTACTCTTTCCAAAACTCATCTTTGTTCAAATCTAGGAGAATCTGGTTTCCATATTCATCAGAGAAGTTGTTCTTTTTCACTCACCACCTCATCACTTCCTATTCTCCCTTCTTGCTAGAAGTATCCAAAGCTTCCTTGGATTGCAGAAACCATTAGTTCTAAGAACCAAAAAGTATTTGGGAGGTAGAACTTTCCCATTTCATATGTGGAGAAACTGAGAACCAGAAGGGGGAAGGGACTTGCTGGGGTCACAAAGACAGACAGAATCAGAACCCAGGTCTTTGACTCTTAGTCCAGTGCTCCTTCTTGTTCCTAGCTAGCAGGACTTAGCTCTGCCAAGATCCTTTCCTGCATGAACCGCATTTCCATCTCTCTGAACTTCCTAACTCCCAATTTTTTTTTGCTTTAACACACTGTTTCTTATACCCACACTTAAACTTCAGGCTGCTATCAAGTTTAGAAAAACTCCATTCCAGCTTCACAAAGCTCTTATATCTCTGTCCCCACAAAACATGCAATTGGGAGACCTGAGTTCTACTCACAACTCTGACAAATACTGTGTGTGACCTTAGGCCACTCACCCTGAATCTTCTCCATATTTTCTGTAGCTGTAAAATGGGGATCTTACTCTCTACAAAGCACTGACCTGCAGTTAACTTTTCCCTATTTCATACTAATCATGTTGACTTTCATTTACCAGAACCCCCCAACATAGCACTGGTGACCAAAGATGTTGGCACAAGATGCAATTCAACTATTTGCTTTTGTGACTATTTCTGTTGCAAGGATTAATATCAACTAAGATGTGAACTACAATGTGCCACACCCAGAGGGGATTATTATCATTCAAAAGTCTCCCCTGTCCTGGGTCTCATAGGATCTGGAGACCTGCTTAACTCTCAGGGCAAGGGTTTCGGAACTGCTGCTCCTTATTCTCTCAGGCCCTTTCTCTTTCCCTTCAGACCTCTAATAAAAAGTGCCTGAGCTGCTGACATGAAAAAGCAGGTGGTAGAGCCTGGCAAGGCTGTGCCACAAGCCATTTTCAGGCATCTCATTCCATGCCTTTCTCTCCAAATGTTCTCAGTATTTTCCTCTCCTCCTAGCCTTCCATCCTCACTCCACCTGCTGGGTTAGGGTACTTCTGGGAAACAGTGACTCACTGGGCTCACAGAGGACAAAGATCCAGAATCCAAGCAACTTCTGAACTGTCCTATTCTCAACCACCACCACCCCACACACTGCCTAATTCCTAGTCTCCTCTCCACTTAGCCCAAGCCCCATTTCAACCCCATTTCAACTCCACCAGCAACTTTCCTTGATTCCTCTGGACCTTACATTCACTTCTCCTTTTCCACATCACCACTGTAAAATTGCATTCAGTTTAATACATGCATGTGTGTGTATGTGTGTATGTGTGTGTGCATGTGTGTGTATTACTATTCGGCAGTGATCTGCAGTTATTTGGTTATTTGATATTTTATGTCTTGTCAAAGAAATGATAAACTCCTTGAGGGACTCTTTTCCTTCTTTGGCTCATCTGATACATAGCAAAGATATATTTATTTGAATTGAACCAACATTAATTGAATTGGAGGTGGAAAATACGAAGAGAGATTTTTGAGAAGGGAGGAACCTAACATTTATTGAACACTTAAAGTATGTGCCAGGCTGAATACTAGATATTTTATGTGCCTCATTTAATTTAATTTCCACACCAATAATGACAATGGTTATTATTATCCCTATTTTAGTATGAGAAAACTGAGACTCCAAAAAGTTAAAAAATCTTATCAAGACCAGTCACGTGGTAAGAAATTTGAACTTACTCTGACTCCAAAGCCCATATTAAAAGATTGGTAATAACTTCAATGTCCATTAGTAAGGTATTGGTTTAACAAATGGTGACATACCACATATGCATTGTATTAGTCAGCAAAAGGGGTGCTGATGCAAAGTACTAGGAATCTGTTGGCTTTTATAAAGGGTATTTATTTGGGGTAGAAGCTTACAATTACAAGGCCTTAAAGAGTCCAACTCAAGCTACTATAAGAGGTACTTTCTCACTAAAGATGGTTGTTGATGTCTGTGAGGGTTCAGCCTTCCTTCTTCCTCTTAAGGCTCCATGGTCCCAGCTTCTTCTGATCTCAGCTAAGGGCTGGCAAAAGGCTCTTTCCCTGGTGCTTTCTCAGTGCTGCAAACTATCAGGTGAATGGCTTATCTCTCTTCCATGTCTATGGAACTCTCTCTCTTTTCTCGTGTATCTGCTTCTGTGTTCTCTTTGAGTGAATGTCCATTTATATAGCCCACCAGGGGGGTGGGGACTCAACCCTGCACACCCTAATGACATGGTCAAGTCAAAGCCCTAATCTTAACATAATCAAGTAAACATAAAACCTTTGTATTTAATACAACCAAAGGGTATCATGCCCAGAGGAAAAGACCAGTTTACAAACAATCAATATCTCTTTTTGGAAATCATAAATGATATCAAACTGCCACACCCATATAATGGAAGGCTATGTAGTTATAAAAAAGAATGAGTATGTGCTTTATGGACTTATGAATAACAATAGCCAAGATATACTGTGAAGTATAAAAGGCAAGGTTGAGGATAATGTGAATTATAGGCTACTATTTGGGTTTTAAAAGCAAGATTTTGGATATAGATATAAATTTAGATATAGATACCTGCTTGTACATGAACAGAGTATCTCTGGAAGGATATATCAGATAACACTGGTTGCCCCTAAGGGGAGGAAAAA